>NC_137787.1:95213989-95813989 GCF_963383645.1 Muscardinus avellanarius | reverse complement strand
CAACAGCCAGACGTGGTGGTGCACACTTGTAATCCCTGCGCTTGGGAGGCAGAGAGAGGAAGATCATGCTGTTTGAAGCCAGCCTTGCTGGTTTATTTTTTATTTTTTATTTATTTATTTTTTAAATTTATTTTTATTGGTGCATTGTAATCATACATCACATTGAAATATAATATTTGAGAGGATATACAAGCACACATCATACAATTAGCCCTCATCCAGTCCCCATCCCATTCCCTCCCCCTCCCTCGATCCCATGCTTGTTTGGTAATTAACTTTGATACATATGTTTACCTCCTGCCTTTTAAAGGGGCTTCATCCTCCCTTATTCCATACCCTCTGATTGGTCACCTTAATTGCTTCACTATAGGGCCCTTTCTATAGCTCGACCACTTCTTGTTGCCTGTTTCCTCCTAGTTATTGCTGATTAGGGGAAGCATCTGGTTTTAATTTTCTGCAATATTTCTCTGTGCATGCCACGTTGAAAATACCGATCCCACTCTTGATGGCCCCAGTTGTGGCCTGGCTACCCAGTGGACTGATCCAGACCTCACTGGCTCATGGGAGGCCCCGATTCTGGTTTCACTGGCCCTGACACTGACCTAACCCCTGAGCTGGCTCCGATCCCGGCCTCGGAGGCCCCAGCACCGGCCTTCCTCTAAAGGCTCTGATGCTGGCCGCTGGCCCCAGCACCGGCCTAACCCCTCAGCAGACTCGGATCCCAGCCTCAGAGACACCAGCACCGGCCTTGCCTCGCAGCAGGCTCCGATCCCAGCCTCGCTGGCCCCAGTACTGGCCTAACCCCACGGCAGGCTCCGATCCCGGCCTCGGAGGCCCCAATAGCAGCCTTGCCTCATGGAAGGCTCCAATGCTGGCCGCTGGCCCCGGCACCAGCCTAACCCCTCAGCAGGCTCTGATCCAGGCCTCAGAGGCCCCAGCACTGGCCTTGCCTCACAGCAGGCTCTGATCCCGGCCACGCTGACCCCAGCACCGGCCTTGCCTCACGGCAGGCTCCATCCCGGCCTTGCTGGCCCCAACACCAGCCTAGCCCCTTGGCGGGCTCTGATCCTGGCCTCGGAGGCCTCAATAATGGCCTTGCCTCATGGAAGGCTCCAATGCTGGCTGTTGACCCCAGCACTGGCCTAACCCCTCGGCAGACTCCGATCCCAGCCTCGGAGGCCCCAGCACCGGCCTTGCCTCACGGTAAGCTCTGATCCCAGCCTTGTTGGCCCTGGCACCAGCCTAACCCCTTGGCAGGCTCTGATCCCGGCCTCTAAGGCCCCAGCACCAGCCTTGCCTCACAGGAGGCTCTGATTCCGGCCTCACTGGCTCCAGCACCGGCCTAGCCCCTCGGCAGGCTCCGATCCCAGCCTCGGAGGCCCCAGTACTGGCCTTGCCTCATGGCAGGCTCCAATTCTGGCCTTGTTGGCCCCGGCACCAGCCTAACCCCTCAGCAGGCTCCGATCCCAGCGTCGAAGGCCTCAGCAGCAGCCTTGCCTCACGGCATGATCCGATCCTGGCTTCACTGGCCCCAGCACCGGCCTAACCACTCAGCAGGCTCCAATCCCGGCCTCGGAGGCTCCAGCACCAGCCTTGCCTCATGACAGGCTCCAACCCCAGCTTTGCTGTCTCCGTTGCCGGCCTCACCCCTCGGCAGGTTCTAATCCGAGCACCCTCTTCACCCAACCATTTGTCCCACGTTCTTGAGGGTGCGTAGTGGTAGCATTCTGTCTCTGGTGTCATTACTTCAAAGGTTCCAGGTGTAATACATCAGATCTCTGCCTCCCCTGAGTACTGACCACTGCCACTGCCACCATCTCCACCATTTCAAATCTTCCCCAAGCTCTTTTTCCACTCTGAATGTTCTCCAGTGTTCCTAAGCATGCACAATGGTAGCATTCGACCTTTGGTGTAATTTCTCCAAAAAAAAATAAGGTTGGTAGGCTCCGATTTCTGCTTCTCTTGGATACAAGTCTCGACCACCAACGCAGAAACCGCTTTCACACCACCTTTCTCCTTGGTCTCTGCTGAAGTCTCTCTCCTTATATGCGATGTCCAAGATTCTTAACAATGTAGAGAAGAAGCAGTCCTCCTTAGTGGGGAATTTTTCCAATAATTCCAGTTCATTTGGATAAGTTTTGTCTGCATCTCCAGTATCCTGGCATCCGCCACCTCCTTGACCCCTCTCCGATATTTTCTTTTTTTCTTTTTCTTTTCCTTTTTTACAGGGTCCTTCCGGGTGGAAAAGGGGTCTCCTAGGGGTGCCCCGCCAGTGCCTGCCCACCTGCCCAAGGTCGGAGCCAGAGGCCCGGACCATGGGGTTCTTCCGGGTGGGGAGGGGGTTGCCTAGGGGTGCCCCACCAGCGCCTGACCACCCGCACAGGGTCGGGGCCAGAGGTCCGGACCACAGAATCCTTCCAGGTGGAAAGGGGGTCGCCTAGGGGTGCCCCACCAGTGCCTGCCCACCCATCCAGGGTCCTTCCAGGTGGAAAGGCGGTCGCCTAGGGGTGTCCCACCAGCACCTGCCCACCCGCCCAGGGTCGGGGCCAGAGGCCCCAGCCTTGCTGGTTTAAAAGACTCTATTTACAAATAAAATAGAAAAAATAGGTCTGGGAGTGTAACCTGGAGATAGAAGGGTTTCCAGGAACCCCAGTACCACTACCACACACACACACAAAAGTACACAACAAACAACTACACACACACACACACACACACACACACACACACACACACTTCACCAGTGTTATCAGAAAAGGTCCCTGGAAGAAACAGTTGGGGCACACAGGGTTTATTTAGTAAGAGATAACTTGACAATGGGACTATTTATAGGAGCATGGTCAAGGCAAAGAAAACCAAAAATAATAACAAAGAGCTCAGAGATAGATTCAGTGAGAAGTCATTATCATCCCTCTCTTCAGAGGAGTGCAAAATAGCAAGAGTGTTACTGGAACATTCCTAGAATGTTAACCAGGGAATAGTGGCTGCCCGTCTTCATATGTGGCATTTATTCATAACTGAGCCAAAAAACACAGACAGGAGGTAAGGGGACAGGACAAGGCAATAAATAACCCAACCCTCTTTTTCTCCACTGCTCATATCCAGAATTGCCCCAGATTCCATAACTAAACCAAGAAAGCCACCAAGTGTAAGGGCATCTGGGGATGATATCAACGGACCATAGCATTTACGCTAAGGTTGAAAATCCATCTATCGCTGAAATTTTGCTAATATTATGGCTGAATCCTGGACCAGATCATTATTTTGGCTTTGTTTGTTTGTTTGTTTTTGGTACTGGGGATTGAACCCAGGAATTTTTCTACCACTAAGATACACCTCCAGCCCTTTTTATTTTTATTTATTTATTTATTTATTTATTTATTCATTCATTTATTTATTTACAGTACTCAGGATTGAATCCAGGACATTCTAAATCTGAGCTACACTGCTAGCCCTATTTTTTTTTTTTTTTTGAAACAGGCTCTCACTATATTGTGGAGGGCCTTACCATGTAGCTGAGTCTGGCCATGAACCTGTGATCTTCCTGTCTCAGCCTCCTTTTTATTTTTTATTTTAAAACAGGGTCTGGCTAAGTAGCAGAGCATCTCACCCTCTACGTTGCTGAAGCTGATCTTGAACCTGCCATCCTCTTGTCTTAGCCTTTGGAGCTTTAGAATTATAGACGTGTGACACCATATCTGACTTTGATTTGTTTTTTTTAATCCTGTGGCTATGGGAAATGAAATTCTTCTTCTTTGCAACTAAGTATACCCTCTGGCTTAGAGAATTCACCTTATAGTAATGATTAGCCAGTACATGGATAGTTCCATCCATTAGATTCCTTAAACCTTATAGCAGGATTTCTCTTGATCCTCTCAAATGTCTACTGCAATGTTCCTCCTAGTACATTTCCTTGTGCTGGATTTTATACCAGTTTGACCACTGGTGGGAACTTTAACAGTTACCTTGAAACTGCACAGAGGACCATCAGTCTCCCGCCAGCCATCAGAGACAGTCTTCACTGCCAGCCCAACGCTGGATCATTCATGCTGCCAGAGCCACTCTTGGCACTGAGTCCAGTAGGCCAGGCTTTCCAGGAAATGGCTTCTGATATATGAGTGCAAGAAATTTACTGGTGAGAATGTCCAGACCTTTGAAGGGTGAGGAAAGCAGGACTGGGCAGAAGGAGAAGCCGTTCTGCTGTGCAGCTGCCCGCAGATAAGCTCAGGAATGGGGATGGTGTCCAGGGTTCTGTTACACTGAGGCTTCCGCACTCCCTTCCTCATTCAGTCATGCGGGCTGTTCTTCTAGAGGGGACCAGCTTCCTGCCACAGAGAGCAATTCCTGGGAATGGACCCAGCTCTGTGCAACCTGCAACTAACCCCCTTGGCAACCAGAAGAGCTCCTACTGCAAAACTCCCCAGTGCAGGCACCACCTGCACTGCTGGTGGAAGAGCAGTGATGATCACAAAGCTTTATTATACCTGGATCTCTTTATCTGGGATGAATGTGATTGATTTTTTTTGTATAAGGGATTGAACCCATTCTATCTCTCTGAGTTACTATTTAATTTTAATTTTACTTTTTATTTTGAAATGGTCTTGCTAAGTAGCTGAGGCTGGCCTCGAATCTGGGCTCCTCCTGTCTCAACCTCCCAAGTAGAGATTACAGGTGTGTGTCACTATAGCAGGCTGTGTTGAAATAACGTAACAGACTATGACCTTTTGGGCACACTTGCTTATAGGCATAAAACTGATATCAACCATGACATGTAAGCGTAGTAGAATTATTTGTAAACACGGGGCCTTCTGGGCCATTTTCTGCATAATATTTATACCATTTTAAAGTGTGTGCATGTATGTCATTATCACTATGAACCACGTTATGATATGAGACAACAATGAACCAACAAAGTGTAAGAAAATGTATAATATTTTCTTTGGTCAGTGAAGAAAATGTATAATTATTTCTTTGGTCAGTGATAGAACTTTATATCTTGGACTTTGCGGTTAATTAATTGGCAATGGATTTTTAATGGAAGTGTTTCTCACCTGGAGTAAAATCAATATTCTCAATGTGCACATGTATTCTAGATACAGCTTTAAAATGTCTCCAAATCCATTAGCAGTTGAAAGCTTTTGTGATAAAATAGTCCAGGATGCATAAAATTAGGAACTAAATATCAAAGTACAAAAAATATTTCAAGCAGTTACTAAGAAGAGTAGAATGGAACACCTTCATTGAGACCCACCAAAATACAGTGTGTCCCAAGAGACAAAAGGTGGATCTACTGATGATATCTGTGAAAGTATCAATTAGAGGACATAATAACTATACAAAGGAGGCAGAAATGGTCCTAGCAGGGCCATGATTTTATGCAAATTAAAACATAAAATCAAGTGGGGCGTGGTGGCGCACGCTTGTAATCCCAGCATTAGGGAGCTGAGACCTGGAGGATCACGGTTCGCAGACAGCCTCAGCTACTTAGTGAGGCCCTCTGCAACTCAGTGAGACCCGGTTTCAAAATAAAGAATAAAAAATAGGGCAGAGGGTGTAGCTCAGAGGTCAAATGCCCCTGGATTCCATCCCCAGACCCTTAAAAAAAACAAAAAAGCCCATAAAATCAGTATCTTCTCTAGGTATACTTGCAGCTAGAAATACACTGCTTGTCAAATATCTAGTTTCCTTGCATCAAAAAAGAAAAAGGCTCTTATAATCTTGATTGACAGAATCCTGTGTTGTAGAGGTAGCTGTTAATCAAAATGTACTCTGTAGTACAGTCCATACTTGTTCCCTGGGTTTGATGCTCTCGTGCTGGGAACAACCAGTTCAACTGTATGTGGACACCCTGGGTACCATACCAGGCCAGGGACAGCAGTTATTCAAATGTGACATTTGAAGAAATGATAGATTACAAAGCTCTCTAATATGTGGCCTATATTTTTCAAGACTGAATCAGTATTGCATTCATTCAGACATCAGCACTTTTATCAAGAAATGATTTCAATACATTTATAGCCATTATCACTGCGGTTCTAATTGAACTGTCATTTTGCTTGGAGAAGCCAATCAACTGCTCAGTAATATTTGGGAAATGGAGGTCTCAGAGAGGGCAGCCCTAAAATATTTTGGTGTAGTAGAAAGTAAATCAAAACACTAGCTTAAGGAGCTACTTTGGGGATGCAGGGACTCGAATGTAACACTGATACTTCTTGAAAGAAAAAAAAAATCAGTTGCAAAGATTGGACTGATACAGTTAAATCCATTATATTTAATCTTTTGAGGAAAGCACAACTGCTTTACATAAAAATGTGATTCAGAAAAATCCCCCCAAAAATCAGATTCATGAAATCTCAAAATGTGGAAGAGGAAGAGAACGGTGTTTTCTTTCTAATTTAGTGGCTACTTTCTTTAATAATAATTTTTAAATAATCTTCATCTCACTCATGGGTGATTACACATACATTTTCTCAGCATTTTTCCGCCTCAAACTTTTGGAGAGAAGACACACATAACGGGAATCAGGTGAGAAATACAGTTAATATGGTTCAGAGTTTGTAAAAGTGACTGTTTTTAATGTTATTATGTATGCAAAATTTTAAGGTATGTTCCAGTGAAATGACAATGAAATAAATGTAGATTAAAGCACCCAAATGTATGCTCAGTCGACTTATAAAGGGTTTGAAACAAATCAGCCTGGTAGATGCAAGAGGTACAGGTCCTAACAGCAAATCACTCAGATTCTCACTAATGAGATCCCCAGGTTCATCCCTAAAATGTCTCTACGCCATCCTTCACCTTGTCACCTATTTCTGACAAGAAACCACTTTACAATAATCAAGGAACGATCCAACACACTATTGGCACCTCCTCCTCAAACTTGGTTTGAAAAAAGACTGATTGTGTGTTAGCATCTTTTAAATACTACTGAAGGCATCCCCCTCTATCACCCACTTTCAGATGTCAGCAAGATGCTGCAATTCAAATCAAACATTTAGAAGCCTGACTCAAAAAAACTTTTGCCAATGCTTCATCTGATTTCAATTAGGCAATTTCTTAGATTGGCCTATGCTCAGTGTACCTCCTTTATCCTGAGAGATGACAGTGGAAATCTGAGGAACTAGGTGGGGACGGGGCTTGTGGCCGGGGAAGAGTCCATGTGCGGTTCAGGATCTGCATCCTGCCAATGAAAATGGGTGGGGCCTTAGCAAGGATTTGCATCCTGCCAGAAACACACTCTATATGTTGTCCTGGAGATCAAGACTGTGTGACCAGGGAGTTCCAGGCTTGTGCTAGTGAGTGAGGAAAGAAGTCTGAGAATGGAGAAGCTGAGCACTGTCAGAGGGGTTCAAAGTGTGTTAAGCATTACTTTCTACACGTGTGCTGAGTACAAGAGAAAATAGGGACTAACTCCAAGGCTCAAACTACTGTGAGTCATCACCTGTTAGATGTAAGCCAGAAATATAAAATTCTGCATGAGAAGCAGAGATCAATGGTCTAAAAAGGAAAAGAGTTTTTTTTTTTTAAGAAATGTAATACATTAAGAAATATGGCTAAGAAAGCAGCAATTAGAAAAATAACTAGAAATGAGTAATATAAGTAAAAAATCTTAAAATGGTCCTGTCCTGTCTTTTATGCAACTATGTATAATCTCCATTTATTGTTACGTAAAAAGGAAGAAGATAAATATTTCTGAAAATAGCACTTTGGAAGTAATTTTCTACCTATATTCTTTGACTTTGAGGATCTGTATTATCGTTTGCCCTTGTGTGTTTTTATGGTGCATATATTTTGGCACTTTAAATGCCTGCCACTTCTTTAAAATTCAACATGTTAATTATCTATGTTTTTTAAAATATATTCATTAACCTCTTTTCTTTTACCTTGTTACTGTACCTTTCTAAAGACTTACCTTAATTCATAATTACATCACAGTGGAAGGATATATGCACTTGCTTTATTTTTTCATGTGGATAATACATCAGCTCATTTATCCACTCATTCAACCCCTCATTAATTCAGTGTAAGCACAGAGCCAAGGATGATATTTCACGGCTTCATCAGTAAGCATGCCTGAAGGTAGCATCAGGAATATCCCAGTGGGCTTCTTATTTGATTTGCTAGTGACTTCTCAACTATTATTAAATTTCTTATATGCATTTTTATGTCCTTCAATTATATTTTTATTTAGTTGTTACTTATTAAGATTATAGAACAAAGTAGAAGAAATATCCATAATTTAGAAGAGTTCGTTTTACTGAGTTTTAGATAGGTGAGTATTAACTAAAATAAAGACAAAATAGGAATATTGTATCCTCTTTTGTAAAATTAATGTTTATGTAACACACTGATTTTTTTTTTGGGGGGGGTGGTACTGGGGTTCCTGGAAATCCTTCTACATCCGGGCTACACTCCCAGACCTATTTCATATTTATATTTGGAAACAGGGTCTCTTAAGCCAGTGAGGCTGGCTTCGAACCTGCACGATCCTCCTGTTTCCCCTCCCAAGTTCGGGGATTACAATCGTGCACCACCATTCCCGGTGACACACTGATCTTTTAACAACTGTTTTAACATGCTATTCCAAAGATTATGTGACATAATGATTTCTTTCATATGAAAATAACTCTGATGGTTGGGAATTATTCAGACAAGTAATTAATAGATATTGAATCCCAGTAATGCTCTAGTTGCAACACGTGGGAAAAAAAGCTCAAGGAAAGCACAAATATTTCTAAATCTGATGTTTAAAAATGATTTATATTACATTGGACCTCAAAAGAAAATTATTTGTAATAAAATCAAATGGAAGCTTCCTAGTTTCAGTGTTAGACTATAGGTCACAGCAGGTAAGGAGTCTGTTTTCCCGATCACAACTCCATTGTGTTGGTGTAGACTGGATACTTATCAAGCGTAATTTCCTGATGAGTACTACTTGTGAAAGATATTACCTGAAGCTGGGTGTAGTGGCCCACTCTTGTAATCCCAGTATTTGGGAGGCTAAAACAGGAGGACTGCAGGTTCATGGCCAGTGTTAGCTA
Organism: Muscardinus avellanarius; assembly: GCF_963383645.1. Taxonomy (NCBI): domain Eukaryota; kingdom Metazoa; phylum Chordata; class Mammalia; order Rodentia; family Gliridae; genus Muscardinus; species Muscardinus avellanarius. The sequence goes on along the minus strand of NC_137787.1, from coordinate 95,804,948 downwards.
CTTAGTGAGGCACTTTGCAACTTATTGAGAGCCTGTTTCAAAATGAAAAATGAAAAACAGGGCTGGGGTTGTAGAATGCCGCTGAATTCAATCTCCGGTACAGAAAAATAAATATGCTTGATAAAGACTGAAATCCAAAGACAGTGATGAAGAAGCAGAGAATAGTGGTCTCTACCCTAACATCAGAGACCAGCATGCATGAAGCTCATGCTCACAGAGAGGGCAATCTCCCTTTGTCACACAATGGAGGGATTGTCTCAGTTTAATTGGTGTCGTTATTTGAGGGAGAAAAAGAAGAGAGCAGTATGACCAAACTTTAATGAATCTATAATATCTTGACAAATTTTAAGGTACATGAAGATATGTACATATATAAACTCTTTCCATTTAAAATTGATACTTTGTATTTATGAATTATGCTATCCATTTCATGTATTATCTGCATTCACTATTTGCCAGGCATTGTTGTATTTTTCTTTTGCAATTTTTTGTAATCTTATTAGTTTGCCACCACTGTTCTCCCAATTATACGATTGAAAAAATTAAGGCAAAAATAAAAGGTTTAACGTTAGCTAAGGAACTGGGTGTGGTGGCACACACTTGTAATCCCAGCGCTTGGGAGGCTGAGACAGGAGGATCGCACAGGTTCGAAGCCAGCCTCAGCTACTTAATGTTAGCTAAGTACTTAGTGGAAAACCTAGAATTCAAGTCTTATTCTAGAGTCTGCTCTAAATACCATACCTAAATGCCACAAGTGTGTGTTAAAGGTTTCCCTACTTTAGTCAGGCATTGTGGTATTGCCACAATTTCAGTACTTGGGAAGCTGAGACAGTAGGATTACAGGTTCAAGACTAGCCTCAGCAAATTAGCAGGGGCCTCAATAACTTAGTGATACTCTGTTTCAAAATAATAAAATAAATAAAAAGGGCTGGGAGTGTAGCTCAGAGGTAGGGCACTCCTGGATCCAATGCTCAGTACCACACACACACAAAATTATGTTTCCTTATTTCTATGTAAATTTACCCTGAATGCATAACTTTACCTATTGCTCCACTTTTATAACATGAAGAAAATTATCCTATGAGGCTATATCTAATTTCAGTTAATATTTTATGTCTCTGTATTTTGTAATGAAACCATTATCTTACAATATAAATTGGCATGTAGAATATTTCCTTTGTCATTGACATTAATTCTTTAAGAAAATTCCAACAAAACTCTGACACATTGAAAAGTTTCTTAGGATATTTGGATTATTCTTTTAAAATGTGACCATTGTTACTTTCTTTTGAGATGGCAGTGAGGTTATTTCAAACTCTGCAGTTTGGAATGAGTTCAGTTCAGGGAAACAAGATGGGTGAAATTATCAGTAATGGGATATACTGAATCTTTCACCTTCAGGAAACTGGCTTAGATATAGCCCGAGGCAGGAGAAGCCTAGAACTCTTTTTGTCTGACAGTTTTCTGTTAGCTTGGGTGAAATGAGTTGGTGGTGTCATCCTAGTTCCTCTGGTCCGGTATCCACATCATAATTGGCAGCAGACATTACAATCTCTGTGGTGAGTTCTCAGAGGGCAAATAGAATAATCCTCTCATTACTCTGAGGGAGACAGACAAAGTTCCAGTCTCAGAGGGAAAGATGTCCCCCATTTTTTACCCTCCTGCCATCTAAATACGACGCATGAGTGAAGTGCTGTGTTTCAGTCAAACATGGTCATTAAGGAAGTGAGAAATCTAGGGATAAATAATCATTAAAGTAGTTTCAATATCTTTTAAAAATAACTGGTTGCCTCTTTCCCCCTTTATTTTTCTATTATTTCTCTTTGCTTCTCTCTCTCTCTCTCTCTCTCTCTCTCTCTCTCTCTCTCTCTCACACACACACACACACACACACACACACTTCAGAAAATACTATCCAAAACACACAATTCTAAATAATGCACACGTTGAAATCTAGTCCTATGGTAGTATATGCCTTTACATATCTTACTATAAACATGGTCAATTTCACATAGGTGTCTTGAGTCTTCTGATGGACAGACAGAGATTAAGGAAATGAATCGAGATCTTTAGGGTGTTTTTCCCTCTTTGTTGTATCTTGAGGAATTTCATCCTGGATTGCATAGTAATTTTATGAGAGTTTTTTTTTTTGTCTTTTTTTTTTTTTACATATTCTTGGGTTTTCTAAACATTCACTGATGACTGTTTTAATTTGTTTTTCTTTCCTGAAGTTGTGCTGTTACTTGAGCAACTTCAGGAAAACTCTGATTTTTTAGAAAGAGGGCAGTGGAAAAACAGGCTACCACATTATTGTTACAAGATGGAACAATTTAAATTTGAGTAGTCATCAAGCCATGGCTCAACAATCACCTCTATAGATGTTCTGCAGACAAAAATCCACTTACTATGCCTGATATAGGACACAGGACAGGGACAAATAAGATATTTCCTTTCCCTTCCACCACAGTCAATGCTTAAGGTTATAGCAAAGACTGCAACCTTGTCTTCTTACTAAAAATGTCAGTATGACAATGCCATTTTAGCATATTGTATTTTGCAAAACACAGAGTGAAAGCATGTATGTATATGTCATAAACATACTGAATCAGAGAACAATAGGTATGAAAAAATCTGCAGATACCTTCATATTTTGCAGAGTTAGAAATTGAGTACTAGATACAGCAACTTCTTTAACATTTTGTTACTGTAATTGTAACTTTAAGGTTATCTTTTAAAGCAAGATCAGTCTTTTATGCTTTATCTTAATGGCAGAAAATATCTTCCGTAGCAGCTCTACAATGACAAATGGATCCTATGCTTCAAAAAGTATGCTTGGAAACCAATGCAAAATTTAACTCAGGCTGTGTGAATCTAATGCCAACTTGCTACCTCTTTTGAACAATAAATAGATAATACAACAAGTTAACAAATAAAAACACCATGAGGATATGTACTTCATATTACATAATCCCCCTATTTAATATAAGAGCAATTGTATGAAATGTGTAATGCTACAAAATTAGCCCTTTGTGTCATTCTATCTTCTGGGTTTGCACAAAGACTTGATAAAGGCTTTAATGCTTTTCTTGCCAAATTCCTCTTCAAATTCAAAAGGAGCGATTTTCTAGCACTTTCTTTTTTTAGATCTCCACTGTTTCCAAAGAAATGAACTAAAAGTTATTTGAGAATGTAATTTAGTCTTTCCAGAAGTTTCCTTTGGAAATTTAGCAGGAGAAGGCTACATCGTGCATATTTTATTTATTTAGTGATAAAAATCCTTGTTTTTGAAATGCAGTATATTTTCCGGAACATGTAATAGATAGTTTGCTTAAATATCTTAACAGAATCATTATTTATAATGAGCTAACCTAGTTGGTCCAATAGATTCTATTATGAGATATAGTTTATCTGTCTGAGTGTATCCTTTCCTGTGTCTCAATTTATGTTATGCATTGGTTTCTTTAAGAACATTTATTAATTACATTTCTCTTAACTGATATATAGAAATACAAAGAAATTATATGTACCTATGGGGTCTCATGTGACAATACATGTGCACATCATATAATTAGGTGAAACATATCTATTTCTCTAATGCTCATCACTTCTTCATGAAAAAAAATACTACTGAAATTTTTATTTCGATCTTTTTAGGATAAAAAGTTCACATTCACATGCACACTAAAACTCTGAAACATAGTACCCACTAATCAATACATTCTACTTTAAAACTCTAAATACTGTATGTCAATATTATTTCCCTAACTAGTTTCATCAAGATCAGAAATGAAAAATAAGTAATAAGCAGAAAAATAACATATTAATAATCAGTATCATAGTGGGGCATGGTGGCACACGTCTATGATCCCAGAACCTGGGAGGCAGAGGCAGGAGGATCAGATGGCTTGTTTGTGGCCAGCCTCAACAATTTGCAATTTAGGGAGGCCCTCAGCAACTTAGTGAGACCCTATTTCAAAAAGAAGAAAATATGCCTGGAAATATAATCAGATGTAGAATACCCCTGAGTTTAATCCCCAGTACAATGCACACACATTTAGAAAATAATAAAGAAATAATTAATAATTTGTGTCATAGCATATCAACTCTATGTGATCACCAGACAAATAGAACAGCTCATCAAAGGCTCAAAAAGGAATGATAGAAGTAGAGAAAAGAAATTCAGAAAGAACTACTGTTTATGAGCTACAGTCTCTCCTTTATAGCTAAAACCTGCTCTTGTGCTTTGGCTGTCTCCAAAATTCAAATGCAGACTCAATTTAAAAGCAGGTTAATGAGCCATTAAAAGCCTCTGTAAGAGAGTTCTCTCCAACAGCAATCAATAGTTCCTTCTCTCCCCCACTGTATATATAGTTCCTATGTCCTTAGCAATATATATTTGATTAATTGATCATTACTGCCATGCTGGGTAATATGCATTTACTAGGAAATAGCTGAAGCCTTAGCTTTTAAGACAGTAACAAATTATTACCTATAATGGAAATTGCATTGAAGCAATAGCACGATGAGCAGGTTGTCCTGTGTGGTGTATTTATTTATTTATTTTAATTTATTTAAAATTCATTGCCAACTCAACGTTGTATCTTTTCTAGACATACTCATTAGCCTCCTGGAGTAGTGAAATGATGATGTTCAGGGCAGACTCTCAGCACAGCAACAAGGCTCAGGCCTGAATCCTGTGTCAGACAGAGTACAGGTGGCCAGTGATCTGTGTCTTAAAAGGATCCTAGATCATATCAAAACCCAAGGAAGTGACTTAAAATGTTTAGCATGGCCGGGCGTGGTGGCGCACGTTTGTAATTCCCGCACTTGGGAGGCGGAGACAGGAGGATCATGCAGGTTCGAAGCCAGCCATGCTGGCTTAAGAGACCCTGTTTCCAAATAAAAAGTATAAAAAAAAAAAATAGGTCTGGGAGTGTAGCCCAGAGGTAGAGGGCTTCCAGAAACCCCAGTACCACCAAAAGAAAAATGTTTAGCATGTCAGGAACACACATGGTACATATATTCTCCCAAAGTACAAGGAACCTTCTATTGTGACTAGTTTGACACCCATAAACACGGTTGTATTAATCAATTCCTTGGATTTTACCTGACAAGAGAGTTTCAGGATAGAAAGAAGAGGAACAGTGGGCCCAGGGCTGTCAGTTGTCAGCAAGTAAAAAAGTAATCTATGTTCAGAGGTACAGTGGCAAATACAGCATGTCACTCTTAGAAGGCAGGCAACAAGGGTGGAAGCAGAGAAGATTAAGTGAGAATTTCAGGGCAGCCATAGAGCATTTGCAGATATAAAAGTAAACTTATAATACTTAAAACACTCCCTGGAATTGGCTGAAGGCAGGTTTTACCAGATGACAAAATATTTGTAAAACATTAACCAGTATTTAACTTATATAGAACATCTTTTCATGTATACATGGAAAAAATAATTTATATTCTTTCTCCACATTTGAATGCATAGGCAATTTTGTGTTTTAATTACCTCAGAATAGGTATATAATAAAATATTGTAGAAAAAACAGATGTCTGAACCTTTTTTTTTTTTTTGAGTTTCTAAAGCCTCTGGCCTTGGGAAAAAAGCAAGGACAAATCCCTAAAACTTAAATTTCAGAGAAAATTTAACTTCTAGGAGCAAGGCCTTTACCACTTCTTCTACAAGAGCAGCACAGAAATAGCAACAATAATATTTTCTCATCTGAATTGAAGTAAGTTCGAAAGCCTTAGAGGAGGGGAGATGTTGGTAGAGCCCAGAAGTCAACATGAGTTATGAACATGACTGAGACAGACATGAGTACAGGGTCAGCAACGCAGAGTCCTGGAACAGGCATGGGGCACTCTGAAGACACCTGAAACTGCACTTTACATGGTGAGCAAAGAGAGTCCAGGTCAGGCAACTAGGGGATGCAGAAATATCATACTCCTTTAAGTGGCCATGTCTACCTGTTCTCAACCACATATTCAGCTATAGTCTCCTTACGCTCTTTAAGTCCTAAACTGGGTTACTTTTACAGGGAAACTGGAATGATCATTCTCTTGAAGATGACAAGTGTTTTACACCAACTTCTACACCAAAACATTGTTGAAGAGCTGTTTTCCTAGATGCATGTTTTATATTTCTAGAAGATATTAGTAATACCTACACAGAAAAACATAGAACAGCCCAGATCTAAGGGGCAGGATAGGATAATTTGAAAGGTGAATTAATTCACAAGTCACTGAAATGTAGGCAGTACTCAATGTAGGCAATGTACTTTACAATTATAATTTTAGCACTTTTCTTGTATTTAGTCCCATAAATTATCTCAACGTATGGGAACATGTTCAAATAAGCTTTTAGGTATTTCTCATAAGTCACAATAACTAATAGGAAAATGACCATGAACCACTCCTCATGTCAGAATGCCTGGTCTTTCATCTCAAGTCTCGATTTTATCCAGTCTGATCTCTCCTGCCCTGGACAGTTCTTCTCCAGCCAGCAATTTCTCAGCAGACAGGTCAGCAGAGGAACAGAACGGGGACATGGGTAGAAGAGAAGGACTTTCTGAGCCTACAGTCAAACCATTCCCTCCTAATAGTCTCTGGGTTCTTATGCCCTCTGGGGCTCATTCAACCTCTGACATTGATCATGTAAATTACAAGTCAAACAATGTGGAAAGACAATACAATTAAAAAAAAAATAAAGGAAGGCACTCAGGGAGAAACATTAAAAGCTAAATTCAATTTTTAATAGATTTTAGCTTCTAAATCAAAACTTGTTATTCAATGAAAAGAAAGACATTTTTTCACTATTAATTGATTATGACCTGCTAACACCACTGGATCAATTTAACAGATTTGAAAGGTTAGTAGAATTCCTGCTTGTTAACTAGCTGATCCCTAGATGATTTATGGACATACTCTTCTCAAAAAATTTGCATTTATATCAGTGTTTCTTTCCTCTTTTGAATGTCAGTTTTTAGGTCTTTGAAGGTTGTTTATTGCTTGTTTTTCAGTGACCTTAGTTTTCTACCCCAAGTGGTTGTTTTTTTTTTTTGTTTGATATTTTTCTTTAGGCAATTTTCAAAAATACCTTTCTCATTTACATGGCCTGCCGTTCCTCCCTTCGTATGGTTTTTCTTTTAGTTACATGGGAACAGTGGGACCTATGAGAGGATTGAGGCTACTTCCCTCAACATGAGTGAGAAAACAGGGGAGACTTGACTTAGGAAACAGCTTGTTCTAATGGCTGCGGCACTTGCTTGGGAAGCACTCCAGTTGAAATGTCATCATGTCTGCTTTGTCCTCTTACCCACTGGGTTCCAATTAGTTCAAAGTACATTTTTTTTTTTTTTTTGCAGCACTGCTTATAAGGCATTAGGGAGATGATGTTAGCTCTCTGCCAGCAGCAAAGATGTTTAAATACAGATGTATCCAGAATGAGCTGGTTTCCACCCTCAGAAAAAGACTTCCTTGCAGCATCTGCATAATAATGTGTTTTTAGTGCTGTCATAATTTATCTCATTATTGCTTCATGTATCCTTATAATTTCCAAAAAAGAATATGTTGAGAAATTCACCAATGGTTTCATCTGAGTGTGTGTGTGTGTGTGTGTGTGTGTGTGTGTGTGTGTACCAGTTCTCTCAAATCAATTTCCACTGCAGGAATCATTTTTTTTTTTTTTTGGTGGTACTGGGGTTCCTGGAAGCCCTTCTACCTCTGGGCTACACTCCCAGACCTATTTTATATTTTTATTTGGAAACAGGGTCTCTTAAGCCAGTGCGGCTGGCTTCGAACCTGCACGATCCTCCTGTCTCTGCCTCCCAAGTGTGGGGATTACAAGTGTGCGCCACCATGCCCAGCACAGGAATCATTTTGAATCACGAGTTCTTACATTTTATTATAGTAAAAATAGACAAGCCATTCGAAGTTACTTGTCCATGCAAATCATTCTCACCTTTACTGACTTTGAAAGAAATAAAAAAGAAAACCCTGAAATTGTTACATTAATCTTAATTGCTGTGCAAGTCACCAAAGCAATGAAAGCAAAGCGATAGGACCATGATAGGCAGAGTTTCTAAACAGGTGGTCAAATCAAATGGCTTAAATTACAAATATTTAATTGTTATATACACACCTTTTAATATTTTATCACATTTGTTAAGATCTTTTTGAAATCCAAAAGCCTTTGTAATAAACCCCAGCATCTATCTGTTTAACACTGAAGTATTGGATAAATGGTTTTATTTAAAAAAAAAATCAATCAGCCAGGCATGGTGGCACACGCTTGTAATCCCAGCATTCTGGAGGCTGAGACTTGGAGGATCGTGGTTCGTGGACAGCCTCAGCCACTTAGGGAGGCCCTCTGCAACTCAGTGAGACCCGGTTTCAAAATAAAGAATAAAAAAATAGGGCAGAGGGTGTAGCTCAGAGGTAGAATGCCCCTGGATTCCATCCCCAGATCCAAAAAAAAAAAAAAAAAATCAATCCCAGGGGCCATATAGATGTTATAAGGATTTAAACGAGATAGTATTTTAAATGGAAAATACATAGTTTGTATTCACTAAAAATATTTTAATTCTTCCTATTAAGTGTACTGTTATCACAAGGTTTATTTCTATTTGCATGAGCATGATATAAAATGGTGTTGGCACCGGACATGGTGGTGCACACTTGTAATCCCAGCATTTGGGAGGCCGAGACAGGAGGATCGTGGTTCGCGGACAACCTCAGCTACTTAGTGAGGCCCTCTGCAACTCAGTGAGACCCTGTTTTAAAATAAAGAATAAAAAATAGGGCTGGGTATAGCTCAGAGGTAGAATTTTCCTGGTTTCTATCCCCTGTACCACAAAAATAAATAAATAAATAAAATGACATCGATGCTCTCTGCCTTTTATTTGTTATATAGCATGGTAGAAATAAAAATGGCCAAAACTTCCCAGTTCATGAAACCAATTAAAAAAAAGTTCATCATATCCATGAAATTTTATCTCCTTTTTTGCTTTATTTTGTAGTATATTTACTACATTTACAATTCTCTGAAATTATACGTTTATTTAAGGATACAAATAAGACCTGATTTCTACTCTCCCCATTTTATATACTCCCCCCAAACAATAATTGTCTTATTTATTTAGTTGAAAAAGAAAGATTTAATTAAATGATTAGATACATGACTGAAACACACTAGATGCTATGTGCATTCATGCTCCTATTACACTGAGCCCCAATATGGTGTATAATTATAAGGTACAAATAAAATCACATTTAAAAAATACTTTTTAAGACTTTCTACTAAAAGTGAGCTGGAGATCAAAGACCCTTTTCTGCTGAGGACGGAGTTCAAAGAAAAGTATTAAAATGAATATTTTTCTCTCAAAAATTCTTCACATGAAGTGTTCTGGCTCTCTTAGTACCATTTAAAGTAGAGGTGCTTGTCATAGGGTTCCCTGGATTGAACGTGGTAGCAATTTGCTGTCTAGATTAAAGCTAACACTAGTTTAACAGTAGCCTAAATATAGCTAAGCTAGATTAGTTTTTCTGATTCCTTTTCCTCTTTCTATGAGCAGCACTTTCTGTCCATTTATTGTCTACCTACAATACTGGTGTTCTCACATTGTTTCAATATGCCAAGCCTCCTACTCTGATATACTATTCACATCTGATGATACCTAAAGCCCTTATTTGCCCTCCCCAGCCCTGGTATTCAATGTTAAGAAGAAGGTTGCATTCCTTCAGTGATGACTTTTCATTTGTACCAAAGTGATATTGAATCAACAGCCAATGTGTTCCATTGCAAGACAAATTTCTCCTTGCAGTGCCTCCTGGAATTTTAAACATTTGGGAGAAGGATGCAAAAAGATGTGGGACTAATGCTTTTCAGAAACTTTTATATATCTATGAGTTCATATTTTAAATGCATTTTAACTGAGCTTCTAAAGTTTAGCCTTGACAGTAGAAGGTACACTCAATTAGCCCACAATGTACCCAGCTAACACTGGAAAGGGAAATAAAAGGTGCTGAAGTGGATGAAAGAGACTACACAGGAGATTATAATTAAGTGGAAAAACTAGCCCAACAAAGAGACGTGTAGAAGTCTCTAGGGAGATATAAGAAATCTTTTTTCATATATTCATTATATATAAATATAGAATTCTCACATGTAATTTCTATTTATTATTTTAATGAAAATATTAAATATTACAGACATGAAATCTCTTTGGAAATGTGTTAATTCTATAAAAGCATGAAAATAAATCACTAAACATTTCTTCATTGGATGAATATCTTCATAACTCAAACATTTCTTCATTGGATGAATATCTTCATAACTCTTTAGGAAATAATTATCTTTTCATTCAGTCAAATGCCTTGTAGACATTTTTTAAATCTTATTAAAACCAAGTCAAAAGGAACTATACATCCACTACACAAAGTAAGGGCAAAAGCTCAGAGGTTCTCATTCTATATTAGAATATTATTGTCATAATTTTAAGTATTAAGAGCAGTTCATCTTCATGATCTATTCAGAATTACCCATGCTCTTTAGGCAAAAACATTTTAAAGAGGGCTTTGTTGAGAATAAAAGAATTTTGTTGAAATAATTTATATGAAAACTGCATCATTTCAAAAATTAGCCATCTGGGATTTTATATTGTTTTATCGTGGGTATTAGCTAATGATAGGATTATATTGGCCACTGTAGGCCAATATAATGCCACAGGGAGAAGGGAGAGTCTTTAGTCATTGCCTTGTTCAAATCTCACTTTACAAAGCAAAAGAAAGAGAGATGGGTAAGGTAGTCTCGGTCACATAGCTTGTGTCGGAGCCATGACTGACACTCCTAGTCCACCTTTTCTACTCATGGTTTTGAGCTCACTGGTCTTGATTCAGCTCTTAATTATTGCCATAATAGTATACTGATGGTTTTGTTTTTTATCATTTTATCTTCAGTATCAAGCAGAGTGTCTGGTACAGCAAAGACACTTGGCAGATCTTTGTTAAATGAACAATGATACAAGATGCACTAGAATTTGCTTTGCCTTCAAGAAAGATAATGTAAATTTTTATGATACAAAATGAATCTAGGTCATTTCATGCTGTTTTTATTACTATGGCTTTGTGGTATAGTTTAAAGTCAGGTATTATGATACCTCCTGCATGGTTCCTGTTGCTGAGAACTACTTTGGCTATTCTGATTTTTTTTGTGGTTCCAAATGAATTTAAAGACTGATTTTTCTATGTCTGTAAGAAATGATCTTGGTAAGTTTATAGGTATTGCATTGAATTTGTAGATCACTATTGGGAAAAATGCCATTTTGATGATATTTATTTTGTCTATCCAAGAGCATGGATTTTAGATTAGAATATTATTAGCAGTGTGTGGCAGCTCACACTTGTAATCCCAGGAGTAGGGAGGCTGAGACAGGAGGATTACAGGTTCTTGGCCAGCCTCAGCAACTTAGTGAGGCCCCCCACAACTTAGATCCTGTTTCAAAATAAAAAAATATAATAGGGTGAGGGATGGGGGATGTAGCTCAGAGAGAGAATGCCCCTGGGTTAGATCCTCAGTGCAGCCCCCCCACCAGAATGCTATTGCAAGATTCTTCACAATGGAGAAAGTCCCTGTTTCAAAACAAAAAATTAACTGATTGACGGGGTAGAACTTGGAGGTAGAATGCCTCTCACCTCAATACTCAGCACCACTGGAAAGAAAAAAAGGAAAAGAATGCAAACTTTTTAATGTGTCAACCAAGATTAGTAATAGCTACATTTACTGAAAAGTTTCTTACAACCACTAAATAATTTGAATTTAGTTTGACTAGGTAGGATAGAAGGAAGAAAGATTTTTGTACATGAATTATTTCTTTATTAAAAATGTGTGTATGAGTGAGAGAGACAGAGACAGAGAGAAAGAGAGTCAGAAGGATTCTCTGAGACAAAGAATGGACAGAGATAATCACTAAAGAAAAAGTTTAGTAATACAATTACTAAAGAAAAAGTTTTAAATATGATGTTTGATTAGTATAAGCCAGTATAAATATTTGGCTGTACTTGGTTAATATTTTGTGATCTTTGTAAAAAGTGAAAGTAATGGCATTAATAACAGAGTTTAGCCAGGTGTGGTGGTACACACCTATACTTGATCCCCATACTTAAAAGGCTGAGACAGGAGAATCACAGGTTCAAGGACAGCCTCAACAACTTAGTGACTTTTGTTTCAAAATAAAAAAAATAAAACAAGGCTAGGGCTGTATCTTAGAGGTAGAACACCCCTGAGTTAAATCCTCAGTACCACACACACAAACACAGTATACACACACACACACACACACACACACACACACACACACACACAGAACTCAAAGGCGGGATATATAAAAACTGGTCATTGAAATAAATATTTTTTCTCTATAATCATCAGATAAAGAAGGAAACAGAGGAATGGCCAGATGTGGTGGCACACTCCTATAATCCCAGTACTTTGGAGGTTGAAACAGGAGAATTGCAGGTGTGGGCCATCTTAGAAATTTAGTGAGAGCCTCAACAACTCAGTGAGATCCTGTTTCAAAATGGGAAATTTTTCAAAATGAAAAATAAAAATGGCTAAAAGGGGTATTTAAATAAATAAATAACAGGAAGGAATGTGTTAGTTTATTCTGTCCTTGATATGCTATCTGCTATGGCAATATGATATTGGAAATGTGCAAGGAAATTGGGTCTTCTTCCATCCCTACACTGGAGGCTAACACCATACATTGCAGAGGTAGGGAAAGTAAATACTGAGCTGAGAATGAATGCAATCTGGGAAAACAGAATTTGCTAATGAGAAATTCTAGCTTGAAACTTCAAAGTTTGAAGTTTTCATTTATACATTGGAATGGAATGTCTGTGGGTATCCAGAGATTCAGGGTTTTGAAATGACTTATCAAGAATCCATCAGTAGTGCTAGGTACAGTGCCACAGGCCTATAATCCCAGTCACTCAGGAGGCTGAGGCAGGAGGATTGCAGGTTTGATGCCAGCCTAGGCCATTTAGCAAAACTATGTCTCCAAATAAAATATAAAAAGGGTCGGGCATGTGACTCAGTGGTGGAGCATCCTTGAGTTCAACCACTAGTACCTGACCCCAGAAAAAAGAAAGAGAAAAAAGAGAAAGAGGAAAAGAAGGAAAGGAAGGAAGAAGAGGAGGGAGAGGAGAGAAGACAAAAAAAAGGGAAAAGAAGACAGAAGGATGAAAGAGAGGGAATGAAAGAGGGAGGGAAAATTGCAAAAGTAGAAAAAGAAACATCAGTATCTAAACAATATTGAAATCCTGCTGCTCAGTAAGGATGAGCGGCTGCTGCCCACTCTTCCTGTGTTCTGTCTTGATATAGTGTTGACCCAGAAGAACACAAAGCAGCAACACAATAACTTACACAAACAACAGCAAAGCTAACCCCGCCATGCCATTTTTCTGTCAATAACAAAATGTGTCTCATATTTTAGGATGAGACCCGTTAAGAGCAATTCTCAAATCTTCTGACTGTAAAACATATTATTTTAAAGTTAAAAATACGTTTTGGTGTTTAGGACGTTTCTTTCTTTCTTTCTTTCTTTCTTTCTTTCTTTCTTTCTTTCTTTTTTTCTCTTTATTTTCTTTCTTTTTTTTTGTCGTACTGGGGTTACTGGAAGTCCTTCTAACTCCAGGCTTTTTTTTTTTTTTTTTTTTTTTTTTTTTTTTTTTTTTTTTGGTGGCACTGGGGATGGAACCCAGGGGCTTTCTAGCTCCATGCTACACTCCCAGACCTATTTTATATTTTATTTGGAAACAGGGTCTCTTAAGTCAGCTGAGGCTGGCTTTGAACCTCCGCGATCCTCCTGTTTCCGCCTCCCAAGCACGGGAATTACAAGCGTGCGCCACCATGCCCGGCTAGAACGTTTATTTTTCTTAATCTTTTGTCTGAAAGTGAAATTCTAAATAAAATAAATTTGTTTTAGATTTTCTTCATCCATCATGTGTATCATTTCAACAGGAGAGCAGCTGCACCTGGCTCCTAGCACTTTCCTGGGGCGCTAGAACTTTCTCCTGGCTTTATTGCATATAGCAAGTTTCAAAGTCCTAATAGTCTGTTACATTTTATAACCAGATTTCTCTGGACATTTATGTTCGAAATTGCTAGTTGTTTTGAGGCAAAATTGTATGGATAATTATGACTTAATTTTCACTACGTAACATTATCATTAGCACTAATTTTTTATGGGCATTTTATCTATAAAAATCATAAAGCTCAGTGATAAAGACTTCAAACTCTTAATATTAGCTATCAACAATGGTTAATTGTCTTTTTACTATATTTGTTGTTTTTTTGTGTTATGTGTGTGTTCATTTGTTTCTGAGTATGTTTAGTATTGCAACAAACAAACTAGCTAGTGGTTCTATCAAAAAGGGCAAAATTAGTTACATGTGTAAAATTTTACAGTAAAAATTCAATTTATCTTCAAGGACATAGAACAAAACAGAAAATGAGAGAAACCTAAAAAAAATTTACAAATATGTTTGACAAGTTGTCCAAAGACCATTAATCATCTTGAGAAATATAGAAATCACATGATTTATAATTAAGTAAACATTCTCAGAAATTGACTTTCACTTGTTTCAATATCAACAATGCATTATGTTCTGATTCTATTCATTTTAAAACAAAAAGAACTACAGAAAGTTGTTTTTAATATTATATTTATAGGAAAATTGAAATCTGAATTTGGAAGTGAAAAGAAACGCTATTCCAAACAGCTATAATTGAAAAGCATGTTTATTACTATCATTTTCTTTAAAACCTCAAGCACTCTTTAAACATCTAGTTTCACCAGATAGAGTATAAACACTGATATCTTGAGAGATAAATGGCTTTGTATTTAAAAATAGGAAGAAGGAACTTCATTCATGAGACTGAATAATCCCACTTACTTTATTTATAAAAAGGTTGCATATTTGGAAGTCAAATCTCTGAAAAGGAAAATACATGTACTCACCAAGGCTTTCTCTTTAATGATCTTTATCCTGGAGGTATAAGGTGTGGTTTTGCATGCAAATAGCAATAAACATTAGAGTGGCAATGAATAGTAATGAAAGTCAGTGGATTTAATCTGGCAGATGTGGTCCTTTGCAATCCTGGTTAACCTTATTCTGAAAGGACATTTTGGAGATGAATGTGCAGTTTTGTTGAGAAATAGAAATGGTTGACCTAGGTATCTTTTATTCTGCTATGCAAGTAGATAAACCTGTGGAATAGTAAGAGTGATGGGAATCTGAACGGGGCATCTGATGCAGCTGATTTTCCTATGCAAAGATGAAGCCCTGGGAAGAAAAGCTATGTTTATTTATTTATTTTTCATTTGTTCCAAGATATTAGTCAATGTAATTTAAACCAATTGTCCCCTTCCCCCATGTTCTACCCTATTTCACTGTCATATGGTAAAAGAAATAATGATATATCTTCCTTCAATAACATTTTTTTTCAAGAGTAGTGCCAGTTGCCAGGACATAATTAAGAACCCCCCCCCAACTGGTTGTATGAGTTTACTAAAAATAGCCACTTGAAGGATCTGGTAGAGCTTTCAGTGGAGTCCAGAGTTTACAATCGTTGTTCTATTTATCACTGTCAGCTTAAACTTATATTCTGGAACAAGCTGATTATGAGATAAGAAGTCAAAGACAGTCTGATCTTTATTCAATCACCTATTGATTAAAGATTGCAGTCAAGGGGGCCCGGGTCGCGCTGGGCCCCGGGCCGAACTGCGTGCAGCACGCCAGACCCCTGAAGAAACCGGGCCCAGTAAGACTCCAGGGTTCCGGGCAGGGGTCGTGCGGAGCACGCCAGCTGGGGCCCGGGTCTTGGGACCCTGGGCCCCAGGCAGAGTAGGGCGGATCACTCTGGACCCATGGGGAAATCGACAGGGTTACAGTGCTACTGAGTGCCTGATCCCACTACCTCCTCAAACCACATATACTGTCTTCTCTTATTAAAAAAAAAAAAAAGGAACAGAAAAAGAAAAAGAAAAATATCGGAGAGGAGGTAAGAAAGCCGTTATGGATGCCAGGACACTGGAGATGCAGACAAAACTTATCTAAATGCACTGGAACTTATGGAAAAATTCCCCGTGAAAGAGGACTGCTATTTCTCTATATTGTTGAGAATCTCGGACATCACCTGGAAGGAGAGAGTTTAGCGGAGACCAAGGAGAAAGGCGGTGTTGAAGGAGTTCTCTGCGATGGTGGTGGAGACTTGTATTCAGGAGAAGCAGAAACCGGATCCTACCAACTTTATTTTTTTGGAGAAATTACACCAAATGTCGAATGCTACCATCATGCATGCTTAGGAACACTGGACAACATTCAGAGTGGAAAAAGAGCCTGGGAAGGATTTGAAATGGTGGAGGCAGTGGCAATGCCAGTGGCCA
Organism: Muscardinus avellanarius; assembly: GCF_963383645.1. Lineage (NCBI taxonomy): Eukaryota > Metazoa > Chordata > Mammalia > Rodentia > Gliridae > Muscardinus > Muscardinus avellanarius. The sequence goes on along the minus strand of NC_137787.1, from coordinate 95,788,515 downwards.
GTACTCAGGGGAGGCAGAGATCTGATACATTACACCTGGAACCTTTGAAATAATAACCACAGAGACAGTGATCGGAACCTGCTGAGGGGTTAGGCAGGCGTCGGGGCCAGTGGCCGACATCGGAGCTTGCTGTGAGGCAAGGCCACTACTGAGGCCTCTGTGGCCGGGATTGGAGCCTGCCGAGGGGTTAGACCGATGCTGGAGCCAGCAAGGCTGGCATTGGAGCCTGCCATGAGGCAAGGCTGGTGCTGGGGCCACCGAGGTCGGGTCTGGAACCTGCTGAGGGGTTAGGCCGGTGCTGGGGCCAAGAAGGCTGGCATCAGAGCCTTCCTTGAGGCAAGGCCGGTACTGGGGCCTCCGAGGCCAGGATAAGAGCCTGCCGAGGGGTTAGGCCGGTGCTGGGGTCAGCGAGGCCGGCATCGGAGCCTGCTTTGAGGCAAGGCCGGTACTGGGACCTCCAAGGATGGGACCGGAACCTGCTGAGGGGTTAGGCCGGTACTGGGGCCAGCGAGGCCAGCATCGGAGCCTGCCATAAGGCATGACCAGTGCTGGGGCCTCCAAGGCCGGGATCGGAGCCTGCCGAGGGGTTAGGCCGGTGCTGGGGCCAGCGAGGCCGGCATCGGAGCCTGCCTTGAGGCAAGGCTGGTACTGGGTCCTCCGAGGCCAGAATAAGAGCCTGCTGAGGGGTTAGGCCGGTGCTGGGGCCAGCGAGGCTGGTATCAGAGCCTGCCGTGAGGCTGGGCTGATACTGGGGCCTCCGAGGCCAGGATAAGAACCTGCTGAGGGGTTAGGCCAGTGCTGGGGCCAGTGAGGCCGGCATAGCATCCTGCCATGTGGCAAGGCCAGTGCTGGGGCCTCCGAGGCAAGGATCGGAGCCTGCCGAGGGGTTAGGCCGGTGCTGGGGCCTCCAAGGCCGGGATCGGAGTCTGCCTTGAGGCAAGGCCAGTACTGGGGCCTCCGAGGCTGGGATAAGAGCCTGCCGAGGGGGTAGGCCACTGCTGGGGGCAGCGTGGCCGGGATCGGAGCCTACCATGAGGCATGACCAGTGCTGGGGCCTCCAAGGCCAGGATCAGAGCCTGCCGAGGGGTTAGGCCGGTGCTGGGGCCAGCATCGGAGCCTGCTTTGAGGCAAGGCCGGTACTGGGGCCTCCGAGGCCAGGATAAGAGCCTGCTGAGGGGTTAGGCCGGTGCTGGGGCCAGCGAGGCCGGCATCGGAGCCTGCCTTGAGGCATGGCCGGTGCTGGGGCCTCCGAGGCCAGGATCGGAGCCTGCTGAGGGGTTAGGCCGGAGCTGGGGCCAGCGAGGCCAGCATCGGAGCCTGCCTTGAGGCATGGCCGGTGCTGGGGCCTCCGAGGCCAGGATCGGAGCCTGCTGAGGGGTTAGGCTGGTGCTGGGGCCAGTGAGGCCGGCACCAGAGCCTGCCATGGGGCAAGGCCGGTACTGGGGCCTCTGAGGCTAGGATTGGAGCCTGCCGAGGGGTTAGGCCGGAGCTGGGGCCAGCGAGGCTGGCATCGGAGCCTGCCTTGAGGCAAGGCCGGTGCTGAGGCCTCCAAGGCTGGGATCGGAGCCTGCCTTGAGGCAAGGCCGGTACTGGGGCCTCCAAGGCCGGGATAAGAGCCTGCCGAGGGGTTAGGCCAGTGCTGGGGCCAGCGAGGCCGGCATCGGAGCCTGCTGTGAGGCAAGGCCAGTACTGGGGCCTCCGAGGCCAGGATAACAGCCTGCTGAGGGGTTAAACTGGTGCTGGAGCCAGCGAGGCTGGCATCGGAGCCTGCCATGAGGCAAGGCCAGCATTGGAGCCTGCCGTGAGGCATGGACAGTTCTGGGGCCTCCTAGGCTGGGAATGGAACCTTCCGAGGGGTTAGGCCGGTGCTGGGGCCAACGAGACCGGCATTGGAGCCTGCCGTGAGACTAGGCCCGTGCTGGGGCCTCCGAGGCCGGGATTGGAATCCTGCCAAGGGGTTAGGCTGGTGCAGGGGCCAATGGCCAGCATCGGAGCCTGCCGTGAGGCAAGGCCACTCCTGCGGCCTCTAAGTCCGTGACCGAAGCCATCTTAGGGGTTAGACCGGTGCAGGGGCCAGCGAGACCAGAACTGGGGCCTCCCATAAGGCAAGGCCGCTGCTAGAGCCAGCGAGGTCTGGATCAGTCCACTGAGTAGCCAGGCCACTACTGGGGCCATCAAGAGTGGGATCGGTACTTGCAACGCAGCATGCACAGAGAAATATCACAGAAAATATAAATCAGATGCTTCTCTTAATCAGCAATTACTAGGAGAAAAGGGGCAACAGGAAGAGGTAGAGCTATAGGAAGGGCCCTATAGTGAAGCAACTAATGTGACCAATCAGAGGGTATGTAATACTGGAGGACGGAGCCTCTTTAAAACGCAGGAGGTACATAAACAAATGTATCAAAGTAAATCACCAAAGAAGTGTGGGGTGGAGGGAGGGGAGGGAATGGGATGGGGGCTGGAGGAGGGCTAATTGGATGATGTGTGCTTGTATATCCTCTCATGTCTTGTACTACAATGTGATTGATATATGACTAGAATGCACCAATTTAAAAAATAAATAAATTAATTAAAAAATAAAATAAAGATTGTAGTCAAGGGGATGCATGCCTATAGTTTTAGAGGCTGAGACAGGAGGATCACAGGTTGCAGGTCAACATGCAATAACTTATGAAGATCATGTTTCAAAATAAAATATTTAAAAATCTCAAGGTTGTAATTACAAGGAAGAATGCATGGGTTTGATCCCTAGTATTAGGATAAAGAAAAAAAAAAGGATTACAGTACAATTCAATAATAGGTACATGCTGAATGAAGATTACACAGAAGAACGTAAGCTTAGAAAAGGGACAAGAATAGCATAAGAGTAGGCCGGGCATGGTAGCGCACGCTTGTAATCCCTGCGCTTGGGAGGCGGAGATAGGAGGATTGCGCATGTTCGAAGCCAGCTGCGGTGGCTTACAAAACCCTATTTTCAAATAAAACTAAAAAATTGGTCTGGGAGTGTAGCCCAGTGTTAGAAGGGCTTCCAGGAACCCCAGTACCACAAAAAAAAAAAAAAGATAGAATAGAAAAGAAAAGAAAAAAATAGCCTAAGAGTGAAGTGTCCATCAGTGTCTGCCCACTTGTACAGTCCATCCTTAAAAATCAGTACTCATAGAGAATCATGGGGCTGTGTCTGGCTCAGTATCCATTATCTTCTACAAAGACATTGTCCTGAACATCTGTGCTGGCAAAACAGGACTTCAGAATATGGTAATTAATTTATCGAGAAATCTGTAATTTCTAATGTGAACTCCAGAAATACCTGTGTTTTCTAAATCCAGTGATTTCCAAACAGACTCTTCCTAATTTCATTTTATTTAAAGTATAGTTTGACAGAACCAAAATACCTTCTCAGCCATTTCTACTCAGTGAGTCAGATCCGTTTCTCATGTCGTTTACTCCAGGTCTTCACCTCCTCGGTTTTTTTTTTTTTTTCTTTTTCTGAAGCTATGTTTTGTTTCTTGTGGATGGCTTTGGGCTTATTTTTCAGTATGTACATGGCACGTGATTGTCTCTGACATCATGTGTCATCTTCAAAGTTATTAAGAGTCATCAAACTTAGGTCCTCATTGTTAACTAATTTCTTTGTGTGGGGGTCAGGGAGTGGGTAAGAGGGTAGGTGGTACTGATGATTGTATTTAAGGACATTCTGTTTCTGAGATACACCCCCAGACTTTTTAAATTTTTTTTTGTTTGGAACAGGATCTCACTAGATTGCTGAAAGTCTCACTACTTGCTGAGGCTATCCTTTAACCTGAAATTCATTTGTCATGGCCTTCCAAATACTGGGATTACAGGCGTATGCCGCAACACCTGGCTTTAACTGATTCATTTTTGATGAACCAAATAAAATGCTTGAGACAGAAAATCCAATGATTCCAGTTTAATTCTGATTCATATTCTTCCTATGGTTTTGGGAAAGTGGAGATGTGAAATTTCTAAAGATTCTCCAGAAAGGGAATCTTTCAGAAGCATTTTTAGCAAAAATGGGCTAAGAAATTCAATAGTAAATTTTACTGTGTATTATAGTAGCTCTTTTTTTGTGTGTGGAACTGGGGGTGAAACCCAGAGGCTTTCTATCTCTGGGCTATACTCCCAGACCTATTTTATGTTTTATTTGGAAACAGGCTCTCACTAAGTTGCTGAGAGCCTCACTAAGTAGTTGAGGCTGGCTTCGAACCTGTGCAATCCTCCTGTCTCAGCCTCACAAGCGCGGGGATTACAAGCATGGGCTACCACGCCTGGCTTTATAGTAGCTCTTTTATATGTTGCTGATAGGATGCAGACAAGTGTCAAACACATACATACTTAGAGTGATTATAAGTGCAAGTATCAGCAGTGTGTAAACAAAAAAAAAAAATGATGCCAGATATCATTCTCAGACATTACACTCTGGGTAAAAATGCTTTCTTTAAGGCCAAAGATTTTCATGGAGTCTTGCAATATCCTATATGAAAGGAAAAAAATCAGTGATAATGTCTATAGTGAGTCAAAGTTCTCTGTTATTAAGTTATACATATTGAATACAATAGATTATGATTCAATCATTAGCAAATTAACAATTTATGTTTAATAAATGTGGTGATATTAGTATTTTTGAAGCCTTGGTATTTTTCATAGCTCATTAAGGGATAGATCATATCTTTACTTGTAAATTCTTTTGTACCTCAAACTTAAGAATAGTAATAATAATAAATGGCACCATCATTTTTCCACAAATCAATTATTCCTTTAACCATTGTTTCTTTGAAAATTTTGTAACTCTCAATGAATAAACACTAAATGATTATTATATGCTACATGATGTTCGATATTGTTAGTGAGTTAAATTCATTTTCAAAAATAAAATCTCTCCAAGAAAGCTAATGATAATGTGAACTAATAATGAACAAGGATTTTTAGAATGACTTTATAAAAATCTTAACTATTTCATGAATTTTCTGTGTAAACATTTTTAGTGCTACTGTAATACTATATCAGTAATCTTTCTGTTAGAGTTACAAAATATTTGACAAAAATAAACTTAGAGGAAGAAAGAGTTATTTTGGCCTACAGAGTCAGAGGCTGTGCTCCATGTTTGCCTGGCTCTACAGCTATGGGGATGTTGCCAGGCAGAGCATTATGGCCTAGAGGAAATGGTGGATGAGAGATGCTAAACTCATGGCATCCAAAAAGTAGAGAGAGAGGAAGAGAGGGAGAGAGAGAAAGAGAGAGAGAGGAGAGAGAGAGGAAGAAGAAGAAGAAGAAGAAGAAGAAGAAGAAGAAGAAGAAGAAGAAGAAGAAAAAGAAGAAGAGAGAGACAAGAGAAGGGAGAAGGGAGGAAAGAGAAGAGAGAAATAAGACAGGAGAGAGGAGAAACTGGGGATAAAATATACTTCGCAATGACATGTCCCCAATGACTCACTTCTTCCAACCAAATTCCAGTTCCTTAAGTTCTCACCTCCTCCTGAGAGTCCATTTAATTATGAACTCAACAATACGATTACTATTAATCCTTCATGATCAAATCACTCCCCCAAAAGTCTCACTTCTGAACATTGCTGGATTGGAGATCAAAAATTCAGTACATGAAGATTGGGGACATTTCAGACCCAAATCACAACAAAAGCTATTGACATATTTTATTCAATAAATTCATATTTATAAAATATGTAGGAAAATATCTGGAATCTAGAAAGGGCTATATTAATATTTTAATAAGTAAAAATGAAACCTACAATGTTTAAGATGGAAAGGGGAAGAGGTCTGAAAATATTGATTTAGAAGAATAACCGTTTAGGACTATATTTTTATGTCCTTACAGATATTCTGCTTAGAAAAATGACCCAGCCTTTAAAATTGTCTATGGGTAGGTATGGAGTGTCTAAGGAATAAAGTAAAGGAACAAGAAGATTCCCACTAGTAAAAATCAGAAAAAATAGTTTATTTTAATAACTGATACATACATTAATAAAAATAAACAAGATAGTTAAGGCCTAAACATAATATCTAGGGCTAAACATAAGGTATGATCATGAATAATTTGAAGCAAACACACATAACAAGTAAGATAGATGAAGAAAATTCATGGATTGCATTCTTTATTTTTATTTTTTTTAATTAGTGCATTGGATTTTTACCTCATAATGGGGTAAAAACCTTGTGTAGACATATACACACACACATCACCCAGCCAGCCCCCACCCAGTCCCCACCTCAATTCCTCCCCATCCCTCCATCCATGCTTGGTTTAGTGGTTGACTTCGATATGAATAAATACATCATGTGCTTTAAAGAGTTTCCCTCTCCCCACCTCCAATCCCCACAGTTTGGTTGCCTTATTTGCTCCTCTATAGGATCTCCTTTTTCACCTGGAGTTCCTCCTATGAAGCAAAGGAAACTGTCCAGAACCTCAATTGAGAGCCAACAGAATGGGGGCAGATTGTTGCCACCTACCCCTCTGATAGAGGACTAATATCTAGAATATACAGAGAACTCAAGAAACTCAACTAAAAAAAAATCAATCAAAAAATGGGCAAGTGAACTAAATAGACACTTCACGAAAGAAAAATTTAAATGGCCAGTAATGCATGAAAAAATGATCAACATCATTGGCAATCATAGAGATGCAAATCAAAACTACCCTGAGATTTCACCTAACTTCAACTAGAATGGCAATCATTCAAAACACAAACAATAACAGATGCTGGCAAAGATGTGGAGAAGTGGGAATTCTAAAACATTGTTGGTGGAATCCCAAATTAGTGCAACCACTTTGGAAAACAGTATGGAGAATCCTCAGAAGAATAGGAACAAATCTACCATTTGATTCAGCGATACCACTTCTGGGTATCTACACAAAAGATAGGAAGCCAAACTACCAAATTAATGCATGTGTATCTATGTTCATAGCTGCACAATTCACCATAGCCAAACTATGGAACCAGCCAAGATGTCCATCAACAGATGAATGGATTACAAAACTGTGGGATTTGTACACAATGGAATTTTATTCAGACATAAAAAAAATACAATTGCGGTATTTTCAGGGAAATGGATGGATCTTGAGGACATTATGCTAAGTGAGATTAGTCGCAAAAAGTACAAAATGGGATTGCATTCTTTAATGACAATCTTTATGTATAAAGGAAAATGCTTATATCTTTTAGCTAATTTCTTTATCACAGAATATAATTTCATTAAATGTTAAGTACACTAAAGAGTAGACTGTCTTAAGTCTTTACATTAGTGGAGAAATAATTAGGATTAAAAATATCAATGCAAATAAAGGCATATTTGAAATACTATTTCAATTTAAAAATGTGTAACTACTTATAACTTACCATCTTTCATTATAGGACTTAATGATACTTCTCGCTATTTGAAAAAAAAAAAAATATATATATATATATTGGTCGTACTGGGGTTCCTGGAAGCCCTTCTACTTCCGGGCTACACTCCCAGACCTATTTTTACATTTTTTGGAAACAGGGTCTCCTAAGCCAGCGCGCGCGACTGGCTTCGAACCTGCGCGATCCTCCTGTCTCTGCCTCCCAAGCGCAGGGATTAAAAGCGTGCGCCACCACGCCCGGCCTTTGAAAATATTTTAATACCTTATTTTTATTAGAATCAGTTTAAAAATCGAATGTTGATAAGAACAAAAACCTATTTAATATGTATCTCATTGTAACTCTGGAACTTAAAGTTATATCTATCTACTACTGAATGACCAATTATTAGTCATTCAGTAAATTAAAGGGGGAAGAGTACATATCCCTTGAGATTAAGGAAAGTGGAAATTATTTCTGCCCCTTTGTCAAATATTTCCTTTTTCCTATACAAAGACCCTAAAACTCCCAAAATCATGAGCGGTCAGATCAATCAAATTATATAATGTCTATGATTGTTTTCATAAGAAAAAAAACAGCTCAAAGAGTGGAGCATATAGATTTTTCTGGGAACATTCTTTTTTCTTCCCTTTGATCTGTGCAATCACCACATCTTTATTTTGGTAGGAATCCAATCCATACAACAAACCTCCTAAAAACAAAAGAGAGAAAATGGTTCCTTTGGCATTTACATGATACCAGTCTAAATCCATGTTAGCATTTTGAAATTAGAGAAGTGTTTCGTTGCCCTCAGGATCATATTCATTAAAGGGCTTCAGACTTAGGTGTATTTTGGAACAAAATAAAAATACTACTTTTCCCATGAAATGATTCTCCAAATTGCTTGCACCTTTTGTTTGATATTTCTTGTCCTTTATGAGAGCAGAGAGTTCACTTCTAGATACATGGAAGCTTGGAACTATGGTATTACTCTTGGGATCCGGATAATTCCCTTGCCTCATCTTTATTTATCAAAATATCTCCAGAGATTTCCTTTACAGGCATCTTTCATGTTCAAAATTCAGCAGGAGCTTGTCCTCCAAGGCTCCTGAGAGTTTTTTTCAGGAACAAAATATCTTCTTTGGCTGTATAGATAGAGCAGACTTTTATCTCCTGGAAGGTGATCAAATACATTTAAAATGATATAAACTGTTCCTTCTGCATTATAGAAAATTATCAGTGCTTGTAGGTCACATAAATAATTACAAAATAATCCTTTCTTGCCTATATGATAGTTTTCAAATTTCTTTGCTCATTATATCATTCTGTATAGAAAACATGTGAAGAATGATCACACTTGTTGCTTGATTTGAAAGTACTTTGCAAGGTCATTACTGTGTGATATATATTTCTGGAGGAATACTTAACTGCATGTTAAACTATATACTTAATATATACATATAAACAAATTCAAAAATTGGCAAGAGACCTGAATAGACACCTCCTGAAGGAATACAAACAGATTTCAAGAAGGCACATAGAAGATGCCCAGCCTCATCTGTCTAAAGGGAATTGCAAATCATGTTTGTGGGGTGAGTAGGCGGGGAGAGCAGGATCTGGAGAGAAACACCCTAAGAACTGTGTGCATAGATGTGTCACTTGGAACCTCACTATGATGTATTTTTACAATGCATCAATAATAGTATAGTGAAAAATGAGATACTTTAACACACTTGTTCAAGAAGCCAAAATCTAAAACAAATCCAACCCTGTCAAAGATGTAGCACAACAGAAACTCTATCATGGCTGAAGGTCCTGCAAAATATAGAAGCCACTTTGAAAATCCTTTCATGATATTACAATACCAAACAGACCCTTTCCATATGCTCCAACAGCATGCTTCTTGGTATTTACTGAAATGATTTATAAAGAAACCTTTGTCCAGACAGAAAAAAACTACACACAGATGCTTAAAGCAGATTTAGTCATAATTCCACAGACTAGGAAGGAACCAAAATATCTATCAGTAGGTCATTTACAAATGAACTGTGCTACATATAGACAGTGGAATATTAGCACTAAAATTAGAGTTTCAAGGCTCTGATAGACAATGGGGGAAACAAATGTGCATTACTAAGCGAAAGAAATGCATCTGTAAAAGCGATTGTTTTAATTTGGATCCTGAAAACCCCTCAAAGACACTTGAAGAAAATCCTTGGTCCCCAAAGTGTTAATATTGGGAGGTTAGAAATCTTTAAGCAATGGGCAATGAACCATGAATCAAAACTTTCAAAACTGGAAGCCAAAGAATCCTTTTCTCTATATAAGCTGATTAGCTCAGGTGCTTACTGTTATGGAAAGCTGTTACAGTAAGGAAAGCTTACTAACCCAGCTATGTACTGTAAGAGTTCAACTATACAACATTCTGGACAATGAAAAAGTCTAGAGCCAATAAAAAATAATTAATGTTCTCCAGGGAGTATGGAGGGGGGTGCATAGGCAAAGCATAGGTTATTTGGGGGAAATGAACTATTGAGTACAAAACTGCAGTGGTACAGACACGCTATTATACATTCATCAAATTGATAGTGTCTATAAATCATCAAGAGTAAAGTTGGGGGAAAAGCACCATTGTGGAGCTCGGCATATTGGGGAACTTTTTAGTTTCTCCTATTCCTCTTCCTTCTTTTTGTCCTGGGAATTGAACTAAGTGGTGGTCTGCTTCTGAGCTACACCACCATCCCTATTTTATTTTGTAAAAGGGTCTCACTAAATGGCTGAGGGCTCATTAAATTGCTATGGCTACTTTTGAACTTGCGATCATCCTGTCTCAGCCTCTGTACTGGGATACAGACATATGCCATCAGACCTGGCTATGAACTCCATAGAATCACTCAACTTGTCTGTAAAACTGAGATTGCTCTGAATGTAAAGTTTTTTATTTTAATTTTAGCTTGGACCAATCCATGTGCTAAACCATACTTACCAATTTGTTTATTAACTGCCTCTTTTATTCCAAGTTCTGTGGGACCCAGGTGAAATGGTAAATGCTTATAATCCCATCAATTAGGAGGCTGAGACAGGAGGACTACAGGTTTCAGGAAGCCTCAACAAGTAATGAGGCCTTCCACAACTTTGTGAACTCCTGTTTCAAATTTTAAAATAAAGTAGGCTTGGGGGTGTATCTCAGAAGTAAAATGTCCCTGAGTTCAATTCCAAGTTTCACACATACAAAAAATAATAATAAGTTCTCTAGGACCACACTCCTAAGATTCTAAATCCTTTTGTCTAACTTAGCAGCAATATTAGGTATGGCCATGTTTTTCTCGCCAACTGGTTTCCAAGCCTGTCTTGTGCATTCTAGATTTGGTTAAATACATATTTCACTTCCAAGTAAAAGATTATTATAATAATCATTTGTGCTATAAAATAAACCACCTCAAATTAAGAGAACAATAGATATGAGCTTTTATAGAACTCGCAAATCACAGGTCAGCTATTTCAGTTGGGCTCAGCTGGGCAGGTTTACTTCCCTGGGGCGAGAGGAACTCAGGCACATGTTCAGTGGCTATTTGGCTCTTGGCTGATCATGGATGGTTTCAGTTGAAAAAAATCAGCTGCGATTCACATGTTTCATGCTCCAGGAAGCCACCCCAGGCATTTTATTCTGCCATTGGCAGAGGTTTATGAACAATGAAACAAAAATGTTCAAGGGCTTTTATATCTCTTGATGACAAACAGGCAAAGAAGATCATATGGCAAAGGCTAGACTCACCTTGGGGAGTTATTAAAAAGTTCTACTTAAAAGTCTTTGATTCAGGGAGTAGACTTAGAAAAATTTTGTATTATATTATAGCTACTGTTCTAGAAAAGCCCCAAAACAATATGTATATATACATATATACTCATATATAGATATATACATGTATTCATATGTATGTATATGTACATATATGTGTATACATTATATATGCATGAATTTATATATACATATATGTGTGTATATGTGTATATATACAGACATGCACACATACACATATATACTATAATTAATATATAATTTATATAACAACAGAAATCATTGAAAATATAAATGAAATAAAATGGTAACTAGAATGAGTATTATGTTTTTGCTTTTTACTCATACCTATTATAAGGTATAAAAAAACCCTGAGGGTAACAGAAATGTATTTAGCATATGAGACACAACAAAGCTGAAAGCTCAAGTGAGATGATAAGGTTGTATCTGTTCCTTGGTCCTAAGATGGGTGTGCCGATATATATCTATAATCCTGATATTTGGTAATCTGAGACAAGAGGTTCACAGGTTCAAAACCTCTGTCAGCAATTTAAGAGCCTACCTCAAAATAAAAAGTGAATAATGAGGGTGGGAAGAAGTAGACTGCCTCTGAGGTCAATCCTCAGTACCAACAAAAAGCACAAACATAGAGCTGGTAAATTATAATGGAGTGATCAGAAAAACTAATACAAGTCTTGGGAATTTGCTTGACTCCTATCTCTGTGTCTGTACTAATATGACTTAGTTGCCAACCAGAAATCACTTAGCCCTCCACATAATGTGTGTGTGTGTGTGTGTGTGTGTGTGTGTGTGTGTGTGTGTATGTGTGGTATTAGGGATTGAACCCATGGGTATTCTATCACTGATCTATACCCCCAGCCATATTTTATTTTTTATTTTGATACAGAGCCTCATTATTTTGCAAAGGGCCTCACTACGTTGCTGAAACTGGCCACAAACCTGCAATCCTCCTGTCTCAGCCTCCCGAGTATGAGGATTATAAGTGTGTGCCACCACTCCTGGCATTCTACATTTTCTTGAAACATGATCTGCCCTGAAACTAAGTCTAGTTTGCAAGAACTATATATCATCTCTCTTTTTTTTTTTTTAGAAAAAATTACCCATGTTTCTTTTATCCACTGATTTGATGATTCCTGCTGGCCTATAGGAACTACACCGACCTGCATTCAACATTTTTGTGCTAATGTTCTGGGTACACCATCAGATACCACACTGGTTCTTTCTACATGTATTCCAGATACAGGATTAAATTCCAATGCCCTAGATCCCTTTTTCTATAAAATTAGATAATTGAACTAAATCACTTTTAAGATACATTCTAGCAATACAATTTTGTAATTCTATAAAATACTCAGTATTTCAGTATTATTCCTAGTTTGTTCTTCCAATGTCCTTGCTTTACTGCTTTGACTTTGAGTCCGTTTCACTAGTTTATCCCCAGCCAAACAGTATGTGGAGAGACACCTATCTCAGGAGAAAAAAGGCAAAGCAATTTTCCAAATTAGAATTGTTTACCTCCAAGCTACTATAGTTTTTGAGTGACTAAATCACGTGTAGTGTTGTCAAAAAGCAGGCAGGAGCAAGAGTTCAGTGCTCTTGGGCAATTTTTTGTTACATTTTCCATAACATGTGATCTCTTTGAGATGAGCATTTTCTCAAAATTGTTAAAAATTGTAATGTTTCAATTAAATAATATAACACATTTTGTGTGAAAGTGCATTTTCCTGTGGTGTCATCAGTGTTGCTAGTGTGGAGCCCTCTTTAATTCTCAGAAACACTACAGAAGGCAGCACAGTGCAGCACTCTTACATGCACTGAGCATGGCTGTAGGCTGCAATGTTGACATGCAAGATGCTCTAATCATGCAAAAGAAACTTTCTACTTAGTACCGAGAGTTCACATTCAAATCTTTTTAGCAGTACATTCAAGCATACAGATAACATATGAGCAAAATGAGAAATAATACTGTGATTTCAAGCTTCACTGAACTAGAGTATAGAATTCTGAGCTAAACAGTTGTTAAATGCTTGCCAGATAACTGGCTGTGGATGAATTGTTTTTACTTGCTCTCTCTTCTGAGAAGAAACAAATGAGAATGGGCATATCTCTGTGATGTAGTCACCAGGTTTAAGTCACATGATACTGCCTGTATCTACCCCACTGAGTTAGAAGCAAGAGAATTAATAGATTCTCTGTATGTACCAACTGAGTTCCAAGTATACTTTTTCTATATTGTTGGTGCTTGTAATTATACATCATAAATAATGAGGTTCAAAGTAACACCAATATATATGTACACAGCACTTGATGTGTTTACCTCCCGATCTCACCCCATCTCAGCATTTATATTAGTTAGATGGGTAGTGATACCGTCATAGACAGACATAATCTTACTTGAACTTTTCCCTTCTTCAAAATTGTTTTCACAAGCTCCACTACCTTTCCCCCCAGTCCCTTTAATTATTCTATTGGTCTCTATCGTCATTTGACTAAATTCCCTCTGATTTCCTATTTTTGTTCTTGTTTTTACATATGAGAGAAAATATATAATCCCTCGACTTGCTGAGACTGGTTGTTTTCACTCAGCATATTATCAAGTTCCATCCATTGTCTTACAAATGCTTTAATATTGTTTTTCTTTATGTATGATTAAAATTCCATTGTGTATATGCATCACATTTTTGTTATGCATTCATCTGCTGAAAAATTTATAGATTGGTTTCATAGGATGTAGGGAAATATACTTTTGGTGGAACTGTTAGTTAGTATAACCACTATGGAGATCATTATGGAGGCTCCTCAAAAGACTAGGAATGGAGCCACCATTTGACTCCTCTATACCACTCCTCAGTATCTTTCCAAAATAATTACAATCAGAATACTATAGTGATACATGCATACCTATGTTTATAGTAGCAAGTGAAATTTTTAATCACCTAGATCCTCATTTTCCAAGAATAACAGGAGAAAAAGATCATTCTCTCTCTCTCTCTCTCTCTCTCTCTCTCTCTCTCTCTCTCTCTCTCTCTCTTTCTTTCTCCCTCTCTCCCTCTCTCCATCTCTCCTTGAAAAAAACTCTGCAAATTAATTTCTGGTCTCAAGTGATCCTTCTTTCAGTATCTCCAAAGTATTTGGTACTCAGAGCACATATTATTATGCCTGGATATATATCTCATTTTTAAACAAGACAAATCCAAGACTGACCATTTCAATTACTTTTATATTTCTCTGAAATGCTATTGGATGATTCAAAATTTACTGTAACTGAACTTTTCTCCACTTAACATACTGTGATTGAGTTAAAGGTACCACAGAGACTAAAAATACTAAATAATTGATGACCATGTAACAATATATGTATATATAATATACAAATGGATAATATTTTGTTCTTATAAGAACATTAAAAATTTCAAACATTATAATGGAAGTGGATTGTTAATAAATATATGGGAAAAATTAAAAAGTTTAACAGACAGTTAAAATGAAAATCATCTACAATGATTTGTAGAAAAAATGGGGACAATTTAATTATGATTTGCTTGACTAGTAGATAATGCTATAAACAATAAGTTGTATATTTGGAACATACTTCTGAAGCTTGATTTCTCACCTGGCTACAGGCTTTGTGCTATATTGATAGTGTCCCCTAAACAGTGCTATCAAAAAGTTTGATAATAGGCCACCTGGAAGCAGATAGCAGATATGCCTGATGCATGTCAGATAGCCATGAGGGATTCAGGGTCATGGTAACTAAAATAGGGAGGAGTTGCAGTCCCTTACTGTAGTTTTTAAGTCCTACATCCTGATATATGACCCAGAGAAATGTGCAATACTGAGATTAGCAGCATATATAAAATGTACTTTTAAATTGAAACCCAATTAATTTTTTATTTCCTCCACTGTGATACTATTAATGTCCAGTCACTTACAGAGAGAAAGAAGAATGTGGGGAGAGAGTGAAGAGGAGAGAAGAGGAAAGAGAGGAGAGGATAAAGGGGAGGAGAGGAGAGGATGGGAAAGGGAGGGGAGAGAAGGAAAGGAAAGATAAGAGAAGGGAAAAAGAGGAGGAAAAAAGATATGCCAGATATATTTTTATCAATTTTCATATATACACACACACACACACACACACACACACACACACACACATTCCAGTATATGTACCAAGTAAGGGTTTTTAACAGCTTACTCTATTAATTTAATACACTGTTGCTGACACTGACAAATCTGTCAAATTGAAGTGGATAGATTAAAACGAGGAGTAAATTCATCTTTCTACACATACTCTATCTTCTGTGCTGAGCCCTTTATCTTTGAAATGAAACGCACTATGTAACTTACTAATAATATGCTGAGGTTTCCTTTTGTTCTATTCTAGAATAAAATATATTCTATATATTCTAGAATATCTAGAATATTTTCTCCCTAGATTTATAGCCTTCATGAATATCCTTCTTGACTTATAATACTACACGCATAGTTTTCTAAACAAGCTGCTTTTAAAATGCCAAAGTGCAAATGATTTTATTTGAAAGGTACTTATGGGCTAAACTGTAAATAGGAAGAATACATTTATGCACTTTGTATATCTGAGTATCCCTAGGAACTATTTATTGAACTTTGTTAAACCACCACTAAAATTTACACATTCAGAGGATAAAACTTAGGAAGCTCTTAAAAGTTAAGTATTTAATGGACTTGATTTGGTCTTTTAGGCCCAGTGGGATGCTAGCTGAGTGCCTGAGATGTGCCAAGTTGCATCATAGCAGCAAAGTCCCTCTCTCCCCTCCCTAGGGAGCTGGTGTGAGTTCAGTCTTTGAAAAATGACTTTTAATCCTTTCTTCATTATTCTTCTGAAAGCACTTGCCTGATAACAGAGTACAACCTGGCAGTAGGATGTCCCTTTTCCCAATATGAGAAATCTGTTTTTTTTTTTCTCCTCCACTTTTTACTTTTTCTCTTTTAATGTGACACCCTCTTCTCCAACGCCAGTGTCCTTGAATTTGTTCATTGTATTGTCTTTGACTGTGGGATCTCAGAGTGCTCAAACCTCATTTCCAGAATCAGTATTTTTTTTTTCATACATTGTGGGAGCAAATTGATAGCATCTCTCGAGGAGACCAAGATTGTACCTTTTGCTCATAGAATTTACTAAAATTGACTGGTGGTGCTATTCTGAATGGCCAGGCTGTTGGGCCACTGAAAGTGCTAAGAAGTCCAGGTGCATGTTTGCTGAAGATTTGCATTGCACTTATTAGATGAATTATAGAACCATAGCATGGAAACAAAACTTATATATCAACTGGTCAGTTCCTTATTGTGGTCCATTTTCCAAGAAGACTATGGAGCTATTTACATGTCTGGTTAAGATTTTGATGCTCCCTATTAACTGTGGAAGACTTTTACATTATTAGACAATTGCAATTTTATAAAGATCTTCTTATATTGAACAGGAATTTCATGAATTATATTATTTCCTGTCTATATTCAGACATTTTGAGAAACAACCTAAATGCCTCTGCAAAGCATGAGGAAAATTGGTCCCACATAACATTTCACTAATTGATGCAGTTGTATAGCTTACTAGTAAGAGCAATTCCCACTGCAGATGAAGTGTCTGCTTATGATCTTGTCTTAAGTCACTTGCACAGAGAGAGAGAGAGAGAGAGAGAGAGAGAGAGAGAGAGAGAGAGAGAGAGAGAGACGAGAGAGAGAGAGAGAGAGAGAGAGAGAGAGAGAGAGAGAGAGAGAGAGAGAGAGCGCACAATTCTCTATTAGCAAACACAAAGGAGAGAAACTCGTGAAGAAAAAAAAATAGTTTCTATAATGTTTTAAAGAAATTATTACAAACCGAAATGGTATTCAGTTGTTATTTTTAAACCCAGGGAATCCCTCCGGCTTTTATAACATATATACATGAGAATACATACAAAGATTGTTATGATCCAGAGTTCTGCTTTAATTTTATCTAAAGTGAGCAACATGATGTTGAATTTTTACAGCTTGCTAAGAGTGAGGCAGTTTTTGTTATTGCTTAATCACCTCCAAATGTTATTTATTGAGTACCTGAAGTGTTTCCTTACAACCTCTAGGTTTTCCTTAGAGATCTCATTTGTGCATAACCCCTACTTGCCTCAGCTTATGAGATCTGATGTGATCTCATCTGAAACTAATACTGCAGGGAGCCTTTTGTTTCATAAAAATAAGCAATATTATCACAGACCAGAACGTGAGGGAAAAAGAATGTTTCTTGTGTAGAAAAAATGTTATCATACAAATTACGAAATACACTTAAAATATTAACATCCTGATAATCAAACACAGTAATATCTTAAAAAGGAGACCATTGCTAATAGATGCAGAATTGCATTATTTCCACAAGTTTATTCATTTCATTTTTACTGGTCTTTTCATTTGCTTTGTTTCCCTCTCAATTGCAACTTTAATTCAATTTTCATACAAAAGCTCACCTGTGGGAAAATTTATAAGCGCACTGTAGCATCACTGTTAGAAGCTTTCGGGTTAAGCAGATCAGAGTCCAAAGCCCAGAACCACTACTTTCCAACTACATAATTTTTGCTGTTACAACGAAGTTAATTCAGAAGTGCATAAAAATGATATGAAATTGTTTTGACAACTATTAGTTGCTTCCTCAGCATGTGGTAGAATTGTACTTCCCTGCTCCCTCATGTTTGGGTGGGGACAGATGATTAGTTTTAGAATTTGCATATCAGTCGAAGTGAAGTGACATATCAGTTTTAGGCAGGGCCATTTAAATATCTGTGGACACTTCCCATTACACCCATTTCTTCTGTCAAAGTAAAAACAGATAGTGGTTTCTCTGTGAGTGTTGGTTTAAAAGTTAGACAGGGCTTCTAACTTAACCTAAAAAAGACTCACTTCCTGAGAAAAAAATTGCTTTCTTGTATAATATGCCATTTAGATTTGGCATCTTTTTCTTACTGAAATAATCTAAGCCACATAATCGTGGTACACACTTCTAATCCCAGTCTTTGGGAGGCTGAGACAAGAGGATAGCAGGTTTGAGGCTACCCTGGCAACTTAGTAAGACTTTCAGCAACCTATAGATATCCTGTTTCCAAATAAAAAATAAATTTGGTCTGGGGTATAGCTCAGAAGTAGAATCTCTCTAGGTTCAATTCTCAGTATAACAAAAAAAAAAAAAGAAAAAGAAAAAATATAATCTAACCTATCAGTAAATAAAAATAATAATTAGTTTTCTGTGTTCTTAATAGAAATAACCTAGCACATAGACTAAAGTCATTACATACAGAAGAGAAAAGACTTTCAATACCACCATGATCTAAGGTCTATTGAATGTACCAAATCTTTTTTTCTTCTTTTTGTTCTTTTTTTGTTGTTGTTCTGGGGAATAAAACTCAGGGGTATTTTGCCTCTGAGCTATACCACAAGACCTTTTAAAAAATTTTTTTTTTGAAACAAGGTTTCACTAAATTTCTGAGGCTGGCCTCATACCTGGAATGATCCCCTCTCTCAGCCTCCCGAGTACTGGCATTACAGGTATGCATGACCACAACAAGCTCCAAACATATTGAATCTTTACAATTCACCACCCACAACACTAATATAGGTCTCAATACATTCTTTAAGTGTTCATTTCCATGCTTCTTCAGGGGATGTTTATGGAGTGCTCAAGAAATATGTCTAGGTCAAATTTAGTTACCTCTACTTTGTCAAAACTGATAAGCAGTCAATTGAAAAAGTTCTGTTTTTTTCTTGTTGGTTTCTTAAAGAATAGCACATTCATAAACAAGCCTGTATTTCAACATCTTTCTATTTGCCAAATATCTAATTTGATGATATAATTGTGTGAATCACATTTGATCTGGATTAGTTTCTTGGGGCTGCCATAACAGAGTGCTATAGATTGTGTTGCCTAAGCAGCAGAAGTTTGGCATCTGATATTCATGGAGATTATAAACTTGGAATCAAGGGGACCACGTTGATTCCTTCTGAAGGTTAGGACCAGAAGACTAGGAAAATCTGCAGTATTCTTCTTTCCTAGTTTCTGGTGTTTTCGGGCAATCTTTGGCTTTGTTTTGCTTTGAAATGCATCACTCTGGTTATCTTCCTCCCCCTTCACATGCCATTTCTTGTGTGTCTTCCCATCATCTCTCTTTCATGTATGTCTATTTCTATTCCCACGTGTGAGAGATGTGTTATGCTGCAAAAAGTTTTGGGGCCTTGTGCATGCAAATCCAGTATTTTATCTCTGAGGTATACCCCAGCCCCTAACTTCCCCCATTTTAAGGACATCAATGGTATTGGCTCAGAACCTGGCCTAATGACCTCACAACCCCTCTTATTTTTTGTTTTAAATCAGGGTCTCACTAGGATGCTAATGGTCTCTCACTACAATAATGAGCCTGGTCCAGAGCCTTTAAACTATTACTGTGATTAATTTATATTTATTGTCATTATTAGCAGTAGAAGTATTAACTAAATAGCACATTATGTGCAAGTCAACACGCAGTGGGTGTTTGAAAACTTTGTTACAGATTCCTATTAAATAATTGAAGACTGGAGATAGAGCATCCTGTGAATTGTCACCCATGCTTTGGAGCCTCTCTTTCTCCCTTGACTAAATTTCCTGAGGGTACAAACATAAAGTTAAGTAGATTTTAGAAGTCTCCCAACTCTTGATATAAAAAATGTATGTATGTGTATGTGTGTGTGTATATTTACAAGACTACATTTTCTATGCATCTTATTCTAAAGAAAAACTTTCACTCTATCTTATTTCCATATTTGAATACAGACTTTGATTCTTTGAGAAACTCACAGTCTTTATTTTTCTTCTCCTTTAATAACTAAATCTTTTGTCCTCAGAATGGCAATAGTTAAGGTCAGTTTCCAAGGCTAGTCTACTAAACAATAGCAATCTTTCTATGAGAGGTAATGTCAGGATCCAGCCCAACAGTGGCGGGGCTTAGAGGGATGACGAGTACCGATGGCCCGATCACCACACAGAGCCGGGAGATATGTCAAGCAAGGTCTCGTCTACTCCTCTCCAAGCAATCATAAATATAGCACAAAACCATTAGGGGAATTCCCATGGGAAATAGCCTAGCCTATCAGAATAAAGATCACTAGCACGTAGTTCACAGCTAATCCCAGGCCAGTACATGAGCCATTCATGTGTGCAGAAGCTCCTTTAAAGGTAAAAAAGGGAAAGACTGCTCAGTCTCCCCACCCATAATGAATGGGGAAACCACGCCTTCGTAGCTTCCTCCAGGCGCCATCTTAGCCCCTTTTCTGCAGCCCCTTTTCTGCTGAATCATTTTACTGTGGAAGTTCTTAAACTTTACCTAAAGCTTTGCCTTAGGCTGTAGGCCGCTCAGGCCAAGGGAGGCTGCATCTCTTTAGGCGCTGTATGGACACACCCCATCAAGGTAATGTTGACCAGCCATTCCATTAAAAATCTGCCAAAGGAATACTTTTCTTTCTCAGTAGCCAATAAACTGACTTACTTAAATATAGAAAATGGTAGTATAATAAGTAGCATATTTTCTGATGATATATGAGGAAATAAGTAGAGAAGAGAGATAAGAACTACCCTGGCTACTAGGTGGAAACGCCATTGTTTTAGCTAGCTAAAGACTTTCCTGATAATAATGGCATCTATAGAGAACTGTATTAACAGTTACAATTACATCAGTATTTACCATCTTGATTGAATCTACTTTATATTCAATCAAAATGGTCAGTTTAGCCGGGCTCAGTGGTGCATGCTTGTAATCCCAGCATTTGGGAGGTGGAGACAGGAGGATTGATGTTCACGGGTAGCCTCAGCTACTTATGGAGGCCCTTTGCAAATCAGTAAGACTCTGTTTAAAAAATAAAAAAGACTAAAATATAGGGCTGGGGGTGTAGCTCGGAGGTACAATGCCCCTTTGTTCCATCCCCAATACCACAAAAAGGTTGTCAGTTTAACTAAAAGTGTGATGCTCACTTTTTAATATGGACAGATTTCCAGTTATAAGATGTATCCTTACACATGAATAATGAGGTTAACATATGTGTAGACCATCTTTATTTACTTTAAAATTCTTACACATGTAACTCAAGTACTATGCTGAAAAACTGTAACATACCTAAAATGTTTAATGACATATAATGATAGAATTGCAAATTTTACTTACATGGCAACACTTAAAATTAACTGAGGCAATGATTATTTACCAATAATTGATTACTTTCTCCCTGAAAGTTGAAAATAAGATGTTGTGCTCGGTTTTTAAAAAAAATATTCAACACTTCTCTTGTACTTATTTTTGAAAGAATTATGTTTCAGAACTTCATGAAAACATTTCTCAGTAGTGCATTTGGAAATTATTTGCACAAAATTACCCTAAAAGATTCATAACAGAGGAAGCATGCTAACAGAGCTATTTTAGGCTGATAACTGTCTAATGGATAAAAAGTATTCATTTCATCAATGGTCTGAATTCATATTTACCAAGAATATTCAATTTTATCTAAAATGCTTAGGAACTATTTCTTCTTAGAACCAAATAGTCTTGTATAGTGTTCAGTTTAAATTGTGTGTGTAAATGAAAGCTGAACTTTTGACCTTTCCCCACTCCCTCAAGGAGAGGAAGAAATTGAAACCCATTACTTGAATACAGCCTTTTAAAACAACGCTGACTTTCCAGCCAATGCAGGTGATCCTAAGAATGCAGGACTGGACCACCATAGCTAAGAGGATATAAAATCCATCCCCTTGATTTTGGGGGAATGGATTAACTTACCAGAAAGATAAGAATCCAGGAAACAGTTTCAAAATATTTTTAAAGTGAATCCTTTCATTTTTTAGTTTTTTTGAATTTTTTTATTGGTGCATTGTAGTCATACATCTTAATGGGGTACAATATGTTAGAGTCATATATGCACACATCACTCATTTAACCCTTTCCCAATTCCCACCCCATTCTTCCACCTTGCCTACTCCTCATGCTTGGCTTAGTGATTGATATGTTTGTTAATGTACATCATGTACATTAGGGAATTTACCTCTTTTAATCCCCCTCAGTTAGGTGCCTTATTTGCTCATATATAGTCTCTCCTTCTTCTAAAGTCTAAAGTTTCCATAACCCATTTTCTTCCTAGCTTCCACATATTAGGGACAGCATCCAATTTGTTACTTTTTGTGACTGACTAATCTCATTTACCATAATGTTCTCCAGTTCCATCCATTTCCCTGTAAGTGACATAATTTGGTTCTTCTTTATGGCTGAGTAAAATTCCATTGTGTACATATCCCCTACTGTCGTAATTCATTCATCAAAATTTTGAAGCAATAGTGATTCCATAGATTTTACCATGTTTCATCTCTTAATTTTCTTTTTCTTTTTGTTTTGTGGTACTGGGTTTCCTGGAAGCCCTTCTACCTCCGGGCTACACTCCCAGAACTATTTTATATTTTTATTTGGAAACAGGGTCTCCTAAGCCAGGGTGCATGGCTGGTGTCTCCGCCTCCCAAGCGCGGGGATTACAGGCGTGTGCCACCACGCCTGGCTTCTTAATTTTCTGTTTCAATGTTAACAACTTATTTCTATGCAATTCAGGTCTGATTTTTTTCCCCCCCAGTACTGGGGATGAAACCCAGGGGCATTATACTTCCGAGAAACAACCCAGCCCTATTTCTTTTAGTTTATTTTGCTTGTTTTTTTGTTTTGTTTTGTTTTGAAACAGGGTCTCACTGAGTTGCAAAGGGCCTCACTCTGTAGCTGAGGGTGTCTGTGAACCACTATCATCCAGTCTCGGCCCCTGGAATGCTGGGATTACAAGCATGCACCACCACACCTGGCCCAAGTCTGATTTTTATATTCCATCTTTCAGTGCAATATTGTTGAAATGAAGTTTCTGATTCAGGTGGTTGGAGTAGGATGATGGTGGGGTGGGAGGTTGCTATTTTTTCCAGTTATTACAAGTTTCCAGGGATACTGAAGCTACTGGTCTAGAGACCACATTGGGAAACTGCATTGGTCAAGAAAATAGAAATTTGCATCTAGAATATTTTATGAGGAAACTTAGTGATCTAACACTTCTTTTTTCTTAATATACGTGAGCCACTTTAAATGGTTGATAGCACTCTTTCTTCTTTTCATGCACATTTTAAACATTTTAAATGTATTCAGTGATGAACAAGATTCAAGTAGTTTGTTACTTTGCACAAAGTAAATAGACTGGGAAACAAACAAGTGAAATATTTAATATCAGTGAGAAGCTTTAGCAAACATTGTGTTGGAAAATGTTCAATGACAGGCAAAACATGCAGATTTGAATTAGGCAACATGTACATTGCCTGTCCCTTGGTCACACTCAGCCATTGCACATGTCTGCACATGGATGTCACTTGCTTGGCCATTAAGAAATTGAAGTTTTCCACCAAAGCCGATGGCCAGACATTAGGTTGGTGGTTGGCAAAATACTCTTAGAATCTTCTTTTGACTTAAGGTCAACTCATAATAAAACAGGAAGTTGTAAAGTGATGTACATCCCCATAATTCTTTTGCTTAAAAGATAGAAAATTGGGGTCTTTGATTCTAAGTTAAGTGTTTTTTCAGTATATGGGAAAAATGATCATTTTGCATTAAATATCTTAATAAAATATTGTGTGAATGTGTTTCCATGTATATAGAACTAATACAAATGAATTTTATTCATGTAGATATAGGTATCATAGTAATGTGGAAAATATCTCAAATAGATAATAGATTTTTGAAGAAAAAGTTGTTTGACCTCTTATGATAGTTCAAACCTGTAACCCCATTACTTGGGAATCTGAGACAGGAAAATCACAAGGTCGAGTCCAACCTCAGCAACTTTGACCCTGATACAAAATTAAACATAAAATAGGTCTTGGAGTATACCTCAAAGACAGAACAACCATGGGCTCCATCCCTAGTACTATACAAAACGTGTCTGGTTAACATAAATCACATAACAGTAAAATGACCCTGAATTGTCATCTGGATTATTTTTTAAAGCTTGTTTTCTATAGTCTGAGATATCTTACCACTCTTTCTTACAAATCTTATTATACATGCATGCTAGTAAAGACCACCTCCAGAGAGTTATGGTTTTTAATAGGAAAATTTGGTTTATATGCTCTTTAATTTTAAAAATTTGGAGAAGCAGGAATAGAGAAGAAAGATGGAACTCATCTGCTTTGTGCATATATGTTACTATCACTATTTACTACGAATGATGTGAGACTATAAGACTATAATGCACCAATAAAGGTATAAAATAGATAAAATGACAAAAATTTAAAAATACAAAATGAAAATGCTAAAGACAATCATCATCTATCAAAAGATAAAATAAAGGCACTCGAATATGTCTTTGAGAATTGGGGCTGTAAGTATGGATATTCTCCAATACCTGTCCTTTTCCCCTCTCACAATTTCCTGTGTCTAGTCTATACCAATGCTAATTCCATATCAGGGAAAGAATGACTTAAATTAAGTGTGAATCTTTTCAAACAGATGTCAGTGCTAAAACATCTGTATTTTGTTTTGCAAAATATTTTTTCTTCTTTATCCTGAGGATTAAATGTAAAAAAAAATAAAATGTAGTTAACAAACAGGTTTTTGATGATACTGGCATAATTACATTTTGAAATCCATAATTTTTAACATGCATTGCTTTTCTATTTGAAGCTCCAGCCAGCTTCATTATAATGAAGCTATTTAGTCTAATAGTGCTATATGGTCAATGAAAATTGAATTTAAAAGTATCAAACACTTATGTGACTGGAAGAAGGTTGCATATGTGGTAATTTGTACTTCAGAAAATCCTGTTTGAGGATCAGAGAAATCAGTTTTTCCACAGATTAGTTTATTTATAATACATAATATTCAAATCTGTGCCAAAACACATGTAATTAACATGACTGTTTAAGGAAGAGATAATGAAATGCAATTCAATGGAGAAAGGAGGTGTCTTAAAAAGACTAGGCTATGATCTTATAAACAACCGTCTTTGGGAGTTCTTCTGTCAGAGTGAAGAAGCATAGCTAATGTATGTTGACCATCTCCTATTTGTCAGGAATTGTGCTAAGCACAAAGAAGACACTGGAGCCACAGAGCCAGAAGAGACACCGCGCATGAACTTAGAGCATAATAGAGGTGACCCATTAGGAACCAGAAACACATACTGCACTGTGTATGAGTCAGGACAGGAAGTACAGAGAGTGCTCAAAGAGTTATCTCAACTTTGAAGAGAGGGGACGTTACAGCTAAAAAACAAGCTGTGAATTTAAACAGATGTTCCAAATTCTGGATTTAATCTATCGGTTGTGTAGTCTTGGGTTTGATCAGTAATCTTTCTAAAGTTTAATTACCTAATCTCTAAAACTTGAGATATCAAGGACTAAATGAACTTGCTATTGCTTCCTTCCAAAAAGATGTTTATGTCCTATTTCCACAAACCTGTGATTATGATCTTATAAGACAAGAGATCAAATATTGTCTAATATCACAAAACTTTGTGATTGGATTAAGTATATGAGATTATCCAGTTGGGTCCTGATTGAAATCGCATGTATCTATGTTGGTGAGAAGCTCTGGAATGGTGGTGGTCACCAGGAGCTGAAAGAGGCACAGGGCAGGTTTCTCCTAGAGATTTCATTGAGACTATGACCCTGCTGACAACTTGATACTGGCATTTTGTTTTTTGTGGTACTAGGGATGGAATCCAGGGGCATTCTACCTCTTATTTTTACCTCTACTTTTATTTTATTTTTTTAATTTTAATACAAAATCTCACTAAGTTGTAGAAGGCCTCATTAAGTAGCTGAGGCTGATCACAAATCTGTGATTCTCCTTTCTCAGCCTCGCAAGTATTGGGATGACAGATGTGCACCACCATGCTGGACTTTTCTTGTTTTAAGTCACCAATTTTAAAGTACTTTTTAGTGGAGGCTCTAAAAAAACTAATGTAAATGGCAACTATTTGTGAAGGCAAAAAGAGATAAATTTAAGTATTAAGTTTTATATATATATGTATACATATATATGTGTATATATATAAATTTCAGCCTACTGTTATTGCTACTAATTGACTTTGCAGGATACACAGAAGGTATCTAGAAAAGAATGGACAGGTGGGCACAATAAAGAGCATTTACAGTCCCAGGAGTAAGAAGGAATAGTGGTCATTGTATAGTACTGAGAGAAGTTCAATGGAGCAGATTCCTACCATTCTGAAATGAAATCATCCTATTGTATTATTTATCCTAGCCAGTGTTTCAGAAGTTATACTTTATTCTCAACATAATATAATCAACAAACTCTGACAGAAAAACTCAGGCAGTTTTCTACATAAATCAGAAAAATAAAAATTTGCTTCCTTAAGACCAGTTTAGTTCTCAATCTCCAGCTCTTTCAGGAAACAGCAAGGAAGGAGGTATGGGAAAATCAGAAGGTCCTATGCCTTATACAAAATTGGGAAAATTGAGAGCAAACCCAATTCAGTTTCTAGATCACAATTTGCAGAAAATAATTGGGTAACTAAAGAGCTCAGAGAGCTTCCAAGACCGGTCTGAGAGGCACTGAGTTCAGGGGGAATACAAAAACTCTTGCAGCTTGATCTGATAAGGCAGATCCCAGAAATTCCATCCTCTGCTGTGGAACAGAAAATCCTCTTAATCATGGAGGAAATCAACAGTACTTATGTCTAAATATCTGCATTTTAGACTTCCATTCTAAAGATATGTCTGTTCCCAAATAATCAAAATAAATCATAATTAATGAGGGCTCTCCTGTTGGATGACTAGTCAAAATTACACCTGCCTTAAAGGATGGCCAATCTGCTTATAACATTCTCCATTAGTTAAAAAAAATATGTATTTGTTCACTTTGACACATTTAAAAGAGGATAGTGGGCATTAAATATAAGCCCTTGAAAAAATGTTCAGAAGGAATTAAGGTGAATTTAAGAAGTTAATAGCAACATACATTTTAAAAAAAGCACAGTGGATAAGTTAGACTTGGGTTTACAAGCCTCTTAAAGGTCCACTTTTTAATCTTTAGCAAAAGACAGATAGCTATAATGGGTAATCCCATTTCTCAGGCATCTCCCAGAAGCTTCTTCTTTAATATCTGGGCTGCAAACATATATTTCCTATTATAAAACTCCATTTATTAATAAAGAATTAGGGTGACTTCAAACTGCAAACATATTTTCTATTATAAAACTCCATTTATTAATAAAGAATTAGGGTGACTTCCATTCTAAAGATATGTCTGTTCCCAAATAATCATTGGGGTTTTAATGGCAAGCTCTTAGAGATGCTTAATATTCCTATTCTTTATCCAGTGTTTGGCTCGATTCCTTAAATTTTTAATAATATAGCAATAGTTTAACTATACCAAGTTCCATAGCATTTATAAAATAAAAGCAAAACACATTGTGAAAAGAAGCTTTAAGAAAATGAGCCATGGGAAAGTTTATTGTGGTGTGAGGAAATTTATATAAATTTATATATATATTTTAAGATTGTAATATGGGGCCTCAAGGGGAATTTATAGCAACCTGAATACATTGAAAGCTGATAATAATATGAAATTAACACTAAGGTATTGAAAAAATGAATGAGAATAAGATATTGAAATCAAGTTTATATAATTTACTAGGATGATCCAACTGCATATATATCCAATGGATTAGTTAAAAATAGTTTTATCTACACCGTGTCTGAAAAAACATGGTGCTGGCCCTTATAGTTTCTGGTTGAAACTAATTACTGTATTAAGGAGGTCCTATGACAAAGGAAATTTTCAAATTGCTAGTTGAAATATATTAAATGTAATCATATTATAATTTTATAACATCCATAAAAAATTCCAAGTAAGTGTGTTCTGGCCCCATGCAATATCACAAATAACATTAGAATGTCATCAATTAGATCAGTGTCCCAAATGCCTGGTGGAGCCACCAATAGAGAATCATTATCTTCCCATCACTCACTGATAGTTGTCTTCTTACATCACTACTTCTAATTTGTTATATTGACTTCTTCTACTGTGAATTTTTGTGGAAAAAAATATATGTACATGTATCAACTTATTATTCTCAGAGATTTGAAGTGGAAAGTTGAAGGGGAATCGATTGAAAGAAGCATACCAAGATATAGTTTCTCTTTATAGTTAGTATATCATCTACCTAGCTTATAGACAGTTTATTTAATTATAGTGATGATATGAACACATTTTTTTAAAAAACTGGGATTCTTCTGTATTTTTCATCTCTCTTATGTCCCATGTTCAATAAGTTTAAGTTATAAAAAAATTATCTCAAATATTTCTCCTACCATTTCTGCATGTCTTCTAAGACACAAATTTTATTGAAATCTAAATCATTACCATCCCTCCTATAAACTTGAAACAGGTCTCTAAATGCCAATGCCATCAATATATATATATATATATATTTGATATCTGTATGGTCAATTTGATATTGCAGATATTGGAACAATATGAGCCATATATGGGTAGAAAATATTAGTGGTAGTTATAAACAACAAGACTTCTGTACATATTCTTCAGTGAAATGTACATTGAAATTGCTACATCAGTATCTTGGTGCTACCTAGTACCAGGTACATTGCCTAGTACTGGTACCTGAGTAATACCTAGAATTTTTCCAGCAAAATGAGTTGGAAGCAAGCTTCTATGGTAAAAATTAAAGATGTCTCCCTGAATTTTAATCTAACATGGAAATGAAGTTTCAGTCACTGTAATATGTGATTATTCATTCTTACCCAGGCTCACTATTGGTAACAGAGCTTGATTCATATGCTGTTCCTCTTTACCAGTTCCTTGGGTTAATCTTCCTAGCTCATCTTGC
The DNA here is from genome assembly GCF_963383645.1 of Muscardinus avellanarius. Taxonomy (NCBI): domain Eukaryota; kingdom Metazoa; phylum Chordata; class Mammalia; order Rodentia; family Gliridae; genus Muscardinus; species Muscardinus avellanarius. Next base: position 95,759,439 of record NC_137787.1, on the reverse strand, counting down.
TCATGTAGAACACCATAGATGATGTCTCACTAGGATGTTGGGAAAAATGAGTGATTGCTATGTGATTGATATTGGAGAGAAAAGGTGCAGTTTCACCAGAAATTATTTGTTAAAATTATTATTAATGTTTAAGTCTAAAAGGAGAAATGATGAACAAATTTTTTAGGCTCAGTGCATTTGATACAATGCAAAACCAGCAAAACTTTTGACATATGTATTTTCTTATTTATCACATACAGGATTCATAACAGCAAAAATATTTTCAGAATAAACAAGACTATGATTTTAAATAGGTTAAAACATTAAAAATAATAAACACTTGAATATATTCGTTGAAAATTAAAAGCTTGTCTATACAAACATTTAAATGATTTTAATGATAAATATGCATAATACATTCATTTATTATGTAAATATACATAATGCATTTATAATACAATCAATTTTATATGATTTATAAGTAAATTATATATATAAGTTTTATTTATTTATTTATTTATTTATTTATTTATTTATTTATTGTTTTGGTGGTACTGGGGTTCCTGGAAGCCCTTCTACCTCCGGGCTACACTCCCAGACCTATTTTATTCTTGGAAACAGAGTCTCTTAAGCCAGCGGGGCTGGCTTCGAACCTGCGCGATCCTCCTGTCTCCGCCTCCCAAGCGTGTGGATAACAAGCGTGCGCCACCACACCCGGCTTGTATATAAGTTTTATACTAACACAAATACATTTGCTTTGTTTACAAGAAGTATAGTAGTTACTTTCAGTAAAGAAAGCTTTACTTTCCCCCTTTCCAATTTTCTCAAGACTTTTTTTTAATATAGATTTCTGGCTATTCAGTATCCCCAAATGCTTCTTTTATAATCCAAATGGGAGCCCAACAATATGATTCCATGTAGTTTTGACTACTTTAAACTTAGACCATATATCTGCATGGAGAGAACTATGCACAGAATAAAATCAGGGTTCAACACCTGGCTCCCCATACAGTCGCTCAGGACTAGAGAGGTATAGGATGCTACTATTTAAACTGCTCCTTTTTTCATTGCTGGGCATTTGCCTGCCAAGCAGGCAGAGACCGGGGGGGATTACCTGGATCACAATGAAACTAAGCAACAGGTATACACAGTTCTGAACTTCTCAGACACACACGTTTGAGCTTACCTGTGCCTATGAGACCCTGAAATCCTGTTGTGATTGTTTCCCTTACAGACCGTTCGGGTTCCTGCCCCGCTCCTTGCTCTGGTTGCTCAGAGCCACAGCTAGAGCCTCCCTACGACTTTGCCCACATCACTCCATCATCTTTGTGCCATTATAGTTCTTAAGTGTGGTATGAATTTTCTGCATTTCATGTTTACTGCCTGTTTTACTCCATTTCCTATTGCTGTAACTGAATATCACAATCTGAGTTAATGTATATAAAAAAGAGCTTTATTTAGCCCATAGTTCTGGAAGTCCAGGAACGTGGCATCAGCATGCTTTGCTTTTGGTCAGGGTCTTTTTACTCTGACATCACATGATGGAGAGTATGTTAGAGAAAGCTTGCTAACTCGGGCCTCTCTTCTTATGCCTCTAATGCTGTCGTGGAGGCCCTGCCTTTATGACTTCATCTCACCCTAATTATCTCCAAAAGGCCCCATCTCCAAATTATCATTAATATATGACTTTGGGGATTAAGTTTGTATGGAAGTTTTGGAGGGAACATGCGCACAGACCACAGCCCTGACTGCAGTCCTTCTTCCTTGCCAGTTGATTTTTTTTCTGTGTATCTCTCAAGTGTATTTTGTTCCTGCAATTCAAATGAGACAAAGATGTGTGATCAGCAATGTACTTTAGAATCATACATTGCGATAAAGTTGACTTTACCAGGATCATTCTGCATGCTTGTAGTTTAGAGGATGGAGGGTGAGGGATTCTTCAATTTTGCATTTCTTTCTTTAAGACCATGAGATATTCTTTTCAAGTGTTCAGCTTTATTAGAATCTTTTGTCTCTGACCTGGTTAAGATCATGTGCTCTGGAATTAAACTTCTCAATTTGACCTGTGGTTTTCTACTTTTTATCTGTGTGACACCAAGCAAGTTACTTAACCTCTCTAAGTTTATCTGAGTCTAAATCATACTATGAACCATAAAGCTATTATGAAAGTTGTTTCTACCACAGATGAACACAGCAGTGAGGCTTCTTAACAGTTTCACTCCTTTGTCTAATTTACACTTGGTCTTTAAATATACTAATAAGATAATTTATATTTTCATTCAAAAATTCTCATATCAATTAGTGTGTTAGTCTACTACAACAAAATACCATAGGCTAGGTAGCTTAAAGGACAGAAATTAATTTTCTCACAATGCAGAAGATTGGAAGTACAAGATCGAGGTGTCAGCAAGGTTGGTTTCTCCTGAGAACTGTGTTTGGCTTTTGGTGACTATCTGCTCCCTATGTCTTCATGTAATCTTTTCATCTTCTAAGTAGAATGGACATGTCGGATTGATGACTTCACTTTCCCTTCAGTCTCCATTGCAAAGGCCAAATGCAGTCACATTTTGAGGCATTGCAGGACAGGGCTTTCATATGTGAATTTCAGGGAGACACAATCCAACCCATAACAGTATCTCTGAAATGCCTGAATAAAAGAATTCAACATTTTCTCTTATTGGACAGACATCAAATAAAACTAAGTATCAACAAGAAAGAGAGTAAGCAGGAGAGAATGACCACAGAGTAGATGCTGCAAGTATATTCCGGGTTAGCTTTCCCTTAGGCTGTGCAATGAAGTCAGTGAGGTCGTGGACCTGCATTTTGTTTTATATCACCTCAGTACACTTGCCCTTTGAATCCCAGATTTATAGCAAGGCTACTTTAATTTGAATATGACTAATTTGCACTGTCTCTTAACAGTGGCTTTTACAATCTGGCATCTGACCCAGAACCTGTTTTTAGAACATTTTAATCGATAAGTAAGCAGAATCTATCAGGCGATTTATCTAAGGTATATGAAAGAATGTGAGTAATACCTTATTAATAATGAGAATTATTCTTTCTATTGTGCTATGTGTCAGTCACTATTCTAAGTCCTTCATAGGTATTTTATCTCTAAATACTCTTGTGAAATTTCAAATTTCTATTCTTCAGAAATGCAACATTAATTTTTGCACCATCAAGAGATTGCACAAATATAAATATGTTGTGGTTTATGTTAAATCTAAGAGCAGCCGGGCGTGGTGGCGCACGCTTGTAATCCCAGCATTTGGGAGGCTGAAACAGGAGGACTGCATAGGTTCGAATCCAGCCTCAGCTATTTATTGAGGCCCTTTTCAACTCAGTGTGATCCTGTTTCAAAATAAAGAATAAAAGAATAGGGCTGGGGGTATCACTCGCAGGTAGAATGCCCCTGGGTTCCACCCCCAGTACCACACACAAAACAAAAATCTAGGAGCAAACTTCTCTCTGAGAATACTTTGGGAAAAATATGAGTTTTTATAATTTGTCCATGTGTTTTTACTCATTTTTAATTGGAGACAATGGAGTGGTTACACTAAGTGATTATACTAAGGCTTAAAAGCTTTTTTTTTCTTCTGGACATTTTATATCTTTAACATGTGATTTTTTTTTCACATAGTCTGCATTGAAATGCTTAACTTTAAGAATCCAGGCACTGAGGTAAATGACTTGTCCAAGGTCACACAGCTGGAACATAGATAACTCCTTCATTCCAGGGTCTCGAGGATATGCTACTATTTTCTTACATACAAATGTGAAGAAAATATTTCAACAATGAAAATATAAGGTTAAAAGAAAAATGGTTGAATACAATCAAATAATAATTATTGAAAATCTGTTTTGTTTGCAGAGAATTTTGTAGGAATCACTATCATTTGATAAGAATGTATTCATTTTAAGCATGTTACTTTGTAGTAATTGGTTTTCAAGATGAATGCAGAGCCTCAGGTGCACAATAGAAATTGCTGTATTTATCATTTCAATAAACCTCAGAAAGCTATCATATATTTAGTTTTTACTCTGTGACAGGTACAAGGATAGAACTTTACTTATATTTCTTAACTCTTATGCAAATAAATACTTTTAAGACCAACATTGAATATTTATGTTGAATAAATTAAAATTAATTTATTTTCATATTAAAAGGACACTTTAGTGCAGATATTTTTAACTTTCTATTTTGAACCAGCACAGACAGAGGGTAAGGGCCCCAGGACAAATACAGTACTCACACTTTCAATGACATACTTCTTCCAGCCATGTGTCACATATTATTTTCACTACCTCCCAGTAAAACTAATCAAATTATTAATCCATCACATGCATTAATCTATTGACGTGGTCAGAGCCCTCACAATATAACTTTCTAAAATCTTCATCTTATCATCCAGGACCTCATGTTTCTAGCACATGAGCCTTTGGAGGGACCTTCCAGATTTAAACCCTAAAAACAGGAGCAAAAAATAGGAAGAGCTGGGTTTGGTGGTGCACACCTATAATCCTTGTCCTTAGGAGGCCGAGACAGTCGTCTCCCAGGTTGTAAGCCAGCCTCAGCAACTTAGTGAGATCCTATAAAAAGAAAAGAGAGAATAAAACAAAACAAACAAACAAACAAAACGGGTGAGGCTTAAAGGTAGAATACCCTTGGGTTAAAACCCCAGTGCAAAAAAAAAAAAAAAAGAAAAAAGAAAAAAAAAGGAAAAGTAAAATAAAAATTAGGGAGAATTAATTAGTATGAAAAAAATACAATTCATTTCATATTGCTGGCATTTACCTGGAGGACCTGTCAAGTAAGCATTTACATATATTTTTCTAGTAGTATTACCTTGAGACATATCTTCAAATGTCAATGGCATATGTAGGTAAAGCCATAGAGGTTTATAAAATTGGCCAGAGATGTTCCTAAGAGAGAAGAGGGCTAAGAATAGAGAAATGAGCAAAGACTGAGAAGAAATCAGAGCCAGAGGAAAACTGAATTAAAATCATGCCATGACAAACACAAAGGGAAGAATTTTAACTTCTGTTACTTTATTTTATTTACTTATTTATTTTTCAGAACTCAGGATTGAACCTAGGTGCATTCTACCTAGAAGCTACATCCCCACCCTATTTTTTATTCTTTATTTTGAATCAGAGTCTTGCTAAGTTGCAGAGGGCCTCACTAAGTAGCTGAGGTTGGCCGATCCTCCTGTCTCAGCCTCCCCAATACTAGAATTACAAGCATGAGCCACCATGCCCAGCTAAGGAGAGAATTTTAAAGAAAGTCTTTATAGTGCTTGATGTTCTGAAAGATGCAAAAAGAGAACTAAAGAAGGGCATAAAAAAAAAACTGTAGATGTAATGGGTATGCCTAGGAACAGGGCTGTGCTGGAGTTTCAGAGCTATTTGCATATGACCAAACTAATCAAATTGTATATATTTAATATGAACAGATTTTGTGTATTAATTATACAGCAATAAAATTGTTCTAATAATAAAAATCCAACTGGCATTTAACTGAACAGTATAATTCTGTATGTAACTTAACATCTACCATTTATTTCCATTTCAAAAAAAGTCTTATTATTGCCCATGTCTAGAGTAGAAATTGCACAAAATAAGAAAAAGGGTTATGCATATCCTTCTTCAATATGCATATAAAGTTCAGCAAATAGTATTTATCACTTATCTACTTCCTATGATGTGTGGACATCTACATAGGTTTTAGACAGAAATTAATAATCTAAACTTTATTCATGAGGAAGTCATTATTCAGTTAGGACACATGTCTTTTGTTTTCTGTCTGGCACAGGTGATCCAGTTTGCATCGGGAGGCTCTGATATGTGTCCATTTGCATTCTATGGCAAACAGCAAGGATGAAACCTAACTAGCATCTAAAAATGAATGCTTTCTGTCCTTCACACAATTGAACTTATCTGTGGCAACAGTTTATCTTTCTAAGGCGGCTCCCAGGAGACTAGGGATTGTCACACAAAGCAGAGCCCCAGAAGTCTTTATGTGCCACTAACTGATCAGATTATGTTATTTATTCCTGTCATTTTCCATTCCTTTCGCTGCTGCAGACCGTATAATAGGCTGGCAGACAGCTGGGCATTTATCACTCCTCCATCTATACGAAAAAGGGTCATAATTTAGTGTAACTCATGTAACTGCTCAATGGATGACACAAGGGGTTTGCTGGGCTCTATTTTACTGATTCCAGAATTCACAGAGGAATGTACAACTCCTGTATTACCAGAAACCTCTCAGTGTGTGCAAGGGATCCTAACATTTCCTTATGCAACCTCAGCGAATTCTGTACAACATACATTAAAAAATGATGATGAATCTCTATTATTATATTATTATATTTCTTTCCTGTTTAGTTAAATATGTCATGGACTTCCTCCCACTTTTTTGAAGCTGAAGAAACTCCAAAGTAAAACTTATGAATGCCACTACTTTTGAAAAACTCGCTTATTCTTATTCTTCCACATTACTTTTATACCCTAATTGCTCTTGAGGGCATATATAAGATGCGCACAATCCCCTGCTCCATGTGCGTCTCCTGTTATAATGGTTATGACCAACATGGCCAGCATGTACAGATTGTACATAGCAATCTCATTCTTAGCTGTGGTAATTGAATTCTCCATGTAATTACAGGTGGTAATGACATTTTAAGCACCTTATACAGGTGCTGCAGAATTTCTTCTGTTTTGTTTTAATATGAACAGCATTAAGAAAGTCTAAATTCTTGGAACAATACCAAATTATTGAAGTGTTTTTCAACTATAAAGAGCAGTTTTCATTCTCAAGTTATCCATCCAAGAACAAGGAAATTCTGGGAGGAAAGTCAATGTTTTTAGCTGTACAAAACAGGAAATTAAACATATTCTTTAGTAGGCAATATTTGTAGATGTTGGGGCAGAATCTGATACAGTGTGAGTTATGTCTACCCTCTTGGGTATCAGGTAACTGCTTAAATACGAACAAACAAACAACAAGGATTTGATCAATCCATTCTACATGGTTAGGAATCAAACTGTGCATCCTTTAGGTCAAAATTTGCAGTCCAAATGTGTGTGTGTGTGTGTGTGTGTGTGTGTGTGTGTGTGTGATTTATTTCAGAGCAAAGTAGCTGACCTGGTGATTTATTCACTTTGCATTCCAAAGCTGGTGGAATAATGCTTCAATTTGTTGGTGTTGGTGGTGTTGTTGTTGTTGGTGGTGGTGGTAGTGGTGGTGGTGTGTGTGTGTGTGTGTGTGTGTGTGTGTGTGTGTGTGTGCATGTGTGTGTAAGAAACCCAGGAAATGTATCTACTGGGAAGTCACTGGAGGCTGATCACTGGGTTAGACTCTGCAGGGCCGATGATGGAAAGGACAAAATATTTGATTTTGTGCTCAAGAGGCTCATGCCACCACTTGACAGATGTGCAAAGTTCCCTTGAGAAAGCAATGGTAAGAACACTTAATGTTTAGGGTTTTTGTAAGAAGTTACATGATAGAATGCATGCACAGTGCCAATTCCCTTCCCCACAACTTATCAAGCAGTTGATAATGATGGCAGCTGTAGTTATTAAGAAGCATAGCAAAGAGGAGACAGACACAGATTCCAATGTTTATGTACCAACCAGCTTCACACAGTGAAAGCAAGTGGGTAGTGTTGTGAGGGCAAGACATAAAAAAAAAAAAGACCAACTATATGCATAAACATTGAGAATTCTAGAATTTGCTGAGGAGGCTGCAACAAATGTGAAGGATGTGCATTTAATTCATTTTTAAATTTGCATTCCAAGTGCAATTTTTGCTAGGATCATTTCTTAATGTAATGGGAAAATACACACCAGGCTCATAATGCCCTTTTGCCTTATTACTTATGTATCCTTTTCCCTCTGGTAAATGTCAGACAGTAAAATCAAAAATATAATTCGTTCAGTGTTTTAAGATAGAGTCAGATGTGCTTCTGTGTGTCTGAGGGAGGCACTGCTGCTCTTTAGTTCTTTCTGTTCCTTTTCCTCATATTTTCAACAGGTCCGATTCACAGAGCTGGTAATATTGGCTGTCCTTGTCTGAGGGTGGTCAGGCAATCCCCTGACAAAGGCAAGATTAAGGAATATTTGACCTGCATGCCGGGAAACTGATGGTATTTCTGTCGACATCCTCATCTTTTATGGGAGAACTTCAATTCCCCAATCAATGACTGTTCTTGTCTTATGCCTTTCATAACAAGAAAGGTTAGCAGAAAACAGGAGACCTGTGAGAGTTAGTCATTTTCACAGAGTTCTTGTGATACCGTGGGTATGGTAAAAGCAGACACAAAAGCAATACTAATTTTTATTTTCTGCATTTTAATGGAGATTGAACTACATCATTAAGATAAGTTACTTGGTTTCATCTTTATAAAGTTTCTGTCTTTTGAAATAGTAAGGTTTCTGGTTTTGTTCTTTAGGGCATATTTGAAAAGTGATTTTTAAAGCTACAGACATTGCTGGATATTAATAGTTTACTCATCTGCTAGTCTATAAGTGTCCTTGATTTTATTTCACACAAAAATATGAATACTGATCCTCTGGTTTAGCTTCTGCGATGTAAAGGAGATTTTACACTTGAGTAAATCACATAAAACAACTTGTCAAGTAATTTGTTACAATTACTTCTGCTCTTTCCTTTATATAGTTCCCTAATTACAATGACTGGGGTTTTCTTTTTTTAATTTACTAATTACTGTGATAGCACTGAATGCAAACAAGCTCAGGCCTTGGTGATTTGGATCTTACTGAATGGATTTGGACATCCTCCTGAAACGGGGGTTTCTTGAGAGGAAACCTGGCGTTTCCTCAAGATGAAACAGAGTTTCCTAAGAAGGAACTTGATGTTCCCTTATCAGGTTCTTGTCTATGGTGAGCGAAGAATGACACCCGCAGACCTCAGGAAGGGGGGGTAAAAGGTTTATTGGAAACAGCAGGGAATGGGGGGATGGTGGCTGAACACCCCAAAGGGGCAGTCGGAACTCTTGGGGTCCAGCAGCTGCCTTCAGGACAATACTTGAGAGTAGCCCAAGCCAAATTGCCTTCAGGTACAGGCTGCTTTCTTCCAGAGTCTGCGCGATCTGCCAGAAGGGAATAGAGAAAAGTGGCCGAACACCCCAAAGGGGCTGTCATGTCTCTGTTGTTCAGTAGTTGCATTTAGGTCACTACCCGAGTGTCGCCCAAGCCAAGTGCCGTCAGTTGCAAACTACCTTCTCCCAGAGTCCACGTGATCTGCCAGAAAAGAGGTGCAGGTCATCCCTAGGGACCCTGGCCAGCCATGATGTCCAGCAGAGGCCTTCAGGTCACTACTCGAGAGTAGCCCAAGCCACATACCCTCAGATGCACTCTGCCTTCTCTCAGGGCCAACATGACCTGCGAGAAAGAGAACAGCTCCCCAAAAGGGAAGGGGGTCCCGAGAGGGAAAAGCCCCGATTTGCCGTCTGACTAAGGCAAAGGCCTGACTGTTTGCGACCTCTTTTGGTTAGGGTGACTTTGGGAATTCTGGGAAGCAGCTCTCAGGATTTGCATAGGGTATTTGCAAGTCCTTAAAGAATCTCCTTTCAGCAGTGCCAGACTTGTTCAGTGGGTTTGTTGATTAGTAAACAGATGGCTTTTGTGAAGCTCTGGTCCTTCTTATCTCTGAGCCTTTGGAATTTCAGGTATTTGTTGCCCCTCAGGAAACTCAGGAAATTAACTTTTTTCTAAGGCCTTTTCCCTATCTGCCTATTTCCTTTCTATCTCCTCACTCCTACTCTTGTTTTTGAGTAGGGCATCTTCTCTCAGAACAATACTAAAAATGGTTACACCCAAGAAACACTAACTTGTGTTTAACAGAGCTAAATAAAAGATAAATTTAGTCATTACAGTTCTCATATCTACTAAATCATTCAAACTGTATCCTTCGGACCAAACAACTAGTCAATTGCCTTTTATACTACTCTACAATGATAGCTTTGTGTTAGGTCAGTTAATTATCCCATATCTTCTCTCCCTGTATGAGATGCAGGACTGCAGGACACAGAAACTACATAAGGCAATCCATCAGGAAGTATTGATTTAGTTTATGCTAGACACTGTGAAGGTAACAAATATAAGACACGATACTTGAACCAGAAGAGTTTTTAATCTCATGAAGAGTGTTAATCCTAATGAAGTAACAGCAAATACTTCTAGTCCAGATAGGGTGGTTTATTTTCTACACTAGAGTTGCAAGGTAGAGTTGTCGGCTAAAAGATTGAGCATAGTGGCCCAGGAGCTAAAGTGAATCTGAGAGGTAGAGCAGAGAATGGGTATTTGAAACAAGTTATAAATAAAACTTATAATTTTATATAATAAATTTTATATAATAAAATTTGATAGCAAAAGTAAAGAAGTTTTTAGCTTATAGCAACTGAATAGGTCTCTGAGCATTCTCCTTATGGGGCTTTGACTCAATACTGCAAGTGATCTGAGCCTGTGAAGATCTCTTAGCCAGAGTGCATAATTTTAAGATTAGGATTACAAAACTATGATACACATAATGGAATTCTACTCAGCAATAAAGAAAAATAAATTATGTCATTTGCAAGAAAATGGAAGGACCTGGATTTAAGTGAGATTAGCCAATCACAGAGAGTGAAGACCCACATATTTTCTTTAATATGTGCATGATAGACTCCAGATAACAGGGGAGAAACCTCAGTGGAGCTAGGGAGAAAATAAAGGTAGTAGAGGAGGGAGGCTGAAGTTCATTAATGGAAATACTACCATATATTATGTGCATGTACACATGTGAATATATACTACTGGCAATCCAGGTACTCTGTATTGAGAGGAAGGAAAATGGGGTGATGGGGGGCACCAAGAGCCATGTGCATGTATGTCAGTGTCAACATGATTTACATTATCGTATCAGACTATAATGCACCAATAAAAGCACAAAAAAGAAAAAAAAAAAGAAATAAACAAAAAAAATTAGGTTATATTATTCAAATAAAAAATCATTTGATTTTATTTTCAAATCAGAAAAAATCATTCTGGCCCCTTGTTTACCAGAGGTGGGGTGGCAGCAAGTAGCTGTTTATATTTGTGTGGAATGGTAGGTGTCTCACTCTCTTCATGATTCTTGTGAAAATACTTGAGTGGCAAGGAGGCATCTAGTCTTTATTCTGTAATGGTTGGTTAGTTGGTTGTTTTTCTATTTTGTTTTTAGTACTGGGGATTGAACCCAGGGACATCTTACCTCTAAGCTATACCCTCAACATTTTTTAATTTTTTATTTTAAAACAGGGTCTCACTAATTTGCTGAAGGCCTTGCTAAATTGCTGAGGCTGGTTTTGAACCTGTGATCCTACTGTCTCAGCCTCCCATGTACTGAAATTGTGGGTATATGCCACCACTCCCAGCTGGGTGGGATATTTTAGACTATAAAAATGTAAGTAGAATAAGGCATATTAAAGTTTAACACACTGTGCCCAGCTACTCTGGTTGTTTTTGATAAGGGATTCGCGCCTATGTGTTTCCTTTGAAACAGCCTGCTGTACCCTTTCTATTATGAATATGAGTGTATGTTTGTTCTCTGGCTGTAACACTATGGAGTTTTATCACCTTGGAAAAGATCTGTTACTCTCTTAGGGAACCTTTTGCCACTGGGGCACTGTGTAGGGATTGGGAGGGGGCAATTCTACATCACTCTAGAAAGCTGTCAACAATGACCCCTTCACCATCTTTCCAAAACAATGTCCCTACCATAGGAATTGGTTTTGCTTTCTTCAACCCTAGATATTGATCTCCCTCCACTAGCTTATTCTCACAAATCCTGGATATGGTAAATATGTCCTGATTTGTCCAACTTTCTGCTTATAGTCCTGCTTCACAGAAAACACTACTGATCTAACAGCTGGGCTCAGAGCAACATGTTTGTGGGGCTGAGGGTAAATTCTCTGTCCTCTAATTAATTCTCATCCTCAGTATCAGGCAGGATAAAGTGAAATTAACACCTCAATAATTACCCTGTCACAGGTGTTTAAGCAAGTTAATTCTTGTCAGCAAGACACAGTAGGGAAGGGGTGATCTGCAAAAGAGGAAGATGGTAAAAGACTGTGGCAATAATCCACAGGCACCTGCAGAGATGTCAGCCAGGGTTGATAAAAAGATGACTTGGCTGTAAAACAAGCCAATGAGACACAGTAACCAGAATAGGGGACCATGTTCCGACACCCTAAAAGGTGCAGGTCAGGCAAATTTTGAGTCTTCAACATTATACAATAAATATTCTTATTAGAAGAGATTATATAAAGAAGAGTTTGACATCTAGTCTCCTTGTTATTTCCTTTCCCTCATCCCCCCACTGCCATTATCGCTGTGAGATTGTCAAGAAAACATATAAGACTCAGCGAAGCACTTGCAGCCCGGAGCAGTAGAGAGCAGTGTCTAACAATCTTTGCAGTTTCCATATGGGAGTTGCAACAATTAGTTTCTTTTTCCTCAGACAGGCTGTATTTAGCATAGAAAAGAAATGGCACTGTGCTGAAATAGCTGAGAAGAGACAACTTGGATAACAGGAGGATAGCATTGCTCTTGGAAGGCACGCTGAATGTAGATAATGGGAAAATCTGTAAGTATAACCAAAGCCGGTGAAGTTTGAAAGTGGAGGTGGGAAGGATCAGGAAGAAGTTGCTAACTATATGTTTGCAGATGGAAGGTTAGAAAGAGACTATGAAAAGACAAAATGCCTTTTCTAGTTACCACAATGTTTTCAATAGAATTATGAATACACTTTATTTTTTACCCCTGAGAACTAAAGAAAAACTGAATTCTGAGTGGTATCAGAACAGGATGTTTACTCTTTGATTCAACTAATAGGCTAAAAAGTCCATACTGCATCTGTAAATGAAAATGAGTATACATGGTTTGTAATTACTGTACCATCTCACCACCATCATGGATGCCCACCCACCCCCTGGATGAATCGGAGTCAGCAGAAACAAACTAGGCAGGTGTGAACCAGTGGTATTCTGTGGGGTCAGACCACTAAGAGACAGATTTGGAGGCAGATTGTCCAGTGGGAAGTAAATAATTAGGGCTTTTCACAAATGTGCTCATCTTATTTCTGGGTTCATGTAGTAGGATACTTTTCCACTTCCTTTGAAGGTAGAAATGGTCTTACTTTGACCAATAATGTGTGGCAGAAGTGTCAGAAATTGCCTCCTCCTTCAGGAAGCAACATTGAATTGCCTCCCGTGAAGCCTTATGGCTCTCTTTTCTACCCACCTAGGTGGTAGAGCCCTGAGGTTAGAGAAAGCCTGTGTCAACCTGGATCCACAGTGCACAGAGAACCGTTCACCCCTCTTGCACAAATAGCTAAAGAGAAGCCAATATTTTGTGGTCAGCCTTCTCTAAGATGTGGGAGATCATTACTACAGCATGAATATCCATTTTAGCTTTTCCAAGTAGTCAACAAATTAGTCCTTCACATTTGGAGGTACCAACATTTATTTTAGTTTTAGTTTTTGATACTAGGAAATTAATCCAGGGGAATTCTAACGCTGAGCTATACCATCATCCTTTTACTTTATTTCTTTGTTTAAATTTTTTTTATTGGTGTATCGTAGTCATACATCTTAATTGGATACAAGATGATAGAGACATACATGCACCCATCACTCAATTAGCCCTTAGCCAATTCCCGCCCCATTGCCTCCCCCGCTCCTTCTCATGCTTGGCTTAGTGATTGACTTTGATATGTTTGTTAAAGTACATCATGTGCATTAGAGAGTTTCTCTTTCCCCCTCCCATCCCCTCAGGTTGCCTTATTTGGTCATCTATAGAATCTCCTTCTTCATCAAGAATTCCTCCTATGACGCATTTCTCCCAAGTTTTCAGATACTGGGGAGAGCATTTGATTTCTTATTCTTTGTGACTGACTAATCCCACTTAGCATGTTTATTTTTATTTTTTAAAATATGCTTTATTGGTGCATCATAATGTAAATCATGTTGAAGGTGATATAAATGAAAACAGCACCTGGTAGCCCCCATGCCTTCCCATCTCCCCCTTCCAAATACAGAGTACTGAGATTGACACTGGTGTTTTCACATATGTACACATGGTCAATGGTAGTAATTCCTTCAATAATCCTCACTCTTACCCCTCCCTTTCCTTTACACCACTTCCCTGGCTCCAGAAAACAGATTTTTTTTTTTTTTTTTTTTTTTAGTAATAGGGATGGAACCCAGGGGCCTTCTACCTTTGTGCTACACTCCCAGACCTATGTTATATTTTATTTGAAAACTGGATCTCACTAAGTTGCTGAGAGCCTCTCTAAGTTGCTGAGGCTATTGAACCTGCATGATCCTTCTGTCTCAGACTCCCAAGTACTGGATTTAGAATCATGTGCCACCATGCCTGGAGACTATATATATATATATATATATATATATATATATATATATATCGTGTGGAATATGGTTTCTCCAGGTTTCTGAGGGCCTTTCTAATTTGGTGAGGCTGGTCTTGAACCTTGTATCCTTCTTTCTCAGCCTCTTAAGTACTAGGATAACAGGCACACACTAGCATAAATGGAAATGCATTTTCTTGAAGACCTTGAAATCTAGAATTGGAACAAAACCAAAAGAAGTCAAATACAAGAGCAGGTCCAGAATGTATGATTCAAATGGCAGGTTCATGAAAGTACCCTTGGAGGAATCAGAGTTTGATTGTGAACTGTCAGAGAGAAACACTAGCTGCATGTCAACAAATAGTTCAGTTCAGTTTTAATATTAAAAACTTTAGAATTTGTGTTACACCTCAGATGTATACACTGATGTTCCTCTGCCATCAGCAAGTTAAAAGCATTTCAGAGAAAAATTAAGTTTATTATAAGTTTCTTTCAATCTCATACTTTTGAAAGGAAGAATTACAAAGTTTGGATCTTATTTTAAGATAAACAGGAGTAATTCAGAAATATCTAAGTGGTGCTGAGTTCATCATCAAACTAATAGCATCCAACAAGATATTAATGTAACACACACATTTGTTTTTGATCCTGAGATTGAACTCAGAGACATTCTGTTGCGACCCAAGACATTTTAATATATTTTTGTTTGTTTGTTTGAAACAGGATCTCACTAAGTTGTTGAGGGTCTAAGTTGCTGAGGCTGACCTCAAACCTATCATACTTTTGTCTCAGCCTCCCAAGTACTAGTATTACAGGTGTGTACCATCATGCCTGCCCATGTAATAGACACATTTTAAAATGAATTTTGACTTTTTGCTGAGAAAACTAATTGCAAATTTTAGAAGTGTATTTTTTCTAAGTTTTATGAATTCCTGGATACATTTTTACATCTAAAATATATCAAGGATTATAACACTTTGTTGAACATGGGATATTTAGAAGGTTGAATTGAGATATCAACAGGGTAAGGTGAATTGAATTTGAGGATGTAAAGAACTCTGTTTGGATGGACTATTCTCATTCAAATATAGAGTGATATGAAAGTTCTCCAGGATCTGGCGTTATATCTCCTCTACAATTTAAATTAGGAACAAATCACTATGAATTACATTGGCAACACTGAGAGAACATGAGCACTAAAGAAGCCACAAGATCTTGATTTCAGATTTCCTTGAAAATACAGAGCAAACGTGCAGGACTTTTTGTGCTCTGTAAATTAAATCATGTAAGACATGATATTTGCTGCTTAGACTCAGAAATCTTATACCTTTGGATTTTTGGTAAATTTGAAATTCATTTGAAATTTCCTAAGTAGGTATCTGAAATAAAGAAAAAAAGAAAAATGTAAGACCTAAGCTAGTAGAGTTATGTATAGAATCTCAACACAATACAGTGGCAGAGATATGAGGCAGAGGGCATATCTGTTAGACTTTGCAGCACTAGCAAGTGCTGATTCAAATGCAATAATAATTTCCATTGAGACAGGTATTAGGGATCAAACCCAGGGGTGTTCTATTTTGTTTTTTACTTTGAAAGAGGTCCTCACTAAGTTGCTGAGGGCCTCGCTAAGTTGCCGATGCTGGCTTTGAACCTGTGATCTTCCTGTCTCAGCCTTTATTTAATTAATTAATTTATTTATTTATTTATTTATGGTTCTGAGGATGGAACCCAGAGGCCTTCTACCTCTGGGCTATATTCCCAGACTTATTTTATATTTTATTTGGAAACAGGGTCTCACTAAGTTGCTGAGGCTGGCTTCAAACCTGTGTGATCCTCCTGTCTCAGCCTCCCAAGCGTGGGGATTGCAAGCTTGCGCCACCATGCCCGGCTCTGTCTCAGCCTTTCTAAGTATAGAGATTACAGGCATGTGCCACCATACCCTGCTTACTCATTCTCTTAGATGAAAAATGTTATGGTTTTATGACTTTGAAAAATAAAACATCTGTAAAATACTAATGATATCCTGATACTTCGGTATTTGTAGGTGAAGGTGGTGGGTCATGGATTGTCAAAAATTACCTACACAAAGAACCAATGAGCTGCTTGGAACAAAGGATGAAGACTGGGAGCCTTCCTTTCAAATTTCCCTCATCATTCCTTGTCTTTATCAAGCCATATTGAGACAGCTGCGTGGAGCTGGAGGAAGAAGCAGTAGAGAGTTATACATCTGAGCCTTTTTTAAGTTTTAAAATATTCTCTCTTAGCCGGGCATGGTAGAGCACACTTGTAATCCCTGCGCTTGGGAGGCAGAGACAGGAGGATCGCGCAGGTTCGAAGCCAGCCACGCGCGCTGGCTTAGGAGACCCTGTTTCCAAATAAAAATGTAAAACTAGGTACTCCAGTACCACCAAAAATAAAAAATAAAATAAAATAAAATATTCTCTCTTAGTCTGAAATAGTTATTTTTTCTCTTTCCTTCTTTCTTCCTTCCTTCCTTCCTTCCTTTCTTTCTTTCTTTCTTTCTTTCTTTCTTTCTTTCTTTCTTTCTTTCTTTCTTTCTTTCTTCTTTTTTGCAGTAATGGGGATAGAACCCAGGGCCATTCTACCTCTGATCTACACTCCTAGCCCTATTTATCAGTCTTTTTAGTTTTAGAACAAGGTCTCAATGAGTTGCGAAGGCCCTCATTAAGAAACTGAGGCTGCCCGTGAACCAAATGCTGGGATTACAAGCATGCACCTCTATATCTGGCAGTCTGGAGTAGTTCTTGACTGCTCTAGCAATGGGAAGCTTTGGTGGCCAGTGAAATTTCTAAAGAGTTTGCTAGTTACTGGTTTTGTTTTATTTACTTTGCCTGAAGATGATGTTTCCCAGCTGTTAGATAGTATAGATCCTCATGGCATGGAAGTGGGAGGGGACCACTTAGTGAGATGAGGGCCTGGAGTGAATTGTTTCTTTCCTCAGAGGAGTGATTTCTTAGACTTCTCAACAGTAGCGCCAAAAGCAGTCGGCTCAGCGATTCTTCATCTGCCTAAACTGCCCCGCACACTGGGTTCTTGGCTTTCTCTGCCTACATCCTAGTGTTATTCCCAGTAAGCAAACACATTCCCACAGGATTCTAAATGCTCCCTGGTTGGATAAGGCTGGCTAGAAATCTTGTCTTTTTGGCACATATTTATAATATCTCTAGCACCAGTAATCTAAAAGCATTCCACCAAACATGAAATGCATTTAGTGTTCCTAGAAAATAAAATAGCAAGCTGGGCATAGTGGTGCCTGCCTACAATCCTAGTACTTGGAGGCTGACAGGTGGATGGCAATGACAGGTTGGAGGCCAGAGTGTGGCAACTTAGAACTTGTTTCAAAATAACAAATAAAATAGGTTGAATGGTGTAGCTTAGAGATATACCCTTTGGGGTTTAATTCCCAGTAACACACATTACACAAACACAAACACACACACACACACATGCACACACACACACACACACACACACACACAGTACTGATATCAAAGCAATACAAGATGAAATTTTACAAAAAAGCAACTCAAGGTAGATACACTGCTTCTCTGAATAAACCTTTCAACCACCTACTCAATGGGAACATTTGATCCATGTAGCTCACTGCCATAAACATCAAGTGGGCCAAGCACCTTGGGGTGGGGGTGGGGAGCAGGCAGCCTCCCTTTCTTCTGAAGATGTGTGAGGAGGTTGAACAGGACAATGGCAGGACTGAAAGATGTCATGCACGTGTATGTTTCATGTACACAGTTGATTTTGCATCTTGGCTCATGGATTATATTTTTTATAGTTAAATAGGTAAGCACATCTGTACTAAGAAAAGAAGCAAGATGCTTTAGTTGGATAGTAATTGATGTACAGTCTTTGCCTTTCTTTCCGGAGGGCCAGGGCCTCTGTAGGATGACTGCACAGTGCAACTTGCACATATAAATCATGGCCTGCCACCTGTTATTTAATAGCTAGCAGTGCTGACTCAATAACAGTAAGATCCTGTAAAATTGTTCCCTCCAGCCCTGGGTGTTCCCCATAGAGGTAATTGTCTAGAAAATAAATTTTCTGGACAAAGAGCAAGAAGTTACAGACCTAAGAACATCTTTTAGTGTCTCTGAAGTTAACTTTCAACTGTGCTGAGGTATCTGGTTCTTCATTCTTTAGAGTAATCCTGGTAAATTTCCATCATGTATAAGTAGATTTACATAATTTGTTTTCAATTAAAGGACTCAACAATACCCAGTGGGCATCTGTAATGCTTGTACAGGCTACTGGTTACTTAGACCTTTATTTATTTTTTTTCTTTCCAGCAGGTTTGTCAGCATCCAAGTAATATATCGGATACAAGGAAAAATACCATTACAAAACCAATTTGCCAAGGGGCTTGTAAAATTCAGCTTTAAAAAATCACTGAGACATCAAAGTAAAGAACCAAAGAAGCAGATATTTTGATCAGTTTCTCAAGGTCAAACATATTACTAATTCATCAAATATCTCTTTCTGCTAAAGTTATTCGAAAAGCAAACAACCTGTTCTGTGCAGATGTTGCGCTTAATAACTGTAATGCTTCAAGAAAAAAGGCAGCAATAGAACAAACAGAATTTTCTACCACTGTGAGAAATGCTTTCTTTGGTCTGAAAACCACTTGCGTCATTAATAAATACATTTGTAATAATACTACCTGAGAAACTCAACCTTAGTAGTTCTGATTAACTTTGTCAGATTTATCTCCTGGCTTCAAGGACAAACAGTTATCAACTCCAATCACAAAGAAAACAATCATTTTTCAAAAATATCCTGATGGCCTTTGTCTTGGCAATGCCTGTCTGTATATAAATTAGTCAAGATTAATTTGCCTCTTAAAATGCAAAGATAACTCAACCAAGTAGTCTTGACTCCTATTATCACTTCTTCAGTGAGAAGACTCCCAGATTTTGGTCATGAGACTTTCCCTTCTTGGCCTTGCAACATAGACCTTAAGAAAAGATGACTTGTTCTTTGGAGGATAGCAGTTTTGAGGCCAGTCCCAGAAACTTAGTGCGACATCTTAGTGACATCCTGTTTCAAAATTAAATATATAGTGTGGAGATGCCTAAGAAAGCTGGGAATAGATCCACCTTATGATCCAGCTTTACCACTCCTGGGTATTTTCCCAAAAGGGTTGAATTCAGAGAACTATAGCAACATATGCATACCTATGTTCATAGCAGCACAATTCGTAATAGCCAAAATATGGAACCAACCCAGGTCTCCATCAACAGATGAATGGATTGCAAAACTTTGGGAAATACAATGGGATTCTATTCACCCATAAAGAAGAACAAAATCATATCATTTGCAAGAAGATGGAAAGTCCTGGAGAGTATTATGTTAAGTGAGATCAGCCAAGCACAGGAGAAGGAACATATGTTTCCTCTAATATGCCCAAACTAGGGAATGTAGAGGATACCAGTGGGACTCAAGATAATGGAGAGGAAATACCAGCAAAGCTTGAATGGAAAGATAGGAGAGGAGAAAGGCTGAACTTGATTAATGAGGGTCTACATCTGAATATGTGTAAAATTATGAATATGGCATGGTTACCCTGGACAACCATTGGTGGGAGGGGGAAAGGGAAAACAGGGGCAGGGAAGAGAGGGCACCAAGTATAGTTTAAATATATACCATTTATGTTTAATAAAAAATAAAAAATTAAATATATAAATAAATTAGTAAACAAACAAATAAAATAAATAAATAAATAGATCTGAGGGAGTGCAGCTCAGAGGTAGAATACTGCTGGGCTCAATCTCCAGTATCAAAAAGATAGAGGATTCCAAATCTTCCTGAGTTCTAAAGCTTACCTTTCTCTACTTACTTTATTTAGAAATATTACACAACTATTCTACCCATACATGTAATGAGACAGTGAAGATAGGTATTTGGTTAAAAAATTGCTTTCAAAAAGAAGTTATCATCCAATTCTAGGTAGATTAGTGTATGGAGATCGAGGGAGACTGGCAGTGAGAAGAGCAGCATTGGGTGGCAAGTGCTAATCCTGTGCAGCCTGACCTACTCATGGGCAGATGTGGACGTATTAAACTATCAAGTTTCACAAACTCTGCCTTTTTAGTCAGTGCATGAGAAATAACAGTACCAAAGCTTAAGAAAGGGAAGAATATGTTTTTAAAAAGGAGGTTGAAGGAACAAGTTAAAAAAGAAGGAAAAACTAGAAGTGGTGGTTGTGATGTGTAGAGTCCTATCTGACCTCTAGAAAGTCTATACAGTCATGAGATTAAATGGGGTAGGGACCAAAAGAGGCAATCACCGTTCTTATTCTAAGTGGATGCTGAAATCATTTATGAAGGTAGAACTGAGCCATGGTTCTAAGAATATTTGGTGGGAAATGACAGAGGTTTTCCTCCTATTATAACATGGAGTTTCAATTTAGGACAAAATCTTTCCCTATAAGAAAGGCCAGAGGCACTGACTGGATTTACAGAACTGACTCCATTGAGTTTTTTTAATCACTAAGGAGGGCACATAAGGAAAGCATTCATCACACTGGACTGTGTCAAAGAGTTGTCAGTTCGTGGGCTGATGCACATGTTGAAGCAGCTATGCCCACAAGGCCTTCTTACTGTTTGGGCTCTGGGCCAGAAGGAGTTAAATCTACTTCTGAATAAGTTTTACTCTGATGAGATTATCTGGTACTATAGTCTCAATGCTTTAGGGATCAAACAAAGATCCCAGAAGGTGGAGACAGGAGCATCCATGCAGGGCATCCTGAATGGATTTGGAGTCATCAGGTACCAATATTCATGTCTTTCTTACTCAAACCCCATGGAACTCTAAGACAATTTATTGTATTCTGGCCAGGTAATGACAAATTATGTCTCAGCCCACTAGCTTTAGATGGCATCTAGAAAATATCACTAATGGTAGAAATGAAAAAAAATACATATACCTAAACTTTGCTGAACAAGCCCACCAGTTGCTCACTCCTCCACCTCAGGACAAGAAGCTTGCACAAGCTAGTGGAAGAACATGTGGGAGAGGAACAATGCTTGTGTTTGAGACACTAATCAAAATAAAAAAAATGTGCTGGACATGGTGGAGAATGCACACCTGTAATTCCAGTACTTGGCAGACTGAGACAGGAGGATTCCAGGTTTAATAACATCTCAGAAAATTAGCCACACTGTCAGAAAACTAGTGAGCCTAAGTTTCAACATAAAAAATAAATTAGGGCTAGGGACAGAGCTCCGAGGTAAAATACATCAGGGTTTAATCCTCAGAACCAAGAAAAAATAAGAAAATGAGAAATAAAAAGAAAAAAGAAAAACAGAAAAAATACAAACTTGATTCATTGGAGAAACCCATCTCTTTAACTCATTGCTTCATAAAACAGTTCTTTTCTTAAATTCTGCTCTGAACAAGAAATCTTATTCTTAACTCTTTTATTAGGTTATTGTCTGCAAATCAGTGTTTGTCTTTGTCCTAGTATTACAATTCTCAAGGGCATGGATAATGGATGCATCATGTTTTGTATATCACCTGTCATCTTGCCACATGAAAACAGAGACATACATTTTAATAACAATAATAACAAAGCCACATAACCTTGCATTTGGAAACTTTGAGTACACACTCCCAAGCAACATTTAGGAGAAGAGTTTCCAGGTTATACTACCTGAAACCTTCTTTACCCTAGAGTAAAGGGTAAATCTTTACAGGTGGCATGGAATTCAATATGAGGCAAATGTTCATAAGCAGCTCTGCCTGGAGTCTTTCTGGAGTCACTGTCTTTAATGAACCTGGCAGAATCAAGAATGTCTGTGTGTTACAGACTTAATCTACATTCAGGGTTATCTTTCTTTGTGTCTGGCAAAGGCAGATATCTATTTTCAACAGGCGCTGGCCAGCTTCCCCATCATTTCTTACGGCAGTTTCCATTTCCTCTTAGTGACAACTTCAAATGTAATATCTAGATAGGGGCTTGCAGAAGTGGAATCCACATTATCCTAATGGCAGACCTGAAACTGCAGGGGAAGAGTGTGGTACGTGTCACATCATCAGGAGGAGAGACAGTCAGCCTGGGCGTGAAACCCACAGGCGCTCTTCTTGTCAGTGCTCCTTCCCACACAGGTCCTCTTGAATCTTGTCAAATAAGCTCCCAGTATGCTCCTTAGTGTAACAAACTTTTCTGAACTACTAACTGAATTATTTTGTTTTCAAGGCTGAAAAAAGAGAAACTTTCTAATTCTCTCTTTTAAGGCTTTGAATCCGTAAAAAACAAATTGAAGCCATCCCAAGGTCATAGACTTGACTAGCCCACTGGTGGAATCAATAATTCCTAAAATACAGTCCCTAGACTTGCCCCACTATGCCGTTCAAAACTTGTTAGACTTGCACATCCCTGGACCCCACCCTAGAACTACTGAGTCAGAAATTCTGAAATTGTGCCCAGGAATTTGTTTTGTAAAAGTCACACAGGTGAATCTCAAGTACATTCATGTTCTTGAAGCACTGAATAAATTGTGTGTATTTAACTTACTTTCTTAAATTGTCTGAGTTTTTCCTATCACCTAAGAGGTGGCCATTACAATATCACCCAGTTTTATTATGGAATGATACATCTTTGAAACGGGGCATGGTGGCACATGCCTATAATCTCAGTACTTCGGAGGCTGAGAGAGGAATATTGTAGATTCAAGAACAGCCTCAGCAATGTAATGAGATTCTCAGCAACCTGGAAAGATCCTACTTCAAAAGAAAAAAATAGGCTGGGGGTGTAGCTCAGAGTAGAGTATCCCTGGATACAATCACTGGTATCTCAAAAAAGTAAAAGAAAAAAAAGTGACAATTTTGGAAAAAAATGATTTTCCTCTTGTTTATATGGTACAAGCCAAGGATATATGTTGAAATTATAATAATTATTGCTATTCTAGTTGAGTTAGGTAAAATTTTAGGGTAATTTTTATTTTAATCTCTTTGTTAATGATATTGAGAATTTTTTCATACATTTATTGGCTATTTGGATTTGATGCAGCAATACCACTTCTGGGTATCTACCCAAAAGAATGGAAACCAGACTATCAAATTAATGCATGCAAATGTTTGGTCATAGCCACACAATTCACAATTGCCAAACTATGGAACCACCCAAGATGAATGTGTTACAAAACTATGGGATATGTACACAATGGAATTTTACTCAGCCATAAAGAAGAAGAAATTTACTTCATCTGTAGGGAAATGGATGGAACTGGAGAACATTATGCTAAGTGGGATTAGTCAGTCACAAAATATAAGAAACTGGAGGCTCTCCCTAAAATATAGAAGCTAGAGATAAAATGGTTCATAGGAAGAACTCTAGACAAAGAAGGAAAAACTATAGATAAGAAAATAAGGTGACCTAAGTGACGGGGAAGGGAGGGAAGAAAAGGAAAATTTCCTAATGTACCTGATGTACATTCACAAACATATCAAAGTCAATCATTAAACCAAACATGAGAAGGAGAGAGGTGGGAGGGAATGGGGCGGACACTGGGTAAGGGCTAATTGGGTGATGTGTGCATGTATGCCTTTACCATCTTGTACTTCATTAGATGTATGAATACAATGCACCAATGAAAAATTTTAAAAAGAAATATTAATAATGATTAATCCCTAAGCTACAATTCAGCTACCAATTGTGAATGTGTACTGGATACGTCTGATCCATCTACTACTCACTGATGTTCTCCAGGACCATCACCAAGGGGCAGAACAAGATGGCAAGTGACAGTGTTCTGGGAAGATCCATCTCCTAAGCTGAAACATCACAGAGAACTGGGCTCAAAAATGCACTAGCACCTGGAGTCATTGGAGCTAAAGAAGAAAGAATACAATCTAGGCTGTCACCCAACCCTCATCCCACCCCACCACCAGATCCCAAATATCGCTTAGGAAAGTGAGATGTGAAAGTTCTGCCAAGGTCTGGACACTGAAAGATCATCTGGCCACTCAGAAAGCCCTGAGAATGCAGGTGGCAGGCTCATGGGGTCCTCTTCTCTAGGCAGCTCCAAGTGCCACAGTCTGCCCATCTGAGCCCTATCTGCCAGTTCAGCCTCAGATACCTGCAAGCCAGCTCTTCAGACTGACCACACTTTTCTCCTGTCTCCTTCGAAGCTTACTCTGTCATGAAGAGTCTTCCTTCTTAATTGCGTCCCTTACCTACTTGATAATTGGCTTTGTTGTCACCTTTGGTTTTAGTTACTTGACAACTTTCTTGGGATGTTAAATGAAATATTCTTGCATTAATAGTGGCATCAGATCCCACATAACTTCTTCGTGTTTGGTTGTTGGCTTGATCGATCGTTACTTTCTATTCTGGATGTTCGGCGACCTTCCTGTGGTGCCCTCGCTTTGTTTCCTCCTGTCTACTCACCTGTCCACTCCTCTTTTGACAAATAATCACTTTGCTTCCTCATGACACATGCCTACCCTCCAAATTGCCTGGTTCTGACTTTCAGCTTTATTTTGATCTTGGATATATGTGTGTAGCTCAAAGTTACACATTCAATGGACTCCAGTGTCATTAAAGAGACCTTGTTCCACCATGAATTTTTCTGGCTTTTCCCCTAGATTAGAGACACTTGGGGTCTGTTAACAGTTCTTGACCATAAACACATCACAACTCTTTACTGTACTCTGATACACACGAGAGCTGGACCTCTTTTTATTTTGCTTCAAGTCTTTTCTATTTGACTTAGCTTTGACACTCAAGCCCTTGCTATAGACTATAATTGACATCTCTTATCAGTGGGGGATACATTCCAAGATCTCCAGCAGACACTTTTAGATAGTACTAAACTCTATATATAGGGTGTTTTTTTTTCCCTATACACACATACCACTGGTAAAGTTTCATTTATAAATCAGGCACAGTTGAGACATTAGATAAAACAACCACAAAGTAAAGCGGTTAAAATAGTATATAATAATAAAAGTTATGTAAGCTTGTGAATTGTTTATTTCTGGAATATTCCATTTATCATTTTTGGACCATGGTTGACGATGGGTAACTGAAACTACAGAAGGTGAGACCAAGGCTAAGGGATGACCATGGTAATTTTGTTGATTTTTGGGAAGGTGACTGAAACAAGCCCGACAATGGTTTTCACCTCAATTTTTCCTGTCTCTTTCTAAAAATTTTGGTGATCTAAGACGGCTTAGCAGCTTGAATACACCACATCCACACATGGGCAGCGGACCAATTCAGCAACCCAGTTAAAACATCGCACAAAGGACTGCATCAGTATGGTCCAGCTCCTGGTTTTGCGGTCCCAGTATCAACCCATAAATACGATGGAGCTAACAACGTGTGAGCCATGATTGGCTCCCCTAGTTACTAGTCAGGGGGTGGGGGTGGGGGAACGAAAGACCAAAGTGACGCCATGACAGGCTTCAGTTAAAGCTTTAAGTAGAGTAGGCCTAAGTTTCTTTCCAAGATTAAGTTCCTGCTCCCCTGTAACCTTTGCCCTATTCCCTGGAAAGAAGCTTCTAACTGTGCTAATATGATCTTCCCCTAGCAAAAGCCAATCAGTGCCGAGTATTTCTAGGTCCAGAATTCGCAGGTATCCCAGGCAAGGTCACTCTGCCTGGAGTTAGAGACCCCAACCCATCCTGAACATTCCTGAGGTAAGCTTCCCAAGGCACTAAAGCTAAGCCAATGGGGGGGCTACAACAGACTTATGTTTTAAAATATTCAATCAATGCAAAGGTGGGTTGGGTGGCCTTTCTTAGGGGATCAAAGCTTTGTTCTTGGGGGGAAAAGGGCTCTCCTCTGTGACCATTGCATTGGTACTCTTGGAGAGACCAAGCTCGAACTTGAATAAACAGCCCTTATGCTTCTTACATCAGAAAAATAAAAATTGGTAATCTAGTATTGACAGCTGCATAGAGTATATCCTGCCCAGCTACTCTTCACAGCTGGAGCCAAGGTGCTGGCTGACCTCATGTCTAAGAAGCAGTTACTCCGAAGTTATATATGATAATTAAAGATGGAATTCATCTCTACTGAGTGCTGAAAGTATAGGCAGTTCTGTACTAATTATTTTTTTTTCAATCACATTCAACTTGTCCTCACAGAGAAAAAAAAAAAAAGAAAATAAATATTTCTGCTTGTGGTAGTCATGCCTGGAGAAATGAAGAAAGAGCAAGTGTCAGCTTGTTTCTGAAGAGCAAGTGCTGTGATTAAAATAAGGATGAGAAACCTCACACTGGTCAGGAAGATCTGATCACAGGAATATTTTGGTTGGAAATATCACTGAATTTTATTTACCTCCCTTGGTGAACTTTGTAAAATAATAAAGTAAGCTCTGGATTCTCTAAGTGGGTATTGGAAAAATAAAGGTAATGGGAGATGAGCAATCTCTCTTGAAGGACCAGCCGTGAGGGCCAGTGTGACTCGGCTTCTGGAGGACAGTAGGGGAAGAGGAATTGGACTTTAGAGGAAATTGAGCATTTGTCGTAAAGCAAGACTGGCAGGCATATAACAGCATGACTCAAGGAATGACTTCTTGAGATTTGCTGTAGTCTGTCGTACCAGTAAGCAATAAAAATATGTCAGCATGTATGTAAGTTTAGACATTCTCATGGCCACATTAAAATACACACAAATTTGATAAAATTAAATAATATGTCTAGTTTATTAGAAATATTTAAATTATTATCTAACATATAATCAATGTATAAAGGGTTTTAATAAAATTCTTTTTTTATTTGAACTAGGGCTGGGTATGGTGGATGAGACAGAAGGATCATGGTTTGCGGACAGCCTCAGCTACTTAGTGAGGCCCTTTGCAAACTCAATGAGACCCTGTTTCAAAATAAAAAATAAAAAATAAAGCTGGAAGTATAGCTCGGAGGTAGAATGTCCCTGAGTTCCATCTCCAGTACAAAAGAAATTGTTTTTGAGCTTTCAAAGTACAGCCACACATGGTACCACATATCTCTAAACCCAGTATTTGGGAGGCTGAGAGAAGAGAGTCATAGGTTTGAAGACAGCCTTATCAACTTAGTGAGGCTTAGCAACCAAGGAAGACTACTTCAAAAAAAAATTGCCAGGTGTGGTGGCACACGCTTGTAACCTCTGCGCTTGGGAGGCTGAGACAGGAGGATCGTGCAGGTTGGAAGCCAGCCATGCTTGCTTAAGAGACCCTGTTTCCAAATATAAATATAAAAATAGGTCTGGGAGTGTAGCCTGAAGGTAGAAGGGTTTCCAGGAACCCCAGTACCACCAATAAATAAATAAATAAATAAATAAATAAATAAATAAATATTAAAAATAGCTAGGGGCACAGCTTGAAGGTAGAATGCCCCTGGGTTCAATCCCAGTGACTCCCCTATGTACACACACACACACACACACACACACACACACACACACACACAAACATGCACACATGCGCACACACACAATCCAGTGTGCATTTTAAACCTGTAGCTAATCTCAATTGAGACTAATCATCATGCAATGCTCGATAGTGCTCCTAACCAGTGGCTCCCTTCTGGGGAGTGTAGGTTTATTGCTGCAGGTTTCCCCAAATGAAAAGCCATGAAAGAGGGGTCCTGTTATGACCCAACAAGAACTTCAAGGCCTGGCCTGTCTATCCTAATAGTGAATGCACAGATCACCTAAGCAGAATGATTTGGGAAAATAGGCAATGTCACATCTTCGCTTTACAACAAAATCAATAAACATTTTTAGCCTTTTGTTACTCGATGTTATAAGTTTTCTACTTGCTTGACCATGTGGTTAGGATAAGGAAAATAGAAATAAGCAGAGCCTACAGCACCATTTTTTTAACTAACTGAACTCTCTAGAACACATATGTATCTTGAAAGCTCAAATGGTTTCTACCCATTTTTAATACAATGTGATATTATAGCATCAAATGTGGAACCTACCAGTGGATTAAATTAATCTAATAAGTCTAATTACCTGAATAAAAATTACCTATTGAACAATAAAAGCTTTTAGCTACTTCATTGCCTAACTAGAGAACTCAACTAATATTTTTTATCTGTTAGCTTTTTCAGTTATGGTTTTTAGCTACGATATTGCCAGTGTAGGCTTTACATATACCCACTTCAAAATATTTGGCTTGACAGATTATTTCTCCCCCGGTTTGAATAATTTCTTTGAAAAATAATAATGCTTCATTCAGTCTCGGACAGAATTTCAGAATCCTAGAGTACCTGAGGTGGAATGGGTCTAAAAGCTCAAATATTGAAAGGTAAGAAAAGATTTTCTAGAAAACAGTTTTAAGAACTTTTTTTAAACTGGGGATTGAATCTACCTCCAAGCTATAGTTCCAGCACTTTTGTTCTATTTTTTTTTTTTTTGAAACAAGGTCTAAGTTGCTGAGGGTGGTCTTAAACCTATAATTTTTCTGGCTCAGCTTCCCATGTACTGAGGTTACAGGTACATTCCACTGCACTCAGATAGTTTTTAAATTTTTAATTTTTTAAAACCTCTAATGCACACGATGTACTTAAACAAACAGATCACAGTCAATCACTAAGCCAAACAGGTGAAGGGGGGAAGGGAGGAAATGGGGCAGGAATTAGGTAAGGGCTAATTTGGTGATGTGTACATGTATGTCTCTACCATCTTCTATCCTATTAAGATGTATGACTACAATGCCCCAATAAAAATTTTTAATTTTATAATCTTTCATAATAGATATATTAGAATGAAAGTACATTCGTTTGTTTTTATTTACTTATAACATTTTACTTTTTTCTTTTGTAAAAGGAAGATATTCTACTCTGAGTTTTTGTCATGCTACGTTGCATTGTTTTAGTGCATACAATCTCTAGAAAACTAAGCAAGGGGACTGCTCTTCTCATAAGTAATTCGAATACCATACTCAAAGGACTTCTTTTTTCTTGTTTGAGATTATATGCTTCTCTTAAGAACAAAGTGGGCACAGTGGCACATGCCTGTAATCCCACTACTTGGAAGGCTGAGACAGGGGACCCCAGATTTCCAGCCACCCTCACAACCTTATGAGGTCCTTGGCAACTTAGTGAGATCCTGTTTCCAAATAAAAAGTAAAATAAGGCTGGGATTAGAGTTTAGAGGCATTATTCCCTGGAGTGTAATCCTAAATACACCACAGACACACATTTTATTTTCAAATTTTCCTGGAGTAATTACATGGGTGTATTTTGTTGACAGAAATTTAGTCCCCACAGTGCCTGCTCATGCTGATATACTTGTATATGTTATGTTATACGAAAAATGCGACTTTGCAGATAGACATAGTTAAGGATCTTAATATAAAATATTACTCCAGATGATGGTGGTGAAATTAGTATAATCAGAAAGTTCCTTAAAATGGAAGAAACCAGACACAGTGGCACATGCCTCTGATCCCAGTACTTGGGAGGCTGAGACAGGAGGATTGCATTTTTGAGTCCAGTCTCAGCAACTAAGTGACACCCTGTTTCAAAATAAAAAATAAAAAGACTGCAGGTATAGCTCAGAGTTAGAATGCTCTGAGTTCAATCTCCAGTACCAAGGAAGAAAAGAAAATGGAAGAGGAAGGTAGAAGAGATACAATGACTGAAAAAGAGCCAGGAAAGACCAGAAGGTGCCAGAAGAGCACCTGTCAATGCTGGTTTTGAGATGAAGGGGCCACAAGTCAGGGAGTGTAGCTACCGTCTAGAAGCACAGAATGACCTCCTCTTTGTAGCCAAAAGACAGATGAAACTTCAGTCCCATAATTTCATGAAAATCAATTGTGTTAATAACTAGAATCTACCAGGAAATAAACTCTACAAACCTCTGGGTGCTGGGCGTGGTGGGGTACGCTTGTAATCCCAGCATTTGGGAGGCTGAGACAGGGAGGATCATGGTTCACAGACACTTAGTGAGGCCCTTTGCAACTCAGTGAGACTCTGTGTCAAAATAAGGAATAAAAAAATAGGGCTGAGGTGTAGCTTGGGGAGAGAATATTCCTGGGTTTCATCCCCAGTACTGAAAAAAAAAAAATCTAGGAAATAACACAACTTTGCCAGCACCTAGATTTCAGCCTTGTGACTCTCAGACAACAGAATCTACTAACTTTATGACCTACATAAACTCAGATAATACAGGGATTTTAAAACATTAAATATGTGTTATTTATTAAAGCTGCAATGAATAACTGATAAAGGATATTAATAAAATTCAACTTAATAATTTTGCTTATTCTGATTATTGGCCTTTGTTTAAAAAATAAAGTTCAGCTGGGCATAGTGGCACACACCTGTAATCCCAGTACTTGGGAGCCTGAGACCTTGGGAGGATTGTAGGTTTGCAGCCAGCCTTAGCAATTTAGCAAGGCCCTCTGAAGCTTAGTTAGAACGTCTTTCAAAATTAAAATTAAAATGAGTCCTAGGGTGTAGCTAAGAGGCTGAATGCCTGTGAGTGCCATCACTAATACCAAATAATAAATAAATAAATAAATAAATAAATAAATAAGTTTCTTGAAGAACAGTATCATGAACAAAAAGCAAAAAAAGCATAGAAAATGGCTACAATTATTCTTAATAGAAGTCATTAATAAAAACTTAGAAATTGAAAATAAAAAACAACTTTGTAAAACTAAATGGGTGCTGGGCCTGGTGGCAAATGCTTGTAATCCCAGCATTTGTGAGGCTGAGACCAGAGGATCTTGGATCGCGGACAGCCTCAGCTACTAAGTGAGGCTCTCTGCAACTCAGTGAGACCCTGTTTCAAAATAAAATAATAAAAAATTGGGCAGGGGATGTAGCTCGGAGTTTGAATGCCTCTGGGTTCCATCCCCAGACCTGCAGAAAAAAAAAAAAAAAAACTAAATGGGTCAATGAATCTTTTAAATATTGCTGGAATTTTTTATAGGACTCTCAACATATTTTTTTCTATTTTATGCTGCATTACTTTTACCAGATACTGACTGAGCACTTTTGGTGAGAGGACCATCTAGAGTACCAGGTTCTCAGCAGGCAACACAGCTGGCCAGCCTGCCCGGGGCTTCCTTTCTGTGTGCACTATAGGGGCCTCGCGGGAATGTTTTTAAGTTGACTGCCAGCTTTACCTTCCAGTTACACATTACTCCATAAAATTAAAATGTGAAGAACCTGCATGTTTTAATGCATTAGGCATTAGCCAAAATCTTTGTACTGTTTGGTGGTAACAGACTTCTGAATCAAATTGTTTAAGAAAAACAGAGATCTACTAATTTAATTTCTATATACAGGATGAGTATCCCTTGTCTAAAATGCAGGAATAAAAAATGTTTTGGATTTTGGAATACTTGCATAGACATAATAAAACATCTTTGGGATGGAATCCAAGTCCAAGCACAAAATTCATTTATATTTGTTAAATATAAACATAGATTGAAGGTCATCTTATATAACACTTTAAATATTTTTATATATGAAAGTGTGTGTGTGTGTGTGTGTGTGTGTGTGTGTGTGTGTGTGTCACAAGGATTGAATCCAGGGGCATTCTACCTCTGAGCTACACTCTCAGCCCTATTTTATTTTTTATTTTGAATCAGGGCCTGCCTCACTAGTTGCAGAGGACCTCACTAAATTGCTGAGGTTGGCTGAGAACCTGTGTTCCTCCTGGCTCCACCTCCCAAGAGGATGGAGCTAACTGGTATGCACCACCATGCCTGGCATGAAACAGTTTCATGATATTGAATTGTTCACTTATGGAGTCAAGTGGCTACTCAAGAGACTTTGGATTAGGGATGCTCAACCTGCATTATACTAAACTATTACTTTGGCTTCCGTCTTAATACTTAAACTGTCTTTATTTTGAACAAACAGCCTGTTCTTTAGCATCATTTGAATAAAAATGTGCTGTCTGAACCACACCTTTTGAGGGTTCACAGAAGAGGACCCTGAGGTCCCAGGAGGTTATAGGAGGTTATACATCTGGAGTATGTGATCCACATAGAGAGGCTCCTACTCTGCCTGGTTACCAGACATGAGCAGCTCCTCCAGATCTAGCAGAATTTTCAGTTTCCTATATTGTCCATTTCACCAATGAAATACTCAAACTCCTATGGACAGCCCCTCCTAGCCAGATGCCTACATCACTCCAGTGTTACAAAGGACAAAATATAAGCACACAGGGACAAGGGCTTTGTCAGAACGATTACACTGCCACACAATTGCGTACAACCACAGACAGGGAGGGAACAATTTCACATAACACATACATTTCCTCTAAAAGAAAAAATACTTTCATTTATTACCAAATCCCCAAAAGTTGAATTCTAAAAACCTTCCTGTGCTCACACACCCAAGATTGGGATTATACAACAAATAAATTCACCTCATTAAGGCGGTTTACTTAAACAATGCCTGGACTGTGGAGTCATCTTGACACCAGACCGCCTTTCTCCCGTGTTGACATTCTGAACCCCACTCACGCTTCCCCCATAGGGGCTGTACCTTATATTCATGCTGCTAATTTTCTGAACATTTCCAGTGGAGGTGGGTTAGAAATCCCTTCCACTCTTCAAAGATAACATCACCATCTCAAAACCAGAGGGAGAATGCTGTCTATCATGGTCACTACATAGTCCAGCAGACTCTCAGTATTTTCTGTCTATACTAGATAAAAATCCATGGATGAAGCTCTCTAATATTTTTTTATATTTTGCATCCTATTCAATAAGATAGAATCTTTCTAAGGCAAGACAGTAAGTGTAACGAGTTATATACAGTCTACTATGTAGTAACATCACAAGGCATAAATATCCTTATATTTATACCAAAGCAACATTCCACCTAGGATTCCCAACTTTCAGTCAGCACTCCACCTAGTTAAGTGGGAGACCTAAATTTCCTTACCCAGGAGTCTGAGCCCTTAGTTCCTTGGCATTTGTTAAGTTGTGGTTGTTGCAATTACCCATGAATTGTTATTATTTCTCCCTTAGGGAGAAAAGGACTAATTGATGCCTGGTGAATTCCCCATGTCCCATCTCAATCTCCCTTCTAGGTTGAATGTTAGCAACTCTGGCCCCTCATGGCACTCAATGCTCATTACTTTTGCTAGCTTAATGGTTCTTCTTTGCTTGCTAATTTACCAGAATGAAGAATCCTGAGAGATCAGGAAGAAGTTAGAGATGAAGCTGCTCCCCAACCTGGTGAATATATAACCTTCAAATGTAGAAAATAAGACCTTAAACTTAGCACGGCCTAAGGTTTTAAAGTCCAAACTAAAACTGAATTATTGACTATAATGATTAGAGGATGAGTCTTACTTCTACCCTTGGTTCCTTTATTCATTATTCCAGCATGTTTGCTCAGGGTTTTTCTTTTATTATTTGAGCAGCATTCCAACTCTTCAGAATATTATATTTAAAATGGAGCCCTTAACAGAACATTTTATGTTTTCAACTAGCAAGCTTTTATAGCTGATGGGAGTTGGAGAAGGTTAAATAAAGTTCCACATAGCAATTCCAATGGATCCTAAGGGAACTTCTGTCACATGTATTATTATAAAAATGGGTTCACTGGCCAGAGGTAACATTGCATGTGATACCATGCCATTAGGTCAGGAAATTCTATAAAACCTCCTCAGATTGTTCTTTGCTGGTAATTCCGGGTTGGATAATAGATGTCAGTTTTAGTATGCAAAATGACGGCTATAATTTTTTCAGCACCTAATACATGAACCTACTACCAGATAGCTAGCTGGACTCCTTGGAGAGTGATGATGAGTACAAGGCTGATTGTTGTTCTTTACTGCTGGAGAGTTGGGTATTCAGCAATAGTAGTAGCTTTGTCGGTCTTTATAGGAGAAGAACCATGCTATTGGCCATAAACATACAGCATTCACCTGTATTATCATGGTTACTCTATTCATGAACCCATTGCATTACCACTGAGATGGCCAAGAAGAAAGGCTTGCTAAACTCTACAACATGAATCATCCTTCCATTTCTTTACCAAGAGACTTCTTTACAGTATGTATTCTCTCAAAGACATTAAAAGAAAATACAAACATATGTATATTTTGTGTTCATTAAATGTTATTCTACATAACTCTTTTTAGACATTATTTCCTTTGGTCTCTGAAGCTCATCTTTTTCATGTTCTTAAGAAATCCTCCAAGTTACTTGCTTCTTTCCAGAAACTCATGTATGTATGCAGTTCAGACCATTTCTCTCTATATTCTTAGCTCTTTCTTCATTTATTGAATTGTGTTTTTGGATCTATAGGGAACCAACCTCAAACTGACCATATGTGTTGTGACTATACCTCCCTTACCTATGGTATGATGAATCTGATATGTGCAGCCAAAAGTGGGAAAGCTCAGATGAAATGCCTCCCTCAGAGTACATTAGCATAACAGGAACACTATTTTAAACATATAGCAATTCCCTGTCCCAGAACACATGGCATTATTCCCATACTTTAAGAGTCTTCATTTCAACTCGAATACAAAAGATTGATAGAAACCATTTCCATCCAGATTTGCTGAAATACTTTGCCTGAGTGGCAAAACAACTTCTAATGCAGCTTGAAAAATGTGCAGGGGACTTCTGGGAAGATAACAACTGAGAAAAGCAGCACATACCAGTACTGCTAACATCCGACCTCATTGCTGAAAAAACAGTATTCTATAAAGCCAGAAAATAGAGGAATAAAAAAGATAGATACTAAGGACAGGGGAAAAGAAGATTAGAAGATTGATTAGAGAGCAGAAAAGAAACTCACCCACTTTGTAGCAGCAGGTGCTGCAACAGTGGCATCTTGCCTCAGAGAACCTGACTCCAGAGAGAAAAAATAAAACCAAAGACCTGAAGTAAGCAGCTGAAGACCATCTGGGTTGTAAGCCACCAGTTCTTCCTGTGCAAACACTGGCAACAACCTCCAGTAGTGACGGCTGAGGTCAGCATGCCCTCCAAGAATTCAGAGCAGAGCTTAACACCAGAAAAAAAAAAAAAAAAAACCCACCCACCTCACGGCTGAGGGCTCCACAGCAGTGCCATCTTGCCTCACTGCACCTGACTCCAGCAACAATCAGGAAAACATCCAAGGGCCTCCAGTAGTGTAAGAAGCTACAGATCATTAAAATTGTAAGTCATCAGTTCCTCCTACACAAACACCAGCTACAACTTGCAGCAGTGGCAGCCAAGCCCACCATGCCCTCCAGAGATCCAGACAAGCATGCGCCCAAACCATAAATGAAGCTGCAATCTCTGTAGAAGAAAGCCCAGCATGGCGCTTCTAGGGACTTGCATACCTGTGATAAATTCTCTGGGTCTGAAACTTTGTGGTTCAACCTGGAGAAGCTGTTGGACATAGCAGAGGCTCAGACAGACTCAGGCTCTGATCAGTAGGAAGTGTGGTGAGAGACCTATGCTTAACACTAGATCCAACTAGTAGGACCTCTGGGATCACCACAGACCACCTAATTGTGGTGAACAGAGAGTAGTCAGACCAGACCAGCCCTAGCTGTGGAGAACAGAGACTCTTACATTGAGTTTAGCCTCAGAGGCCTGGCTACCAATGGAGGCTGTGAGAAACTGAGATCCCAATTCTGTGGAAAGCATGGAGAGTGACCTGTGCTTAACACTAGATGGAGTCCCATAAATACTGACCATCTGTATAGACTGAGAAAGACTCAGAGAACCAGGTTTACAGCAGGAAAGGTGCCAGTGGCACTTGGTATCTGCACAGAGAGAGACTGCAGAGCCCCTGTCTGCTGAATAGTAATTATTTGTAGAGTTGCATTAATTTGTTGTTGGGGTTGTTTCAGGTTTTTTATTCTTTTTTTGTATGTGGGTGTGTATACCTGTTTTTTTTTTTTCTGTCTTTCCAAACCCTCTCCCAAGCTTCTTTTCTTGTACATACCTACTATTTTCTATCCCTTTTCTATCGTTTTTTTCTCTCTTCTTCTTTCTTCCTTGTTTTGTATTAAATCTACTTCATATCACTATGCCAAAAACATTACATTGGTTACTAGAATACTACTGCATTTTCACTATCTCTAATCTCTAGTATATTACTACCTTACAAACTCATACTCTCATTCTATTTGATGCTATCTAAGGCTTCACCCTATTCTTCCATTTATGACTTCAATTCCCTCCTCACTCAACCTTCACTGTTGAATACAATACAACCTGCCCTTGGATATACTAGCTGACACCTAGAGAGTGAGAAAAATCTATCAAAAGGAACAGATACAAACTTTTAAAATCATGAGAAGGAGGAATAATAAGGAAGCAATAAGCTCCCACAACACCACAATAACAGAACCTGACAACACAGAATTGCAGAGATCTCCAGAAGGTCAAATCAGAAATGTAACTGTAGAAATTATATAGGACTTCCAAAAGAATTTAGAGAGAGTCTGGAAGAAATAAAGGATGTAATCATTGAAGTGAAGGCATCAATTCAAACTAAGACAAGTGATTAGATCACATGAAGAATAGAATCTTGCTCCTAGAAAATGATCACCCCAAAAATGAACACATAGTATATAACCTAGAAAAATAATTCAACAGCATGAATTGGACACTGAAGAAATATGGACTCCTTTTAAAAGAGCTAAGAGCTAACCTAAAAATTGGCAGAGAGGAGGGAAAAGAAACTGAAACCAAAGAGATCAACAATCTTTTCAAAGAAGTAATATCAGAAAATTTTTCAAACACAGAGCAACAGCTTGATACATAGGTTCAGGAAACATATAGAACTTCCTTTAGACAAGATCAGAGAAAAGGTTCCCCATACCACATGATAGTCAACCTAGCCAATGTAGAAGCCAAGGAGAGAATCTTAAAGGCAACAAAAGCAAAGACCAAGTGATATTCAAAGGCAAACCAATAAGAATCACTTCAGATGTCCCAAACCAAGTCATGAAAGCAATAAGGGCCTGGAGTAGCATATTCCAAACTCTGAAAGAAAAAAATTTGTAGCCAAAAATCTACCCAGAAAAACTATTGCTCAAATTAGATTGGAGAATAAAAATCTTCCAAAGCAAACAGAAGCTGAAAGAATTTATGTCTTCCAAACCAGTACTAGAGAAAATTCTCAAAGAGATTACTAAAAAGAAGAAATAATACATGCCAGAACCAGACAAACAAGAATTCCTATCCAGCAAAAAAACTAAGCAAAGAAAAACAAACACTACTTCAAACAGAATTTATATCTCAACATATTAGGAATTAAAAGTAATCTCTCAATAATCATACTGAACATAAATGGCATCAACTCCCCAATACAAATACATACAGTAGCAAAATGGATTAAAAACAAGAATCCATCTATATGCTGCCTGCAAGAAACACACCTTGCAAATAAAGATAGTAACAAACTTAAGGTAAAGGGCTGGAGCAAGATAATCATGCCAATGGAACTCAAAGACAAGCAGGAGTAGCAACTATGATATCAGACAAGTTAAACTTCAAGCCTAAGTGTATTAGAAGAGATAATGCAAGTCATTTTTTACTGGTAAAAGGAACAATCCAGCAAGAGAAAATAATGATATTCAACATTTATGCCCCAAACATAGGTGCAGCTACTTTCATAAAACAAACTCTTTGTGACATTAAGTCACACATAAATACCAATACAATAATACTAAGAGACTTCAACACCCCTCTCACACTATTAGACCAATCTTCTAGACAAAAGGTCAGTAATGATTCCTCAGACCTAAAGAACACCATTAATCAAATGGACCTGTTAGAAACATATAGAATATTCAACCAACCTACAGTAGAGTTATCACATTTCTCAGCTGCTCATGAAAACTTCTCCAAAATAGATCATATCATGTGTCACAAAGTGAGCACTAGCAAATTCAAAAAATGTGACATACTTTCCAGTGTCATTTCAAACCATAATGGAATGAAACAGAAATCAACTATAAGAAGACCCAGAAAAAACACATAAACATTTGGAGACTGAACACCACACTACTGAATGAAAAATGGGTCATAGAAGAAGTAAGGGGTGAAATAAAGAAATGTCTAGAAACAAATAAAAATAGACATAAAACATACCAAAACCTCTGGGACACTTTAAAGGCAGTATTAAAAGGAAAATTCATAGCACTGAGTGCTCACATAAGAAAAACAGAAAATCATCAAATAAATAACCTAATGACACACCTCAAAGCCCTTGAAAATCAGAAACAATCTAACCATAACACCAGTAGAAAATATGAAATTATTAAAATCAGAGCAGAAATCAACAAAGTAGAGAATTAAAAAAATACAGAAAATCAACAAAACCAAAATTAACAAAATAGATTAACCACTAGCCAACCTAACCAAAAAGAGAATCAATCCAAATTATGAAGATAAGAGATGAAAAAGGAAATATCATCACTGATAGTTCAGAAATCCAGAGGATTATCAGAAACTACTAAGAGAAGAAAAAGGAGATATCACCACTGACAGTGCAGAAATCCAAAGGATTATC
The DNA here is from genome assembly GCF_963383645.1 of Muscardinus avellanarius. Classification (NCBI taxonomy): domain Eukaryota; kingdom Metazoa; phylum Chordata; class Mammalia; order Rodentia; family Gliridae; genus Muscardinus; species Muscardinus avellanarius. Next base: position 95,720,579 of record NC_137787.1, on the reverse strand, counting down.
AGATACTACTTTGAAAAACTATACTCCAGCAAAATGGAAAATCTGGAGGAAATTGACAACTTTCTAGATAAATACAACCTGACTAAACTGAGTCAAAAAAGATATAGAAATTTTAAACCAACCAATAGCAATCAAAGAGATTGAAACAACAATAAAGAGCTTACCATTAAAGAAAAGCCCAGGACCAGATGGTTTCTCAAGTGAATTTTATAAAATATTTATAGAAGAGCTAATCCTTATACTCCTCAATCTATTTCATGAAATAGAAAAAAAAATGGGACTCTCCCAAATACATTCTATGAACCCTACATCACATCACATTAATACCAATACCAAATACAGACAGTTTAAGGAAGAAAAACTACAGGCCTATATCTTTGATGAACCTGGATGCAAAACTGCTAAACAAAATACTAGCAACATGCATTCAAATCCACATCAAGAAAATCATACACCATGACCACGTAGGCTTCATCCTAGGGATCCAAGGCTGTTTCAACATATAAAAATCAATACATGTAATTCATCATATAACAGAACTCAAGACAAGACAAAAATCACATAATCTTTTTTTTTTTTTTTTTGGTGGTACTGGAGTTCCTGGAAACCCTTCTACATTCGGGCAACACTCTCAGACCTATTTTTATACTGTTTTATTTGGAAACAGCGTCTCTTAAGCCAGCAAGGCTGGCTTCAAACCTGCACAATCCTCCTGCCTCCACCTCCCAAGCATGGGGATTACAAGCATGTGCCAGGACACCCAGATCACATGATCATTTTAATGGATGCTAAAGAGCATCTGATAAACTTCAACATCCATTTATGATAAAAGCATAAAAGCAGAGAATCAAAATAGAAAGAACATAGAAGGAACTTTAGATAAAGAAGGATTTCCTACAGAAAACAAGGTGACCTAAGGGGAATAGAGGGTGGAAGAGGGAAATTCTCTAATGTACCTGATGTACTTTCACAAATATTTCAAAGTCGATCACTAAGCCAAGCATGAGGAGGAAGGAGGAGGGAGTGGGGTGGGAACTGGGTAAGAGCTAATTGGGTGATGTGTGCATATATGTTTCCATTATCCTGTATCCCATTAAGATTTCTGACTATGATGTACCAATAAAAAATTTTTTTCAATATATGCAAAGTTCTTACTTTGTCTGGGTTCCTGAAGTTAGAAAGTCTTTCATGTCATTTCATAAATAATTAGAGGTGTAATTTCAAAAGTGGTATGCACTACCTCCAGAACAAATAAAGGCTTACAGAGAAAGTTTCTTTCATAGATGTAGGTTGTATAAAGGGCAATCACTTATTCTTTGTTTTAGAGAGTATAACTATGAATACATTGTGTCACTGTATCCTAAAATTCTGTCTCAAGATGAGGAGGGCTCCTGGATCTTCATAAAATTTTTCTTCCATCCTGGGACTTGTCTTGACATATGTCTTCCTGGGATGTCCAAGGTACCACAGCTACATGTTCACCATGTCTTATTAGCATGATTTATCACACAGTCTACCAGCATCTCCTTTTTATTTCAAGATCTTTCAGTTTCCTGCAGAGGCTAATATGACAGAAGGCAGAGTGTTAACAATGCCCTGAAGCAAATGAGCACCTATACATTGTGTAGCTGCCATGTGATGAGTACTTTTCTCACCTTCCTCAACAGTGTGATTAAAAAAAAGAACATATTTGTCAGGTCAGTAGCCACAAACTGCATTGCAAAAGTTGGGTTCTTCTGCACCTGTTAAAATATACCACATCCAGAAAACAAGGGTAATCCAGTGGTAATAAATAGTCAACTATTGAACTATTGTCTACCATAATTCATGTTTATTTCCCTCTACTTGTGGTGTGTGTGTGTGTGTGTGTGTGTGTGTGTGTGTGTGTGTGTGTGTTACTCAGGGGCCTTCTACCTCCAGGCTATGCCCTCAGACCTATTTCATATTTTTTTTTTTTTGGTGGTACTGGGGTTCCTGGAAGCCCTTCTACCTCGGGGCTACACCCCCAGACCTATTTTTACATTTTCATTTTGGAAACAGGGTCTCCTAAGCCAGCGCGCGTGGCTGGCTTCGAACCTGCGCGATCCTCCTGTCTCTGCCTCCCAAGCGCGGGGATTACAAGCGTGCGCCACCACGCCCGGCTCTATTTCATATTTTTTATTTGGAAACAGAGTCTCACTATGTTTCTGAGAGCTTCACCAAGCTGCTGAGGCTGGCTTTGAACTTGCAATCCTCAATTTTCAGGTTCCCAAGTACTGGAATTACAAGCAGGAACCACCACCCCCAGCTTTCTTTTTCCTTTTGTTGAGATAAGATGAAACCTCTACATTCCTCACAATTTTTATGAAATATTTTTTTCAAATTCTCCTAGAATCTACTTCTTTTAATTTGGTCTCTTAAATGAGACAGTTTCATGGGCTTCTACTTGACCTTTACCCAAGAAGTTAAAAAAAAACATATAAAAGTTATGATAACTGCTAACATATATCTATAGTGATTACATATTTGGTCAGTGAGAACTACTTAGGCTCTATTAATATGCGATGAGGCAGAAAATCTATTCACCACCTGGTTTTCATAAGCTCTTCTCTGTCAGAAGAAACTTGTCAGCATTTCTAGCCTTCCGGAATCGTTATCAGGTCAGATCTTCTATCTAACATTTCTCAAAAATCTGAATATAGCCGAGTATGGTGGCTCATGCTTGTAATGCCAGCATTTGGAAGGCTGAGACAGGAGGAATCCAGTTCCTTGGACAGGCTCAGCTACTTAGTGAGGCCTTTTGCAACTCAATGAAACCGTTTCAAAATAAAGAATGAAAAAATTGAGCTGGGGTTGTAGCTCAGAGGTAGAATGCCCCTGGGTTCCATTCCCAGTACAACAAAACCGAAAAAAAAAAAAAAAGAATATTCTCCTTTTCCTACTGCACAGTTTTTTTGTCAAATATTTAAGGACTTCTTTTGGTAAATATTGAGGAAATGACTATCATATATACTTGTAGTAGTACTACAAAGTCCTTCCTCAAAAGTTTCACTTGCAATTGTTGACCCCTGTCCCTGGAATACTAAGTCTAGAATCAAGCCAGGCGTGGTGACACACACTTATAACCCCAGTACCTCAGAAATATACCAAGACTTCAGCAACCTAGCAAGACCCTGTTTCAAAACAAAAATTAAAAAGTGGATCTGGAAGAGTAGCTCAGAAGCCTTTGGGTTCAATCTTTAGTAAAATACACACACACACACACACACACACACACACACACACACAATCAAGATGAGAACTAGTTTTCATTTCCACAGCTAATACTAGCCTTTTGCACCTCATATGATTTGTTTAAATTAATAGTATTACACAATTCTAGCCACACACACAGACTGTTCCTTTTCACTCTTAAAAATGCCATCATCTATTATTCATTGCTACAGATCCCTGTGGACTGAAGAGCCCTTATTGATACTCAGCATTTCTGCCCATCATAGTAATTGTGTTTTCCTTACCTCTAACAATTAAATATAGTCACGAGATATCCACATTTCAGAATCCATTACCCTATTATTACTATGGAGCTCAATAGCAAGGCAGCATCTTCTGTTATTGTGCTACAAAAGGGCAGACACAACAAATTTTTCAAATATGCTAAGAGTTTTCCACTGTTGTACTAATGAGAACATAACTAATCCTTTTAGGAAACTTGAGCAGGCTGTGATTTCACAAGTTTAATATAGTGATTTTATTATAATACTCCCGTATCCTCTGACCCTACTGCTTATTTTCTTGCTATTGTTTCAGGAAGTGCATTATCACTATTGGCCATCTTAATACCTGTTCTTCAAAAAGTTATTGCCTATAAATGTATATGCTCTTGCCAAACGTTGAAGCACAAGTCACAGGGTAATAATCTATGTAAATACGTTATTCTATAACCCACATAGGGCCTTTTCTATTTTTTTAACACATAAGACCCACTCCTGCATTTGCTTCTGGTCTCCAGCAGTAAGTACAGGCAGTGTTCCTTTGTGAGTGAGTGGTTCCTTTTGTTAACAAGAATTGCACTTCCCCACTTGGGCTTTTCTGAGAATCGACATCAAATGCCAGCCTGAAGGCAACAAGGGTGGCAACCAAAAACTGTAAGGAGAACAAGTGCATTTGTGAGTTGCTGTCAAGGCTTTATGTCTTTTACAGCTTTGCTCTAGTTGGCAGTTGACTTCTAGGGCCTTTGTTAAAAATTGTAGCTTTCAAGATAGTTAACGAGAACAACAGTATGTTAAAAGCCTACCACATACTCCTCACATTTATCATCACTTTCATGTAGTTCACTGGTCATATCCACTGCACATTCCCATAACACCTTCAGGATGTACTTTTTGTCAATGAATCCCAGGTAGCAGCCTTAGTCATTTTGATACCACTTGAAGTAATAGGATTTTTTTCATCTGCTAGGGTTTGAATGAAACTCAAGGGCTCATGTGTTGAAAGCCTTATCCTCAGTGGGGCAAGAGTAGGGAGGTGATGGAACTGTAAGAGGTGGATCCTGATGGAAGGTGATGGGTATAATCCCCTCTCTATGGATTAAGGTAGATCCTAGAGGACACTAAATTATATCTCTTGGTAAAGCTGTTAAAATAGTGATGAACCTGACCCTTCAGTTGTTCTCCAGCTGCTCATCTCATCATGTGAAATCTCACTCTCCTACATGATTCTGCTATGGTGATACCATCCTGCATGGAGCTGAACCTTCAAAACTGTGTACTAAATCAGCCTTTTTAAAAGTAATCTCCCAGCTTCAGTTCCTTTATCATAGCACTGGAAAACAGACAAATACAGATAATTGGTCCCGAGGAGTATAGTTGTTGCTATAATTATACCTGAAGATGTGGAAGTGTCTTTCAAATGGGATTAACAGAGACTTTAGAAGAGTGTGGAGAAACAGGCTTGGAAAAAGACTTAGGATGTTCTAAGCATTATTGGTGATCATGGAAAAAATTTAAAAATAAGGAGACTAGAAAACTAGTATTAGGTAGAATTGAGTATCCTTTAAGAAGTTAGAGAAAACCCCCGAATTGTTACACCATTACAAAAACTGGTGTATTATGTCCATGCCCTAGCGCTGTATGGAAGACCAAATTTGAAAATTGTAGATTATTTTACTTGGCAGAGGAAACTTCAAAAATGCACAACATTTGGGCTGCCACATGGATATTATTGGCCATTTTCAGTCAGATTTACAATGGGACTCAGGAGCAAAAGAAAACACAACAGAAAGACTTGGAAATTCACAGTCTAAATGGAGAAGGAGCAACAAAGCTTATAAAGGTGTGGCTTAGAGACACTAGCTAAAGAGATTGGAGAAAATGAAATGAGAAAGAGGCCATGAGATCATCTCAGAAGTCTGCAAAACCACCTCTCCCACCACAGGCCTAGAGGCTTTTATAAAGGTACAAATCTGTTTTATAAATGGATTCTCTTCAAGGGTTTGGATGCACAAAAATACTTTGGAATTCTGGTTTTCTGGAGAATGGTCTTCAGTGGAAACAACTGTGCTGTGATTCAAATAGGCCCAGGGACATTTCATGCCAACAGCAACCCTGGGTATCCTCATGATGCTGATTTTGCAGGCGTAAAGAATGCTAGGGCTTTGGGATTATAGAAGATTTCACTAAGATTTCAGAGGAAAGTCTAGGATGTCAGACAGAAGTTGGCCACAGGGTCAGAAACACTGGTAAGATTCTTCATTGGGGAACACCTGAAGGAGCCATAGAAGTGGAGCTACCAGAATGGTTGAGCCCTTAGAAGCACATGACACAAGTCTTCTGCAGCACCAGTCACAGAACAGCCATATAGCTCGAGAAGAGCAAAGCCAGCCGTAGAGGGAAAGAGGGGGTGTCCAAGACCTAGAAGGTCCATCTCCCAGTGTCATGTGTACAAGATACTGGGCTTTGAGATTTCTTTCTTCCTTCCTTCCTTTCTTTCTTTCTTTCTTTCTTTCTTTCTTTCTTTCTTTCTTTCTTTCTTTCTTTCTTTCTTTCTTTCTTTCTTTGTAGTACTGGGGACAGAACTCAGGGGCATTCTACGTCCGAGCTACATCCCATCCCTATTTTTTATTCTTTATTTTGAAACAGGGTCTCGCTGAATTGCAAAAGGCCTCACTAAGTAGTAGCTGAGGCTGTCTTTGAACTGCAATCCTCCTGTCTCTGCCTCCCAAATGCTGGGATTACAAGCATTCACCACCACATCTGGCTTGGGCTTTGAGATTTAAAGACTTCCCTGAGAAATGTAGGTCTTTGAGCAATTATTTCTTTCAACTTTCCCATTTCTCTCTTGGAATAAGATGTTTACCCAAACCCTGCCCCATGAATGTATCCTGGTAGTAGATAATTTGCTTTTTTATTTCACAGGGTCTTACAGCTGAATTTCCCTTGGGTTTTCGATGAAACTTTAGACCTAGAATCTTCAGCGATCCTGAAATAAGACTTTGGGATTATGAGGATGACATTAATTGTGAGTTGGACCTGAAATCCCAAGGAGCCAAGGATGGAAAGCTATGGCTTAGACACAGCTTGAATATGACCCCCCAGAGTTTCATGGCTTGGAAGCTTAGTCCTCATTGTGATGTGGAGACGTGGTGGATATTTAAGAAGTGGAGCCTGGTAGGAGGTGACTGGGGATATTGCTCTCAGCAAGGACTGAGGGAGATCACAGGGATTCCTTAGTTACTTAATTCTCATGAAAGAATTATTATAAAAGGAATGAACCTGACCTCTGGATTGATCATTCTGACCTCCCATCCCATCAGGTGACATCTTACCCTTGCATACACTCTCACCATTGTGATTCCAGTAGCTATGAGGTCCTCACCAGGACTGAGCTAGTGCCAGTGCCAAGCCCGTTGACCTCTGATTGAGAGCTAATAAAAAATGGTCTAAAAATGCCAGTTTACCTGTGGTTAGTCTTTTTCCAAAAATCCCATCCTGAGACTCTCGCTTCTCTCTCTTTCTCTCCCTCTCTCTCTCTCTCTCTCTCTCTCTCTCTCTCTCTCTCTCTCTCTCTCTCTCTCCTTTTCTTTCTCTCTCCCTCAGTAGTGAGGATTAAACCCAGGGTCATTCTATCTCTAAGCTATACTCCTGCCTATTTTTTATACTTATTTTTGAAACAGAGCCTCACAATTACTTCTAAGTAGAAAGACTCACTGATTTGTCTTCAATGAGAACATTCTCTTCAGGAAATCCTAAATAGATTAGAGTACTTGATGGAAGCCGGGCAGACCTATGACCTTATGGATTGAAAGAATCTCAAAGAAACAATGTGTCCACAGTGAATGGGCCCCCAAATAATGCTGTTCTCCCTTCAGAGCTTGGAGACACGGGATTCACAGCTGGCTGCCTACACCGAGGTCTGCAGTGCAAGGCCATTGGTCTAATCACTGCCTGATGAATGGATGCATCTTTCTTTAGCCAAATCATCATCATCATCATCATCATCATCATCATCATCAGACATTTTGAGCATTTGTACAAATCCTTCAATATTGAAAGAAGTAAAAGGATTTAAGTGGAAAAGTAGGTTGTATTTATATGGTTTTATGTTTTTGTGAAAACTTGAAAAAAGTATAACTTACTCTTAAAGGTTTGAAATGTTTCTCTAAAAAGCTTATTATTTTGATATAATTGTAATACAGATTACAATTGTAATAATAATACAGAGAAATTACATACACATTTTATATTTTGTCTATCATCATTTAGGACCACTGGAAACCTTTAATACATTCTCCATTCCTATAACTTTGTCATTTCAAGAATGCTATGAAATGGAATTGTCCATTTTATGACCTTCTGGGATTGGCTTTTTCCACTCAGTATCACTGTCTGGAGATTGATCCAGGTCTTTGAATGTATCAATAGGTCTTTTCCTTTTATTGCTTAGAAGTAGATGTTGGTATGAACGTACCAGTTTGTTTACTTATTCACCTGTTGTCAGACTTCTGGTTCTTTACAAGTATTTGTCTATTATGAATAATGCATCCGCAAATATTTGTGTACAGATTTTTGTGTGAACATAAGTCTTTATTTCTCTGGGATAGCTGCCCAACACCAACAGTGCAATTTCTGGGTCATGTATTGTTGTGTTCAGCTTTTAAAAGAACCTCCAAAGTATTTTCCAAAGTGACCCTACTACTTCAAGTTCCCAACAGCAATGTGTGTGCAAAACAGATTTTCTGCATCTTACTAGTATTGGAGATTGCCATAATTATATATTTTTATTCATTAAATGTGTCTAAATATATCATTGAAGTTTTAATTTGCATTGTCTCAACTATTAGAACTGTTGAAAATCTTTTACATATTGTCCATATGTATATGATGTATATATCATCATGTCTTTTACCATTTTCTTATTGGGTTATTGTTTACCATTGAATATATATATATATATATATATATATATATATATATATATATATTCATATATATATATCTTCATCATACCTATAATTGGCAAATATTTTCTCCTATAGGAGGAATTTTTTCAGTGCAAGATACTTTAATTTTGATAATAAACAATTTTCTTTTTTCATATTTTAAAGTTTTAGATTTTACATTTAAGATTGTGGTCCATTTTGAGATTTTTTTTAATAAAATGTGAGACTTGGGGTAGTGTTCTTTGTTCTCTTTTTCTGTGTCTATGGATATTCAGTTGCTTTGGCACCATCTTCTGAAATCTATCATTTCTCCATTGAGCTGCTTTTGCACTTTTGTCATATTTGTTTTTAGTATATTTATGTTTGCCCATTTCTGCTATGTCTGTCCTGTTCAGTTGAACTGTATGTTCACTTATATACAAATATCACATAATCTTGACTGCTGTAGCTATAGTATACATCTAATTCCTAATAGAGAAGATAGCCTGATTCCTCCTATTTTGTTAACCTTTCTCAAAATTTTGTATCTTTTCCAATTTACTTGGAAATATATATATATATATATATAATATATATATAAATATTTTATATATAATATGTGTATATATAAATATATAAATATATTTATATATAAATACATATGTATAATATATAATATATTTATAATATAATTATATATATATATATTTGGATGAGTTTATCTAAATCTCCAAAATATATTTTTAGAAATATGATAGGATTGTGATAAAAATATATAAATTTGAGAAAAACTGACCTTTCTTATATTTGGTCTTCCAATCCATGGATACACTCTGTCTCTCCATTTATTTAAAGTTTCTGCCAGGCGTGGTGGGGCACACTTGTAATCCCTGTGCTTGGGAGGCTGAGACAGGAGAATCACACAGGTTTGAAGCCAGCCTCACCTACTTAGTGAGGTTCTCAGCAACTTAGTGAGACCCTGTTTCCAAATAAAATATAAACTAGGTCTGGGAGTATAGCCTGGAGGTAGAAAGCCCCTAGGTTCCAGCCCCAGTGCCACCAAATATAAAAAATTTAAAAAATTAAAAAATAAAATAAAATAGTTTCTTTGATTTCTGTTATTAGCATCTACATATCATTTTGTACATATTTAGTAAATTTATGCCATTTTTTCTTTTATTGAATGTTCATAGTGTTGTATTACATTTTCAGTTTTAATTAGTATGTATCAATTTTAAATGTTTACGCATATGTTTACATTATCAAAAGCCCTCATAGTTGTTCTATATATATATTTTCATTTTTGCCATTTTAGAGATGTGAAAAGTGAGTCTAAGAATAACGTACTTGGTATCAGAGACTACTGCTACTAACAAATAATTTCAAATTTTGAGTGGCTTAAAATAATCATTTAACTTTTCTTAATCATTTCAAAAATAGCTAGAGATTAACTGAAAGCTTAAAGTTCTAGGCTGGGCTTGACTATGCTATAAACCAAATTCAGGTCTGTTCTCTCACATCGGTCTTTCAACAGTGGGCTAGCAGGGGTATGATCTTCTCAGGTTGAGATAGAGTTAGAAAGGGGCTAGCCCACCATGCAAGCACATGTCAAGCAACTGCTTTTAGCATAAATGCTAATATACCATTGGCCAGAGACACATGGAACTACACAACATCTGTAGGGAAAGAGATGTACATCCACCTCTAATGCAAGACAATACAACTTGGCACACACTGTAGGTACAGACAGATGAATCAAATACTTTAGTCCTTTACATGAGCCCAAGATGAACTGTACGTGGCAGAGTAGATAAAGAGCTCAGGCCTGCCTGAATTTAAAGTCCACGGTTTCCAAAAATAGTAATAATACATTTCCAATTGGTAAAATGAAGTGGTCCCAAAGCAAGTAATATTTGTTGAATAAAGCAATGATGAAAATATGCAATTCTGCCTCTTGGTAAAACATGGCTTAGATATCTAGATATAAATTTCATTTTTATGACTGGTACAAAATTACTCATTAGGTACTTTAAGTAATCACTCTGCTCTACCTCATATTCCTCAAACATCAGAAGATGATCTCATCATGTTGCACCATGGAACCTGAACCTTAACTTCATCATAGTGACAGCAAATTTCTTTCCAGCCTTCAGAATTTTTTTTTCATTTTCTGAATTGTCTTGCCTTCAATTACCTACCATCCTCCAACAAACAGTGCTCTCAAAGATCCCATGTGCTGGGTATTGTGGTGCACACCTGTAAGCCCAGTATTTGGAAGGCTGAGAAAGAAAGATTGCAGCTTCAAGGCCAGTCTTTGCAACTTAGAGATCTTGTTTCAAAACAAAATATAAAAATAATGGGCTGCAAGTATAGATTATAGGTAGATCAAGGTTCAACATATGCACTGCATATTTTATTCTCTCTCTCTCTCTCTCTCTCTCTCTCTCTCTCTCTCTCACACACACACACATACAGAGAGAGAGAGAGAGAGAGAGAGAGAGAGAAAGAGAGAGAGAGAGAATCCCATGCATTTTCTTTCTTTCTTTCTCTTCCTTCCTTTCTTTCTTTCTTTCTTTCTTTCTTTCTTTCTTTCTTTCTTTCTTTCTTTCTTTCTTTCTTTCTTTCTTTCTTTTTTGTGGTACTGGGAGTAGAATCCAGAGGCTTTCTACCTCCAGGCTATACACCCAGCCCTATATTTGGAAACAGGGTCTCACTAATTTGCTGAGAGCCTCACTTAGTAGCTGAGGCTGGCTTCAAACTTCTGCTATCCTCCTGTCTTAGCCTCCCAAGCGTGGGGATTACAAGCGAGCGCCACCACGCCTGGCTGCATTTTCTATACCTGCTCACTTCCTGATGTTTTTGGAAGACTTTTCCAAGAGTCCATTCAGAAAGTTGTCTTTAATGAGTACATTGCTTTTACAAGCCACTTGTGTGTTTTTAACAAGTTCTATAATTACTATCTTATCGAGGGAGTCTCTATTTCATATTCAGATGGTGAAATTAATATGAAAGAACATCAGGAAGAGGAAATTGATCATTTCTTCAACCTGACTTTTAATTATGGACTTTTCTGTAATGGCTGAGGGTCCCAGTGGGGTTTTGTTTGTTTGTATGTTTTGTTTTCTTCTTAAGAAAGAGTTGGCACTTCTAGGACAACACTTACAATGGAACCTCTGGATACGATGGAACCAGCTGTGTAGTGTGCCTTTATGTGCAGCATACAGAAAGCATGCGTAATGGAATGATGATATTAGGCCTTTTATTTTAGCTTTACAATACTGAATGAGAGTTTTTTTTTTAAATAGATCATTAAGAGCCTGTTTAATGCAAGAAAATTATGGACACTACATATGATTTATGGTGTATGTATTTTTCTATTTCAATCTCAATCATTTCAATCAGTGATGTCTTCACTAAATGTAGCACCCAATGAGGTGAGAATGAAATTCACTGGTGAGCAGAGGTCATTAAGACTCTTAATGATTGATATATACCAAGACAGCCAACACGCTTATGCAAATTGATGTGAGAGGACCTACTCTCAGCCTCATTCCTGTCTTCTGATATCAGATTCTACACATTATCAATCAGCTGAGAATATGAAACAGTGAATTAAATGTCATTACCAGAGCTTAATAGGGAAAAATTCTACATAATGTTTCAATGAACAAAATGGACATTTTGCCTATTGCTGGTATTCCTGTTCCTTTTTAATAGTTTTCAAATGATGTGAATATCTGACAGCATAAGAAAACAATCCTGGATACAAGAGGGACTTTAAATAATGGAGGAGAAACCACAGTGGAGCCAGCGAGGTGGTCTAGGGACAGTGGAGGAGAGAGGAGAAGGAGAATCAGTGAAGAAATCATTTCCATTGCCATTATGTACATATATGGGAATACCAATGCCATTCGCAATATCTTGTACAAAGAAAAGGAGTTGGGAGGGAGACAGGGAAAAGCCACCAAGTGGTGTGTACACATAAGTCACTATCACTGTGAACTACATTATGATGTGAGACTATAATGCACCAATAACAGTATCTTAAAAAAGAACAGGGCAGTCATTGCAACTTAGTGAGACTCTTAGCAACTTAATGAGACCTTCTTTCCAAACCAAACAAAAACGTCAGGCGTGGTGGCGCATGCTAGTAATCCCCGCACTTGGTAGGCAGAGACAGGAGGATCGCGCAGGTTCCAAGCCAGCCGCGCTGGCTTAAGAGACCCTGTTTCCAAATAATAAAAAAAGTATAAAAATAGGTCTGGGAGTGTAGCCCGGAGGTAGAAGGGTTTCCAGGAACCCCAGTACCACCAACAAAACAAAGTAAAACAAAACAAAAAAAAGGAGTATAGATTATAGGTAGGACACCTCCAGGTTCAACATATGCACGTTTTGAATTTCCTTTTTGAATTTCCTTTAAAGTTCCAATTGTTTCCTTTGAAGATTTCTCTAAGCTGGATGATGTTTTAGAGGTGTCACTATGGCTTAGTAACCTACTGTTTTTTTTTTTTTTTTTTTTGGAAAGTTGGTTACTTCACATTAACTATTAAATCTGCATTACCAATGAGTTGTCAGTTGTCTGGAAGAAAAAAAAAGTATTTATTTTTCAATCTTTGCATGTTTATAAAAGTTATATGCACACTTATCATCCAAACACCCACTTAAGCCAAGGATTGAGCTTGTATCAAAAGGCTTGTGCCTCACATATAAAATAAGAAAGAATATTGCTCTTTACACATATATCTAAAGAGCGTATCTATATATGGGTATATATATACATATATATGTATATATGACACGTATAATAGACATATAAGCACATAAAAATGTTAAATATATATTGAATGGGAAAAAATCAAACAAGGGTTAGGGTTAAAAAGCATAAAAGGGTTAGCCGGGCGTGGTGGCGCAGGCTTGTTATCCCCACGCTTTGGAGGAAGACAGAAGGATCACGGAGGTTTGAAGCAAGCCACGCCCGCTGGCTTAGGAGACCCTGTTTCCAAATAAAAATGTAAAAATAGGTCTGGAAGTGTAGACCAGAGGTAGAAGGGCTTCCAGGAACCCCAGTACCACCAAACAAAAACAAAAACAAACAAACAAACAAAAAAAGCATAAAAGGGTTAGGGCAAGTACAGTAGTATAAAACCAATAAAGCAGGCTAACAGAAAAAAATAATAATCTGACACTTGTCATTATAGCAAAAAAAGTTTGTTTTTAAAATAAACTGATTGAACATAAATGGTATACATTTAAACTATACTTGGTGCCCTCTCTGATTGAACTGATTGAACATAAATGTATACCATTTATGTTCAATAAAAAATTTGAATTAAAATAAATAAATAAAATTTCAAAAAAATAAAAACTTTATTTAAAATAAAATAAAATAAACTGATTAACCATGTTTTTAATATATGTATGTGTATATATACATAAATAGTATATTCATGTCTTTTCTGTGATTAAATAACATAAAAACTTGAAAATTTCAAAAAAACATCAAGGGACATTATTTTCTTTGTCATTTTTAGTTTGCACTTGAGTAGACATAAAGACAAGCAGTGATGCTGAATTTATAAAGCATAATGATTTTATAATTTTTGGCTTGTGGATTACTAATAGATTTCTAATGTGTTTTTGTGCCTGAAATATGGTAGATCACTCAAAAAGAATTTTTAAATTAATTTCAAAATCCCATCTGAGGTAACATAAGCCTACATGAGTACAATTGTAAATTAAAAGGCTGCTTAACTACCTTAGTTTTATTTCCAAATTTGATAATTTCTAGTTTTGTAATATCTGGAGAACTACTTAATTTTCTTGGGTCTAACTTTTCTCATATAAAAATATTAATGATAATAACAACTTTTATCTTATAAATGAAATAATATGGAAGAAAAATTTAGACTCATATTTGGACAAAATAAACAATCAAAAACTGTTAGTGGAGCTGGGCATGTTGATATATGCATATAATCCCAGTACTTGGGAGGCTGAGACAGGAGGATTGCAGGTTTGAGGACAACCTTAGCAACTTCATAAGGCCCTCAGCAACTTAATGAGACGCTGTTTCAAAATAAAATAAAGTAGGACTGGGGGTTCAGATCACTGGTAGAACACCCCTGGATTCAATATTCAGTACCACACAATTTCTCATATGATCTTTCACAAAAACTAGAAGCATTAATTTAAATTTGATTATGCTTTTATTACATTATATTAATATTGTGAACATTGGTATGAGTACAGTTGGACGTTAGAAAATCAGAAGAAAGTAATTTATTATGCATCAGAGTATATGAAGAAGAATTACAACTAAAATGAAAATCACTTTTACAAACACCTATTGATGGTTTACTATGTATCTGGACTTGAATGCTGTTATTTTTTAAATTCATGAATTAGACTGGATTCATCTATTCCTCCTAATTAGAGTGGACTTCACATGAGTCAATGACTTTAATAAAGTGGTAATTCAATTTGATTGAAAAGCAACAGTCTCATTTAAAACTGAACTGATGTAGCTAGATGAGGTGGCCCACATCTATAATTCCAGTACTTAGGGGTCTGAGAGAGAAGAATCACAAGATTGAGGCCACCCTTAGCAGTTTACTGAGGTTCTCAGTAACTTAGCAAGACTATTTTCAAAGGTATGTACCAAAAACTCTTTTAGAGTACACATTTAACTACTTTGAGACGATGTCTATAATAAGTAAAAAGATGGCCTTCCTATTAGAATTACTTAAGAGTTCTGCAGTCACACGTAGTCCAACAACACTGGATCAAATGAAGCTGGATGAGCAGGGCATGCTTGTAATCCCAGCATTTAGGAGGCTGAGACCAGAGGAGCACGGTTCGCGGACAGCCTTAGCTACTTAGTGAGGCCCTCTGTAACTTATTAAAACCCTGTACCCTGTTTCAGAAAAAGAATAAAGAATAGGGCAGGGGGTGTAGCTCGGAGGTTAAATGCCCCTGGGTTCCACCTCCAGACCTGCAAAGAAAATAAATAAATAAAAATAAAAAATAGGACCGGGGTGTAGCTCAGAGGTAGAATATCCCTGGGTTATATCTCCAGTACTGAAAACAAAACAAAACAAAAAAAAGATAAGAGAAGCAAGCACTAGAGTGCCTTACCTCAACAATATTATATTCATATTATCTTTTATTGACATTAACATACCAAAAAACTGACTGGAAGTAATATATTTTATCAGTCCAATGACTCATACCAACTATAAATATTTCCAAATATTTAGGTCTCTGGGTCAAAAGCACAATTACAACCCACATTCCATGTCTCTAAATATTCAAAATAATGAATGAAACCATTGAAGTGTTAAATAAAATATATAATATTGTATTTTCCTACCATGGCAGGGGCCTCTCTTTTTTGTGCTTGTTCCAGATTCTCTCTTACCTAGCATAATTCAAAGAAGTACTCAGTGGAATCATTTATCTGAACTCTCCCTGCTGATCTATTTTAATGATTCCACTTCAGAACACTGCACTTACAGGACCTGTGAAGCGGACTCAGAAATGAGGACCAGTGATGCTCTTGTTATCTACCTGCTAGTTCTACAATTGTTATAGTTACTTTAGAAAAATCTTCATCCCTTATCAGAATCTGCTGGTTTTCAGAATGGTAATCTATGCATAAACTGTATTTTCCATAGTCCCACCAGTATTTTAAACAGTAGCCTAAAGTCATACACCCTAGTTTTTACTAAAATAGTAATATTCCATTAAGTGTTATAAATAGACTATCATTGGTCTCACATCAAGTTAGGTCAGTTTTTACTACCTATCATATTTTGTCACTCAATAAAAAACAACAAGAAACTTCTGTTATTTGGGCCTTTGAGCATGGTAAGAGATTGTGGATTTGCAGTATACTACACATAGGACATACTTAGTGAGATATTTTAAATATCTTTTATAATTCAAACTTTATTACATTTTAAAAGAAATATAATTATTCTTACTCTATATATGAAGAAAAAGAGTTCCAGGAATGTAAATTAATGACAAAGAGCTGTGATTCAAACTCAGGTTTGCCTTGTAAAACCCATTACACTGGATTGCCAATAATGTATACAGAATCCAGGGTGGATTCAACCGTCTGTTTCCTGGTGAAATTCCTTCAGAATGATTGCTATGATACAATTATACCAATCTCACAGTACTATCCAAACCCCTGTCTCATAAAGAGGTCCCAGAGAAGCAAATAAGAAGTCAAAGACATTTTTGTGGTACAATGTACTTTATTTCAGCATCCTTTTAAGAAAATGATGACTTACCAAAGACTAATGCAATGGCACAAACTGTTGGATTAATGAGCAATTTATCAATTGCGTAAGGAATATTTGCCTGTTAAATTAGATTCCCATTGTCTTGTAAGTGTCTGCCTCTCTCTGGAATGCAAATATGTTTTTTATGATCCTCATCATGCTTGGCTGCTTGGGCTCTGTGGATTATTTCCATTCACATCCTTAATGACTAGACTCCAGGAAATGCGTGTTGCTAATGAAATGCACATCAGTAATGTTTACTGAGATAGAAAGGAAAAGGTCATCCTCCTTCTCTGCCTCCAGAGGAACAGCAAATCATGAATCATTAGAATATAGTTTTATGTTTTTAATTTGTTTGTGCTTGTTGTTGTTCATTTTAATTAGTGAACTTCTTTATATGGATCAGAATTTAATTAGTGAGCTTGTTTTTATAGGTTTGAGTTCTATCTTTGGAATTAAGAGTGTGTGTGTGTGTGTGTGTGTGTGTGTGTGTGTGTGTATATATATATGTATATATGTATATATATGTGTATATATGTATATATATATTGACACAAATGCATACTATCCACATAGTATATATACACATATATTTATACACACTATATATGGTGTTTTATATTTATGTGCAAATATGTTTATATATATGTATGAATAAAATATATACAGTGTTATATATATGTATGTTTTACATATACACACACATATGTAGGGGGGCAGGCATACTGGTGTACACCTGTAATCTAAATACGTGGGAGTCTGAGACAAGAGGATCCCAGGTTTGAGGATAGCCTCAGCAATTAGCGAGACTCTAATCCACATTGCAAGACCCTGTTTCAGAATAAAAATAAAATAAAGCTTGGGATATAACTCAGAGGTAGAATTATTCTGGGTTAAATCCCCAGTACTACAAACACACATGCGCACGCACACACACGCACACACACACACACACACACACACACACACACACACGTGTGATATTTCAGATTTTATAATTGATATTTCAGATCCACCAACAGTGTAAAATAAATTTTTATGATTTGTATGCTCTCTAGGACCATGTTTCATATTTGTTATTTGAGGAAACAACTATGAGCATGTTCATGCTGTGGATATTATTCTAGAATCCACGAATGGCCAACATATCCCAATCCCCATATTTATCGACTTCACTTATGTAATCTCAGCCAGACTGAGGGCCTCACTTTATTTTTCACTGCTGATTTCTTTAGTACTATACTGACCATGGCCTCAGCCTGAGATGCTGATCTTTATATTCAACTGACTTTAATAATACTTCTAATAAAACTAAAACAAAATTAAAGTCAAATACCTACATCTAGAAAAAGTTGACCACACCATAGCTTTTCATTCAAAGCTTTTTTCCATTGATTGAGGTAAGAATTGGCAGAATAGTAGTATTTATCGTCATATTTTATATTCAACTCTTCCTCATCTATCATATTCTCTACTTTACCCTCCCTTCCTCCCATACATTTGCATTTTTCCCCAAATGTGTTAACTTCTATTTTTTTTCCTAGTCTGAGGTAAATCAGTATGGTTTAGAGGGGCACAGCCCTAAGGAGAAGGGTTATTTTTATTATTTTTATTTATAGTATGTGGTACTGTTTGTGTGTTTGGGTACAGAGGGGAGTACTAGTATTTGAAGAATATGGAATGACATTTTTATATCAGGATTACTTTCAAAATTATATTGAATTTACATTAAAATTGCTTTTTATTTTCCAAACCATAACCATCTAAAGAATAAGGATGAAAACATCTCAAAAGATTTTGTGTTGTAGAAAAAAATCATTATAGTATTCAAAATGTTCAACAAATAATTGCTAACCCAGGAAACAATATGAGTAACAAATATTTGACTTTAATTTTGTTTTAGTTTTACATTCCCATGTACTTGTACATTACTTTTTAAAGTATTACGGAAAAATAAACACGTTAAACCCATTAAGATCAGTTTATCAGAATATGTTCAGGTTCTGTTTCATTTCATTTCATTATTGAAAAGTATTGACAATGCTTCAGAAAATTTATGGAAGGAACCCTAGAGAAACCCATTTAGAGACTTTCTCATAACTAAAACCATATTAAACTTGTCTTTCTCCCTAAAATTGTTAGTCTCCTGTGAATAATTTTTGTTTTAAGTTAAACATTTTTAGAGAAAAAATGATTGCACTGTTTGACCCTCAGAGATTTGCACTGATTTTTAGGGGATTTAAATAAAAATATACAAGGAAAACACTATTTTCTCTTTGTCATTTAAAGACTTTTTTCCTTAAAAATAAATCCAGCTCAATTATTTATACATTATGTATCTTTTTAAAGTATTAGCTAATAGATGTTTCTTTCTGAAAACTCATATCAAATAATTATAATTTAATTGCTTTTAAATATTAATGATGAAGTATAAAATTATCATCTTACCTTTTGCATTGGCTGCTTTCGATGTAAACGTGTGTGTGTGTGTGTGTGTGTGTGTGTGTGTGTGTGTGCAATTTTTTAAAAAGTTTTGTTAAAAATTAGTTGCATTATAAGGGTTTTTTTCCCTTTTTTGCGGTACTGGGGATGGAACCCAGGGGAATTCTCCTCTGAGCTACACCCCCAGCCCTTTATTTTAAAACAAGTTCTCACTGGGTTGCAAATGGCCTCACTAAGTAGCTGAGGCTGTCCACAAACCGCAATCTTCCTATATCAGCCTCCCAAATGCTGTGATTACAAGCATGCGCCACCACACCTGGCTTAAGAATTTCATAACCACAACTTGTTTCACATATTCAGCCACTAACATACTGTCCTACATCTTTTCCAAAATAAAGAATAACTGGACATAAAATGAGGCAAATGTTGAAAGAGTTTAGCTGTATTTATGGTCCTTCAGCTATATGAAGTTCAAATAAATTCTCTGATATAGTGAGTTTTCTACATTTATTCTTTAAGTTAGAAAGAAAAAAATAGGAGAGTCGGCAAGAACAAAAATAAAAATCCTGTATGAGATTTTAGCTTTTTCCTCATTCATTTTTTATTTCTTATCATTTTTTACAGCTATTCATCCATGAAAAATATCTAGCTTCACTTCAGCCCCTAGGTGGTCAATTGATTTCAGGTTCTTTTATTTGGCATGTACCACATCTTCCAACTCTATCTTATATTTGAACTAGTAGTATAAATGTGTTTGTAGCAAGAACACATAGATGATCAATACCCCCAATACTCCAAATTATAGGAAAGTAATTTATATAAAATACCTGCCATTGAATAAATAATCTGAATTTTTTCACAGATTTTTGTTGATAAATAAGATAAAATATTCTTTGTAGATAAATAGTATAAAGTATTCTCTCTTTTAAAAGTGTTAAAAATATATACTAAATATATACTCATCAAGCATAATTTAAAATATCATTTTTAAATTAAAAAATTACCCCAGTAGTCCCTATGCAAGCTATGCACATTGCTTTTACAAATAAAATAAGTTATATAAAAGTACTACTAAGTATATTTCTTCTTAAATTGTTTTTCTTCTTATTTTCATTACTAACAGCTATGATTTTCATTTTTTCTGTAAATATCACTTCAATTCTAAATCTCCATTTCTGCCTCCCTGCATACTTCTTTTTTTGCCCAGATGAGTCGCTTCTTCCTTTTATTTCCTTTCCAACACTTCTGTGCTTTTCATCCTAAATGACAGTCTCGAATGGATAATGGAGTTAATCTGAAAATATTTTAGCTTATATTAAAGTTTTCTTTTTGCATTTTATAATACTGACATTCTATATATGATTTATTCACCCAAGGGTCCTTGCAAGAAGTGTTTATTAAATTTCAAGCATTATGCTTTACTCTGGGAAAATAAAAATACATGAAGCTCAACAATCTCAGAGTAAGATCAGAAATGGATGAAGTTGTCCTATGAACATTCTAACTCACAGGTCTTTGAAGGCAATTATTTTCTTCTTCATCATTACGGTATTATGACACCTATAAGTCTGTGGAACAGACAGTAGATTATCAACAAATATTTGATAGAACAAATGAAATGAGAGTGGATGAAACAAAATATGGTAGAGGACATGCTGCAATAGAGAAGTTCTCAGGAAAAGGAACCGAGCTAAGTGGTAGGAGTTGAATAAGACCATCCCAAGAGGAGAAGTTGAGCTTTGACGCTTAAATGACAAAGAAACTCCTACTAGGAGAACAAAAAGGGGAGAATGTGCAAATTACAAAAATATGCACTACCTTAAAGACCTGTGGGGAATCTCCAAACTATTTCACTTTTTTTTTTTTTTGGTTGTACTGGGGATGTAACCCTTCTACCTCTGGGCTACACTCCCAGACCTATTTTATATTTTATTTGGAAACAGGGTCTCTTAACCCAGAGGCTGGCTTTGATCCTGGGGGATCCTCCTTTTTCCAGGGATTACAAGCCACCACGCCCAGTTTATTTTACATTTTTATTGACAAATTTCTTTATATCTAATGCAGAAAGTGTATTTAGCTATGTTTGTTTGTATTTATTTTTATTTTAAAGCAGATCATTTTTTTTTCTTCTGAGAGCTCATACTGATATCAGGAAATAGGGAGCAAGTAGAACAACCTGGATTAGAAATCAAAGCATGCCAGCTATAAAACAACATGACTTTAACTCACCGCCTGGCCTTTGAAAGCCACCTTTCCTCTCAAAATGCAATTTCCACACAGATTAAATGAAAATGTTGCAACAGATGTTCTCAGAGGTCTTTTCAATCTCAGAACACTCTGATTCTTGGCTCTTAATGCTTAACAATTCTTATTTAAAATAGGCTGAATGGGAAAAGAAAAATACCACAGAAAGAAAATTAGAAAAATAACAGAGATGACATGCGAGGGAGGCGACATCACTGATTTCTCGGGAAAATTTAAAGAAAACACTAGCTATACACCCAGCAATGAAGAAGACAGTCCTCTTTGGAAACAAGAGAGGTTAGGCCAGAGAACTCAGAATGTTATGTTGCTATGTGATCATTTTTCTTAGAAAATGTGGAAGCAGCGATTGGTCACATGTGCAGCCTTAATAATAGGAAAAAAAACTTAAGAAGAATAGCCTTATTAAACTTAATAATAGGAATAGCCTTAATAATGGGAAAAAACTAATAACAGAAAAATCAGTTGGTGAAAATAAAAAATTCTGATTATTATGGTGCCCAGAATAATCAAAATCAATGAACTCAAAAATTTAGTAGACATTACATGTATCTTTCTACTTTGCTTTACAGTGCAGTTTTGACAGACAACAACTTTCATTAAGATGGTGAGTCACTAAGCCCTTGCAGATAGGATGTAGTTCAAGTCTTCTGAAAACATCCATTCGGTGCCGCAAGCAAGCTTCCAGTCTGTATGTGTAAGAATTCTCAGGATTCGTTCAGCCCTGTCTTCTTACAGCTGCTACTATGGCAACAGACATGGATAGAAAAGGATAAACATTTGATAAAAGCAAATAGGAAAACATCTTTACCTACAGGGTGTAATAAATATGGTGAGTTGTGTAATGGGAAGTTTTCACAGTATGGCATTAGACAATGTGGTCATAGACTCTCCTGCAACTTAGCAGAGTGACTGCAGAGCCTGCAGAAGTCAGCTCCTTTTTTATTTATTTTTTATTTTGGGGGGTGGTACTGGGATTCCTGGAAACCCTTCTACCTCTGGTTAAACTCCCAGACACCTATTTTCTTTTTATATTTTTTATCTGGAAACAGGGTATCTTAAGCCAGTGAGGCTGGCTTTGAACCTGAGCAATCCTCCTGTCTCCGCCTCCCAAGCACAGGGATTACAAGCGTGCGCCACCACACCCGGCGTCCTTTTTTCACCTATATACCTGGAGGAGCAAACACTGTGCTGAACACTGTGCTTGGCACTATAGAAAATGTTAAGATTAATGCTACCAAATGCTGGATCTTAAGAGGTAAAGAAAAATGAAGCACTTAATTAAAATACAAAAGCGTATTATAGACAATACAAAAGCTGTATCCAAATAATTTTTTGTAGATTTGAAACGTAGCAAAATCTCAGAAAATAATTAAAAGCACAGAAGTGGTCTTAAGTCAGTTCTTAAAATACATTCTAAAATTAAACTCTGCATTCAAATAATACATAGGTTAAAGTCCACTTAATATAAAATACAGAAAAATTGAATACAATATTTAGAATTATAAAATATAATTATTAGCATTCTGGCATGTTTTTAATTCATTTTAGACATAAATAAGAAAAAATAAAATATTTTATTTGATGTGTTTTATTCTAATTTCTTTCCTTGTCATTCTTCTATATGTATCTTCCTACATTTTCCATAGCCTCAATGAACATGCTTTTTTATTAATGCATCGTTAATGTTCCCTGAAGCACTCTTGCCTCTATTAGTGGTTAAATTCTCCCTGGATTCTCAGGATAATAAAGAAAAGATAGAGATGAATCTTGGAGAACCTAAGGAAACCATATTGAATTTATAATACCTACTGGCATGATATGGAAAGACAATGTAATTTCCAAAATCAAATTTCATTGAGTTTTTCTAATATCATCTGAGTGTCAATAGAGACTATTTGTTCTTTTTTTTTTTTCACTTACCAACTCAATTTCACATCCCATAATATTTATCAAGGACCATACAAAGAAATACAGAAAAGGATTCTGGTATTATTTGGGTTTTTCATCTGGTGCTCTTCTTGCAGGGCTGTAAAGAGTGGATTGATGTCAAGGCTCCTAAATACCAAGGGCCCAGTGAACTGAAGCATCAGGTCCACTATGTGTGTGTTACAATCTCATTGTTTGCATCGACATGTCCAAATATGACTATGCCAGTGTCTGGTTTCCGGATCACAGTGTGACGTCCATGCTATACCTCTGTTCCTCCAACTACACCCCTAGACCTTATGCAACAACTACAGACAGAAGTTCACCTTTGCTGGACACAAGGAGTTATGCCTAATCTCTACCATATGTAGAAAGCAAATAGAAGAATGGTAAATGACTTAGCAGAGATTCCAACCTGAGTACTTACAAAGGAAATATGAGTAAGACCACGGAATTTTTTTTTCCTATGGAATCTTTTTAAGAGTTAGGTGTAAAAGGCTTAGGAATTGCAGTACTGTAGTAAATGGGAATGAAGCAGGACATGAAAACATAAACAATATTTTAAACATTGTGTAAATGAGTTGTTGGATTTCTAATGTTTGTTCTATGGAATTGATGCTGTGTTTCTTTAAAGCACTGAAATAGAAGGAATTCTGTCTTGAGATACCGGGCATTGTAAGAGGATAAATTGAGACCTAAATCTCTAAATAAAACAGCCTCTTAGCACCTTTTCCCAAACAACTCCAGAAAACCAACAGCCGGTTGATACATATCAAGAAGAAGCATGGATGATCCTTCTCTAAAAACATTTAAAGCTGCTAATTCAGGAGCAGCTGGCCTTTGATGGCTCTCCAGTCATCCTCCCTGATAGGAGGCACCACCAATCATGCAGTGGTTTCAATCCTAACATTTTTTTAGTGATTCTTTCTTGCATGTTAATGAAAATTGTACTTCCAAAAGGAGATACAAGTGTCCTTGTGCCTCTTGGTAGACACTTCACTCACCATGTCTAGTATCATGGGCAGCTAAATTCCAGATTTTGTATACTTATGCTTGCTTTTTTGGACCCTCCTGGGTCTTCTTCTATAAGGCCATTTTCATAAATTCCCATTAAAAGACTTACTAGCTGCTATATTAACATGTTTGAATCAAATATATCCCAATTCTGTTCTAATAAGCCTATAGCAGTGTATACTTAACTAGTTAGAGACATAGCTATAAATATTTTTAAAATACTAAAAGAATTGAATGTGGTTGCTACTGTAAATAAAATGAAGTTGAAGGGAGAGAAATAGCAATTGATTTCTAAAAAAAATTCCTTTAAGCCTTTTGATATTTGAAAATAATTTTCATCTAATACTTTAACATGACAAAGAGAGAGAAAAAAGGGAAATAGAGAAAAAAGGGAGAGATGATGCAAAGCATAATTGAAGTAAAAGCATATAGAAGGGAATAAAAGTAAATAAGATAGTTGTCTATAACAATTTAAAGGATCACATTGGCTTCTTATTGACTGCTCAGAAGTCTCAAAGAGAAAGCAGGATGATGTTCTTTTTTGAGAAGGAAGCTATGTTAGAAATAAACTTTGCCAAATTTAAGGTCTACTTTAATTGCATGCTGTAAGCATTTAAATTTTTATTGATTTTAATATTGATTTTTCCTGTTTTGTGAATTATTTTATTAAGAATAAAGTTGCACTCCAGGCATGGTTACACATGCCAACAATCTCAGTATTTGGAGGCTAAGACAGAAAGTTATCAGGTTTGGGACCAATTCCAGCAATATAGTGAGGCCCTTTAAAAAGAAAGAAACCATAAAGCTGGGCATGGTGGCTCACGTTTATAATCCCAGCACTTGGGAGGCTGAGATAAGAGGATCACACAGGTTCAAAGCCAGCCTCAGCTACTTAGTGAGGCTCTCAGCAACTTAGTGAGACCCTGTTTCCAAATAAATTATAAAATAGGTCTGGGAGTTTAGCCCAGATGTAGAAAAGCCCTTGGGTTCCACCCTCAACACCCCAATTAATTAATTAATTAATTAAAAATTTAAGAAAAACATAAAAAATAAACAGGGCTGGGGATATGGCTAGAAGGTTGAATCCCATGAGTTCCATCCCTAGCACCACTAATAAATTAATAAATAAAGCTGCAATTAACATTTAGTATGTAAATCTTTTCTCAGTTTGAGCTAAAATATTCTCCTCTTCTAATTAGGAATGTTTTTCTTGCTAGCCTCCAAAATAGATAATTCTGGACCAATAACTATGAAAATTTTGTTGTCTCTTGAAATATGTTGAAATTCATTCTAGGATATTTATAAGAATACTCACTTTTCCCAAGTAACAAGTAGGAGACATTCTCAAAGTAGAAAATTTGCAATTGGGAGAACTGGTTATAACCTTTTATAAATATTCCACATAATGGAGAATAACAGGAAATAATAATTTTTCTCAGGCAGCTGGCTAAAAGGTGAGATACACTCTTTTCAGAGCGCTCAAAAACAGCTAGAAAAGTTTAAAATTAATAGCCAGACACATAAAAGTTAAAATATAATAATTTTTAGCGCTTCTGTCATATCTCTGGCCCCTTTATTTGGTCCTTTTCTCCCATCATCACATTTCTTTATGATTTTTGTAAGCAATGAAATTTATGTGGAGAATGCTTTGGAGCTTTTCAGTGAACACCTCCCTGTCTTCTTTAAACACCAGTGAAATAAGATTTCTCTGGAAAACACTAAGCATCTTGCGTGGGGAAAGGAAAGTTTGCTTCATGTTTATTTACATGTGAAAAATGTAATCTTTTAAATATGCAGTTTGATTATTATTATTATTATTTTTAGGTACTGGGGATGGAGCCCAGGGGTACTCTGCCTCTGAATTACACCTCAAGACCTATTTTTTAATTCTGTATTTAGATACAAGGGCTCACTAAATTGCAGAGGCATCACTAAGTAGCTGAGGCTGGCCATGAACCTGAGATCCTCCTGTCTCAGCCTCCCAGGTACTGGGATTACAAGCATGCACCACCACATCCAGCCAGTTTTTTTTTTTTTTTTTTTTTTTTTTTTTGGTGGTGGTACTGGGGTTCCCGGAAAACCTTCTACCTCCGGGTTACACTCCCAGACCTATTTTTATATATTTTTCAATTTGGAAACAGGGTCTATTAAGCCAGCAATGCTGGCTTAGAACCTGCATGATCCTACTGTCTCTGCCTCCCAGGCACAGGGATTACAAGCGTGGCCACCATGCCCGGCTTGATGAGTTTTAATAAACATAAATACTCTTGTAACCACAATGTTAATCAAGATATAGGAATTTGTCCTATAACCCCAGAAACCTTCCTTGTACCCTTTTGAGTCAATCACTCTCTCCTTGCCTTTTTTGTATTCTGCAACTACAATTTTTAATTTTTTAAATCATAATACATTAGATTACTACATGTAGAAAGTCATTGAATAACACCACATATGATTTTGAGATTTTGGGGAGGAAAGGTTTATTTGTTTTTTTTATTTGGTTTATGGAAGATTGGTACTGTTTTGAGGGGGGTTGTTTAGGGGTTTTTGTTTTTAATTTTTTTGTTTTTTGGTACTAAAGGTTGAACCCACAGGCATTCTATTTCTGAGCCATACCCAATTCCTATATTATTTGAAACAGGGAACAGGGTATAATTACGTTTTTGAGAGTCTCACAAGGTTGCTGAGACTGGCCTCAAACCTGTGATGCTCCTGTCTCAACCTCCTAAACATTGGGATTCCAGGCATGTGCCACTATGCCCCACTGTTTGCTTTTAGGGCTTTAAAAAATATTATTATTGGCTGGGCATAGTAGCACACACTTGTAATCCCTGCACTTTGGAGGCTGAAACAGGAGGATCGCACAGGTTCGAAGCCAGCCTCAGCTATTTAGTGGGGATCTCAGCAAATTAGTGAGACCCTGTTTCCAAATAAAATATAAAAAATATATAGGTCTGGGAATACAGCCCGGAGGTAGAAAAGCCCCTGGGTTCTACCCCTAGTACCACCAAAAAATATTTATTATTATTATTATTATTATTATTATTATTATTATTATTATTAACTGGTGGGGAAATAAACCCTGGGCAATTCTACTACATAGTTATTCCTAAACCTTTTTTAATTTTTATTTTTAAAACAAGTCTCACTAAATTACCATGCACTGGCCTGTAATTTGCTATCATCCTGTTTCAGCTTCTTAAGTACTGAGATACAGGCGTGTGTTGTCCCCTCTGGTTCATTATGTTATTTTTTTAGGGGAATGTGAGTATTGGGGACTTAACCCAGGGTCATTCTACCTCTGAGCAGCTAGAATTTGTTTTTATTTAATTTATTTATTTATTTTTGGGGGGTCTGGGCATAGAACCCAAGGGAATTCTACCTCTGAGATATACCTCCTGTCCTATTTTGTTTTCTTTATTTTGAAACAGGATCTCATTAAGTTGCAGAGGGCCTAAGTAGCTGAAGCTGGCCTTGAACCAAGATCTTCCAGTCTCAGCCTCTCGAATGCTGGGATTAAAAGCATGTGCTACTTTGCCCGGCAAAATTCATTTTTATTTTGAAACAGGGTTATCTTAAGTTGCTGAGAGGCTTGATAAGATGCTGAAACTGGTTTTGAACCTGGAATCCTCCTGTTTTAGCCTCCCAAGGACTGAGATCACAAGAATGTACCACCATACCTGGCTTGTTATTTTTTTAATTTAGATTATTTTAATTAAAAAATTTGTTGATTCAACATAATTATATATCAGAGTGAAATACTTTATTCTGATAAAAATATTTAAGGTATTTAACATCCAGCTTGATCCTTTCAAGTTTCCTTTTTAGTATAGTTTGGTGAGCCTAGGAAAGCTTTAAATGCAGAGCTAGTTTAGCACTACTGCAGAGGCACGGTTTTCCTGAGGGTTTCTACTTAGTGTCCTTTGTATTAAATGAGCCAGATCACTTTCTTGGGCTGGAACTCAGCTTCTCACTGTGCAAGCTCTGCAAATTGTTTAGCTTGTTACTGCCCAGCCATTCTTTTTCTGATTTCATCCTATATGTGCCTAATACATAATCCAGCATTACTCCAGGGCTTCTTGACTATTTTTCTGGACATCTTTCTTCAGTCAGCGCCTTCATTTTCTTCACTCTGTACTTCCAAACATTTTAATCTTCCTTAAACTGTGATCTCTCCCTCTTATATCTAGTGATTTGTTGTTGTTGTTGTTGTTCTGGGGATTGAACCCAGGAGTGTTCCATCTCTCAGTTACATTCTCTTTTTTATTTTTTACTTTGAAGCACAGTCTCACTAAGTCGCTGAGGCTGACCTCTGAACCTGTGGTCCTCTTATACAGCCTCTGAGGACTGGTTTTAGAGGCCTTGCACCACCACCTTCAGCTTCATGCTTTAGTTGTTTTACCAGGCTCTAAGCTCTGTAATGTACCCTGAGGCAGGAGGTTAAGTCATTACATATAGATCTCAACTTCTTTTTGCCCCCTTTTCAGGCATTCTGCAATGACTTTTATCCAAAGTCTGGAAATATTTTTATAAATATTTTGTCTAGTGTTTATAAGATGTTCAAAGCCATAGGGAAAGATATTTCCAATTATATCATCCCACTCAGAAATAGAACAAATAATTTTAAAGTCTTTATCTGCTAATTTCAAAATTTGGGTTATTTCTCTACCTACTTCTATTGACTCTTTTTCTCTACATTATCAGTTCTCACATTTTTCCTGTGAGTTTTGATATCTAGCAGTTATTTTTTATATTAATTATTTTAAATGATGTGTTAAATTATATTATCTCCCTCTAAATTGTGTTGAGTTTCATTTTTAGCAGACTATTATTAGAAAGTTATCTCGGTTTTATTGGGGTTGACTTTAAGTTATACTTTATATAGGTCATTCTATTTCTATTTTTTTCTATTAATCCCAGAAATACTTCCTCAGTTACAGGATTCAGATTTTAGTTGTAAGGCATAGCTTTTCTAGAAATTCAGTGGAAAGCCTACAATGGTTACCATTGCCCTCTAATTTGGCATGAATTGAACATCAAACTCTGGCCTTTCAGAAAACAGTAGCAATTGAAATTTTTGCTCAAATCTTTCTTCATTTAGAGCTGTCTCTCTTGGACTGTACAGTGTTTCTTCCTATGGGTGAATAATTTATATGTCAACTACAAGTTAATGTTAAGGTTTATTTTGACTCTACTTTTTTTGGATTTATTTCCCATATTCCAATTCTTAATCCAGCCCTAAATTTCAATATCTGGCCCCCAGACCAACGGGACTGCAACTATCTTCCTCGTCTAGTATTGGGAAGAGGTTTTAAAATGTATTAATGTATCAGTATTGGAAAAGATTTCCAATTTTAAAAATATATCCTTTATACTAAGAAGGCCAGGGCTAGCAGAAAGGAGGGAATTGTAATTTACATTTCTAAAGAAAATGAAAGAAACCTGGAGCCAGGGATGGGAGGAAATCCCAGATCCTGGAGAAACAATTTCACACATCTTGGGGGATAGAACAAAAGGTGTTCAGAGATGGGGCTGCCCCTCTTCTGGGGCAAATCCACCTGGAGACAGCAGAGCTGGGGCTAGAGATAGGGGGCTAGCATATCTATAGATCAAAGGAACTGCCATGGACTAGGTCGGGATAAAAACACTCAGTATACTGGGGTTCGGTGGTATTTTCATTCGAATTGCCCCCCTGGGCCGCTTTCTGGCACAGGGCTGTAACTATCTCTGTATTTCTATCTTTTAATAAACTTCTTTAAATCTTCAGCAACTGTCCAAGCTATGCATATTATTCTTAGCTTAGGACAAGAATACACGGTCTTTTTCTGTTTTGGGTTGTTTTGGGTTTTGTTATGGGTTGGGGGTAAGTATGTCCGGGACCCTAGCAGAGGTTCCCAGGGAACAGTTTACCCAAACCATATGCTCCCAATCCGTAACATGCCTAAGATTGGGAAACAACCTTAGAAAATCTCACCAAGTATAGTATCCTTGCTCAGTGGTGATGGATGATACAATTTTGTATATTTGTGCCTACTTAGGATTGCTCCATGGTCCCTTTTAATCTTTGTTTTACACATATTTTCCTGAGTTTATTATTGTTTTTTTATTGGTTAATTAATGTGTTAATTTATTGTTAACTGAATATATTGTAATTCATTTTATTTTTATTTTTATTTTTTAACAATTTTTTATTGAACATAAATAGTATATATTTACACTATATTTGGTACCCCCTCCCCCCCGCCCCCGTTTTCTCTTCCCCCCTCCCACCAATGGTTGTCCAGGTTAACCATGTCTTATTCATAATTTTACACATGTTCAGGTGTAGACCCTCATTAATCAAGATCGGCCTTTCTCCTCTCCTATCTTTCCATTAAAACTTAGCTAGTATTTCCCCTCTAATATCTGGAGTCCCACTGATATCCTTTGTGTTTTCTAGTTTGGGCATATTAGAGGAAACATGTGTATCTTCTCCTTCTGTGCTTGGCTGATCTCACTTAACATGATGTTCTCCAGGGCTTTCCATCTTCTTGCAAATGATATAATTTTGTTCTTCTTTATGGCTGAATAGAATTCCATTGTGTGTATTTCCCACAGTTTTGCTATCCATTCATCTGTTGATGGTGATCAATAACAAGAAACACGCAGGAAGCATTACAATCCCAGACTTCAAACTATACTATAGAGCAATAGTAGTAAAAACAGCATGGTACTGGCACAAAAACAGATATACTGACCAGTGGATTAGAATAGAAGATACAGAAACAAACCCACACATCTTTAGTCAATTAATCTTTGAAAAAGGGGCCAAACACATACACTGGAGAAAAGACAGCCTTTTCAACAAGTGCTGCTGGGAGAACTGGCTAACCATTTGTAAAAAGATGAATCTAAACCCCTATATTTCACCTAACACAGGAATCAAGTCAAGATGGATCAAAGACTTAGAAATTAAACCTGAGACTGTGAAGTTAGTAGAGGAGAACATAGGTTCAACACTACAACATATTGGCACAGGCAGTAACTTTCTCAACAAAACCTCCAAAGCTCAGGAAATTAAAGCAAGAATAAACAAGTGGGATAACATCAAACTAAAAAGTTTCTTCTCATCAAAGGAAACTATCAATAACCTAAAGAGGAAGCCTACAGAATGGGAAAGGATCTTTACCAGCCACCATTCTGATAGGGGGCTAATATCCAGAGTATACAAAGAGCTCAAAAGACTCTACACTAGCAAAACAAACAACCCAATCAAGAAATGGGCAAATGAACTAAATAGACACTTCACAAAAGAAGAGATACAAAGGGCTAATAGATACATGAAAAGATGTTCTTCATCACTGGCCATCAGGGAGATGCAAATCAAAACTACACTGAGATTCCATCTAACCCCAGTCAGAGTAGCAAGCATAAAGAAATCAAACAACAACAAATGCTGGCGAGGATATGGGGAAAAAAGGAACTCTTTTACACTGTTGGTGGGAGTGCAAACTAGTTCAGCCACTATGGAGATTTGTGTGGAGATTCCTAAGGAAGTTGGGAATAGATCCACCATATGATCCAGCTATACCACTCCTGGGTATCTTTCCAAAGGGGTTGAATTCAGAGAAATACAGCAACATATGCATACCTATGTTCATAGCAGCACAATTTGTAATAGCCAAAATATGGAACCAACCCAGATCACCATCAACAGATGAATGGATAGCAAAACTGTGGGAAATACACACAATGAGTTTATTATTGTTTTAGCAGGAAGGTTAGTCTGATATAACCTATTCAAGCTATCGCTACTGAAAGGGTAGGAAAAAGAAGTTTTTTCTTTTGTTGCTGTTATCTGGACTGTATTAGGCATATGATATAATGCTATGCCTTATTTTGCCTTTTTAAATATACGATGCTACTAATATATAGTATAATGTCGGAACAGTTTAAAATATTTATTTATGCGGGCATTTTAGGAGTGAGAGTTCTTTAAAAATTTTGCTGATTCCGTATCATTTCTCAAGATTAATTGAACAATTTATTAGAGTACCATGAGTTATATCACAAACAAATTTAAAAGTGTCTGTGAGTAAGCTGATGCATCAATGACTATGCCATCTTTATTACCTTTTTGAGACCTGGCAATTCTTCTCAGGTATTCATTGGTGAACATGTTTCTTTTCTTGCATCCTCCCATTCATTCATTCATTGACTCATTCAAAAATCCTAATGTACATACATATTTTATTTACTGTTCAACAGTGCAGATTAACTAAGAGAATTCAGAGTATATACATATACATATACTGCATGTACCAGTATTGGGAATGGCCTAGGAAGATTTGGGAAAGCTCTGATTATTAATATATTTCAAAAGAAAATAATTGATATATTTCAAAATAGTTGTGTCAAAATGGTGGCAGACAAGGGGAAAGAAAGGACTTGATTTCTGCCTAAAACAGGCAGGTATTCCAATGTAAATTAACCTAGCTCAAAGCAATTAACCAGTCAATAGGAAAGGAGAACTAGGCCTGTCTCTATCTAATGACAGATCTTAGTTGAGGAGAACTAGGCCTTTACCTAAAGACAGATCTACATGATTGGATAAGTTAGCTAAGATGGTAGGAGGGGTCGATCTTCATGAAAGGAGACACCACCACACCTTGCTAGGGGAGGTACCTTACAGGGTTAAGGGGAGGTACCTTTCAGTGTTAAGGGGAAGTACCTTACAGGACGTTCACTACGTTAGAATTACTTGAACAAGATGGAGGTCATGGGTATAAAAGGCCAGTCCACGTGTAATCCCTTTGGTGTATTCATTTCGAGTCACCCCCCATACCATTTTGGCATGGGGCTGTATTTCTATTTTCTGTATTTCTATCTTTCTAATAAACTTCTTTAAATCTTCAGCAACTCTCCAAGCTATGCATATTTATTCTTAGCTTAGGACAAGAATCCACAGTTTTTCTTCTGTTTGGGGTCATTTTGGGTTTTGTTATGGGTTGGGGGTCAGTGTGTCCAGGACCTAGCCGGGGTTCCTGGGGAATGGCTTCCCCAAAGCATAGTCTCCCAATCCGTAACACTGCAGAAGGAGAGGCAAGCAAAAAAATCCAGTAAATATACATTATGTCATAAATGCACTACAGAGTAAAGCAGCATAAGAAACTAGAGTGTGACAGGTGCCATTTTAACTAGAGAAGTCAAAGAAAACCTCTCTGAGTAGCTGATATTTAAACAGAGGTCAGGCTGGAGGGAGAAAAAAGAGCCATGTAAATAATTTGGGAAGGGCATTGAAGGAACAAGAAACAATAAGGACAAAGGCCTAGAGGACAAACTAATTGGCACATACAAAAGATAACACAGACAGATGCCGATGAGATTAAGGCAGAGTGAACTAAGAGGATAGGGGTAGAGAATATAGAAAAAGACAAAGCAATGATGAAAAATTTAGATTCTAATAAGTGCAGTAGAAACTTTCACAAACCACTGAAAGTACTTGAGGACTTTATATTTTTAGTAGATTTTTTCAAGCTGCTGTATGAAGAATAAAGTAATATATGAGCAGCATGAAATAAGAAGATTATTCTCCATAGGAAGCTATTACAGGAGACTATCCTAAAGATGATAGTGGCTTTAACCAAAATGAAAGTAGAGGAAGAAGTAAGTAATGTATTTTTTTTCTCAAAAAATTTTAGCATGCTTCAAAGGAAAGCTTTTATTTCTTTATGACATCAAAGTATAGCCAAGTCAATATATGCCCTCTCTTAAAAGTATCAGGACTGGATATTCAATAGCAATAAGCATCTCATAGAAAATAAAATTGCTTAACCATTCGTAGAACTTTGTGTAAGACACCATTTAAAGTGAGGATAGGAAATGCAAATCTATTATTAAAGGTGGAGCATTCACATTAAAGCTTATGACATGTGATGAAGCATGTATGGAGGTTGTTCTTGAAGAACAGTTTTGTTTTAGTGAGAAAAAATTCTTTGTGCCATAAAAGTAGCTATAAAATTTCTATTTGCATATATCAGTTTTTCAACCACTTTTCTGTTGAACAATTACTCTGAGAGACTTAAGCCTTGGATTTCAGCTGACTCTTACTTTTCTACCCAAATAGGCCCAAACTGCTGTAATTGGTACCTACTTGACATCTTCTAATTTTGAGATAAATGAATTTTACAACTGAAGGAGGCAAAGGAAGAAAAACATATGTAGAATCTGTTATGGTTTTTTTGGGGAACTGTTCTGGAGGATCTCTGTTAGGCTCCCAGAAACTGTTCCCATAACCGCGGATTTTTGTCCAGAACTAGGATGAATATACACTAATCCAAACTCTTGCTGAAAAATTAAATGAGTTTATTATTACAAAAATAGAAATACAGAAGACAGTTACAGCCCTATACTATCTGGGAGAGTATAGGGGAGTGGCCCAGAACAAAGTTACCGGAGTTCAAACTGTGTAATAGTTGTAACTGTTATGGCGCCATTAGAAAGAAGAAAAGATAGAGCTTAGAGTAAAGCACTACACCACAGAGTGACGTAGTGGGATGACCTGAAACGAAGTCACCAAAGATTCCTGGACACAGAGTATTTTTATAACCAGTCTTCTGACCCAAATAGATCCGCCCTTTCTCCAGGGGAGGGGGGCAGGTCTTTTGGTAGATCAGACCCCTAACAACTTTGGTTACACTCCAAAGTGTGTTAAGTTGCTTATCTGGAGTCTGGGATTCCTCCACATCCTTGAGGAAGTTTGCCTCTCTTAGAAATGTAAAAAGGCCCTAGGCTTTTGGACTCCTATTCTCTCTCTAATTGCCCTTGGTGCCTGAGAATCTGTAGCCTTTTCCTAGGAGCTCCTGGCCCTTTTTTTATTACTAAATATATACTTTGAAAATTGAAAATCTTTCCCGACACTAGTAGATTAATACATTTTGAAGCCTCTTCCCAATACTGGTACAGAATCAGCAGCCATTTATTAAATACTCAGTTGTCTAAGCACAAGAATAGGTTATGGTGCAGTAGAAACATTCACTCTAAGAAAAGTAGGACTTAATTTTTAATATTAAAGAAAAACAGGGATTTTCTTACATAAAAAAGTCAAATAGGCATTTGGGCCCATAGATAAAATAAATACTAGGAAGTAATATTTCCCCCTTTGTTTTTTTTTTTTTCTTCTGATAACCATTCAACATGTAGAAATCACCTGTGCTATTCTGAATCTAATATGGCCATTGGTTTCCATCATTGATTAGGATGTTTATCTATAAAATCTATCTGGAAGAGTTAAAACAGGCAGAATGGTGAGTGCTTGGCTACCCTCAGTAGTACTGTTTGCTGTGAGGAAATGAAGATGCTGAAACTCACTTTTATGATGCCTCCAGGCCCTCTGCTTCTCCTGTCACGTCCATGCTGAGAACAAAGAAAGCATTAGCTCATCCCCAAAAGGAGTCTCAGATAAGACTGTTGTGTTGAGGGTAGTCTGATCACAAATTTCTTTTTTGTCTTTTATCTCAGGTACCTTACCCAACTTCTGATCAAAGGATCTCTTTGAACATTTTCTTTACACAAAAAAGAATGGCAGTTCCTTTATTTGTAGAGGCTGGAATTTCATAACTTAGGCATGGCATAATTGCTTGTCATGCATTTTTACTCTTATAGCACAATGACAAAAGTTTGCAAGTTTTACATTTTCAAAAAATAAATAGAACTGGGACTTTTGCAAATTATGCAGCTCATTTTATGTAAGATTTCTTTTTTGGTTGTATTAGATATTTCTCAGTTACATTTTTTTCTTTAGATCTCATGAAACAGAGGGGTGTTAAAAGAATACACACTATGCCTTATTTAAGCAGTGAAATAATAGGAGCTTATGACAATAAACCGTGGGGAAAATCCATATCACACACAAAAACACTGATAGAAGAAGAGGGGAAAATAGTAATTAAAAAGAATTTGCCTTTGATTGTCTCCTTGACTTTATTTGTACTTTGTTTCTTTTCAATATTTTTTATATGTCCTTACTCTAGCTTCATTACATTTTTATAAAATAAAAAAAGAAATCAGCCCTTTTTTGAAGGGTAAAGTGTGGATCTCCTGTTGGAAGTAAAGATAAATATCTATTACTTCCTTTTCTAGATCATTTTAGTTTATTGAGAAAATAAATGTTAGATATTTACCAGTTTTTAGATTCTTCCTTCCATTTTAGTAACTTAAAATGTGGTCTCTGGCCGGGCATGGTGGCACACGCTTGTAATCCCTGTGCTTGGGAGGCAGAGACAGGAGGATCGCACAGGTTCGAAGCCAGCCACGGCTGGCTTAAGAGACCCTCTTTCCAAATAAAAATATAAAATTGGTCTGGGAGTGTAGGCGATGGTAGAAGGGCTTCCAGAAACCCCACTACCACCAAAAAAAAAAAAAAAAAAAAAGAAGAAGGAAAGAAAGAAAAAGAAAAAATGTGGTCTCTTCATAAGTAGTGGCATCAGTACTCAGTGTTAGAAGTAGACTTTTATGGTGTCATAAGAAAGACTGATAGGGTCCAAGAAGCACCCCCTAAGCCAAATAACAAAGAACACACCAAGGATGTAAAGTACAAGCAGGGTTTATTGTGCTGTAGCTCTTTACTGGCTAGCCAGTGGTCGAAACTCCTTCACTAGCTTGACTGTCAGTCCAGGAATTGCCCAGCAGCTACCATAGTGAGCCTCTGGTCGAGCTAGTGTTAGCGTCAGTAGACAGCAAGGAAAGTGGTTGGAATTTCGATCAAGAGCTTACTCCAGGGTCTGAATTTATAGCCCCAGGAGGGAGTGGTTACACACATCAGAGCCCGCCAAAAGTCCGAGCCCGCCAACCTTAGAATACAACCAATCAGATACAAGGACAAACAAGTACAACCAATAATTTTAAAACATGCATCCACACACTTGAATCTCAGCAAATAGTTTCAAAGGTATGCCTGTCTACTTCATCGCCCGCCACAGACTGCTTATCTCCCTTATGGCTTATCTCCCTTATAAGCTTAGCCTCTGGCTAAGTTTGTTGAATGTAGATGTTTCCTGGTAGATAAGATGGTTACAGGCTTATAACTCAGGAAATAATACCTTTACATTCTAAAGCACTTAAAATCAATTCCTAACTTTAAAAGCAATTTCTAATATTCTTTAAACATCAAGCAAGTCTAAAACGAAAGACTATCACCGAACAAATGCTGGACATATGCGTAAGCAGTTTTACAGAAGCCAGAACTTGAGCAGGCAATTATTAAAGAAAGACAGGAACTTACAAGTTAACTATATTCTGAATCCTAAATCCCAACATCTTAATTCTCTAAAGCCATTCTTAACAGTACCAGGGTAGCCTAGCCAGAGGTCAGGGGTCAGGCCCAAGGCTGTAACCCATGGTGGACTGCAGGGGTTCCTGTCTTGTGCCGTCAGAGTAGTAGTGGAAGGGCGAGGCCAGGCGGTCCTGACCCGCAGCCTGCTCCGCTCCATGGGCTCCTGCAGGCCCACTGTCCTGGACCTGCCTGGCCCTTCCCTGCTGCCCCTTCTCTTCCTGACCCCCCAGATATGCCCTGCAGCCGGGGTTTGGACTCCGTTCCTGTGAGCCAGGAATACTCGGTGTCCACGCTGCTGCCCACACAGGCCTCAGCATCCTGATCCCTCCAGAGGGTCCGTTCGGGCCCTGGCCCTGGCCCTGGCACAGCAGGGATTGGGGGGATGGAAGAGGACCTCTCCAAACACTGCCCTATGGCCACCCTGGGCCCGGCTGGGAGCCACCCTGTTCCTGCACAGGGCTCTGCGTGGTGGCATGACTGGCCGAAGCCCCTGGCCTTCCCGCAGGGACCTGCGGGACACCTGCAGAACATTACAAGGAGGAGAGCGGGCGAGGAAGACACACATGTGGCCTCCTGTAAACAGTCTGATTTCCCAAGGTAAACCAGACCCGGCCGGAGTGGAAGTGCTGTACAATGTTCTCTGGACTGGAAAATCTCAGTCTGAGGAGGGGCTGCCTTTCCCACCCACCTTGCCTGGGCCAGGCTTATCTCTGCACTGAGGAATCTGCCTGGAGAGCAGATTAGCATGGCCTTGTTCCCCGGGCCAGAAGGGGAGGGCTGATCTGGCTCAGAGATATGGGGATCAGAGCCCAAGTTGCTTGCAGCTGTGGGGGCCAGCACGGGGAGGACAGAGACCTTGGCTGGCAAGCTGGAGGTTAGAGGCTTTGATGCTGGTGGGTCCCCTACCCTGGTTCTTGAATCCTGCAACCTTGGCTCTTGTGCTGGAGGGGCCTCCTGGGCAGCTGGGCTTACAGATCTTCATTCTGT
This sequence comes from Muscardinus avellanarius, assembly GCF_963383645.1. Taxonomy (NCBI): domain Eukaryota; kingdom Metazoa; phylum Chordata; class Mammalia; order Rodentia; family Gliridae; genus Muscardinus; species Muscardinus avellanarius. Next base: position 95,681,947 of record NC_137787.1, on the reverse strand, counting down.
TTCCAATCCTACCTACTTCTATATCTTAACTCTATATTCTAATATCTTACTTCTATAAGGATCCTACCTTAATTCTATACTATGAGGGGGTTATTTTCCACAGCAATCCTACAAGATGTGTTTTCGAAAATGGCTCAGCAAGGAGATTTTACTTTTTGCAAAAAGAGTATTGCCATCAGGGAAGCCAGGTATGCAAGTACAGTGAAAAGGAAGTCCACCCAGTTTTTATATTTCTAGCATGAATTTCTGCATTGTACTCCTATTGGTGGTAGTGTGGTTTCACAGTCTTAGCTAATTGATCTAGAGTCCAATGTTGGGAAGTGATTGGCATTTGCGATTCTCAGGAAATGGAATTCACAAACAGGCCTTATACAAGGCTACAAATTGGTAGTTATTTAAATTAAGCAAATCCTTGCTAGAAAACACTTAAATATATACTCATATTGGAAAATTATTTGAAAATTAGAGCTCTGGTTACACTTCAGATCTGTTGATTCAGAAGTTTCAGGTTAGCTCAGGAGCCTGTTTTCATCAAGAATTTCACAAAATTTTATACACACTACATTCTGAGAAGCTCTGTTGAAGTTGTGTGCAACATCCCAAGATTCCTATTTCTGATTTTCCATGTGATACAGATGCTGCCAGTCGTTATGCAATACTATGAGTTATGAGATTCTAAAGTATATATACATAATTCTAGGATTGTTTTGTTCTTTATCTTCCTTTTTCCTGTATTCATTATTAGTTTTCAACTCCACTTTCTTTTTATTCCATATGTGTACACTGGGCTTATGAATGATTAGAATCCTGCAGTTTTATTTTTTCAATAAATGCTTGTGCTTTTCTGAATCTCTTCTGAATCTGTACTAATTTTAGAATATATTACGCAACTTTCTGGCTACCTACTTAATTACTTGAAATTCCATTGTTACCTCTTTTCTTCCCGGCTTATATAAAAACTGTAGCCTAGGTCCAATTGGTAGGAGAAATAATTTTGTGGTACTAAAATAATTTTGTGGTCCATCTTCTAGCTCTCCTTCTCTGAGTCTGGAGAGGAGGATAAGAAAATAGCCTCCTAGGCTGGACCACATTTTGGTGATGTGGAAGAATCCTCAGTCTCATGAATCTCTGATGGATACATTTTCTGGTGGCAGGACCATTGAGCTGATGAGGTTCTCCTCTATTCTATTCAAGCACACCAGAGATTCTGGGTCCTGTGCAGAGCTATTGACTTCTTCCTGGACCCTGCCATCTTGGTCTTTTATTGCTCCTCCAATGTAACCTGTTCTAGTAGGCATCTCTAGTACCCTCAAGGAAAGAAGCAGATGTAAAGATCTATGTGTAAATGGCCCCAACACCAGGAGGTACATCTCATGTTCACACAATGCTTCTTTCACTATGCATAGTTTTGACATTAGAAGCTTGTTCAGCCAGGAGATTTTCTTAGCTGAGTCAAAATCCAGCCACAGACAGAAAATGAGAGACCTGGTCTCCAACTATTACTGACTATTCAATAACTCCATCTTATGTTGAAATTGTTTAAAGTCAACATTTTCTTGTTGAATCACTACCTTATCTACCACTATAATATATTGCATATGATAGTTTAAGGCCAGGAAGATGGATGATAAAGAGTTTAGGAAAATCAAGCTTATTAGACAAATTCTTAGCAAGAATCAAGAGAATTATCAACAACTCCTTGCATTATTTAATAAATCTTTACCTTATATTTATAAGTAAATACTCATTGTCAGAAAACCTGAAATATTATACACATTTTGTCTGTTTTCCTTATCTACTATCAATTTTGCCCATCGCTTTCTAGTGGGAGTAACCTCCTTCAGTTAAATTTATTAATTAAGAAAAGTTTTGTGGAGAAGTACTAGGATTAAACCCAGGAGAACTCTACCTCTGGGCTATGCTACCTGCTCTGTTTTACTGTTTGTGTGGTTTGAGTTCAGGGGCATTCTACTTCAAGCTACATTCTCATCCCTCTTTTCTTTTTACTTTGAAGCAGGATCTTGCTAAATTACTGTATGCTGATCTAAAACCTGTGATTCCCCTGTTTCTTTCTCCCAAGTACTGGTCTCCCAAGTACTGGTATTACATGTGTGCACCACCATACTTGGCTAACAGAGATTTACAGTGAAAGGATCCACACCTGTGAGCATTAGGTTGAGCCATTTGGAATACAGAGGACTATAATTAAGACAGTGATAGAAAAAAATTCTGAATGCAGAATACAATATTCATTATCAATTTACTTCTTCAGGATAATTTTTTTAATCATTATAAATCATTGTACAGACCCTAGTTTTATACTATAAAAAATTCTTTATTTTCAGCATTTGTACACAAAATGTGAGAATTAAGTTTAATTAACTTAATTAAGAAGTTAAGTTATATTATTTTTTCTTGAAATATTTTCTTTTTTGCTTTAGTTTTTATATTTTTATTGGTGAATAAGTGTCACATTGTAATGTAGTTTGTAATGAGAGTGATGTACATGCATACATCACTTGGTGGGATCCACCCTCCCTGTATATTAAGCATCATTAAGATCAATCATCCTATTTAAAAATAAATTAGATATGTTTATGAATTAATTGAATGGGCATTTATTAGTTGTTTCTATTGTCAAGAAGCTGGTTTTAGAAGGCTTTCATCAGAAAACTGAGTGCTTAGTGAGTGCAAAAGTTTCCCACCTGGGCTCTGTCTACTTTGTGGCTTTCAACTTAAAAAAAAAAATGTTCCCAGCCTGCTGTGTTGGCACATGACTATTCCAGTAGTTGAGGGTCTGGGGAAGAATGATCTTAGGTTCGAGGTCATTGCATGTTAATTTAGAGAGATCCTATTTTAAAATAAGAATAAGATAGACCTGAAGTGTAGCTCAGAATTTGAACACCCCCAGCTTCAATGGCACAATAGATAAATAAGTAAGAAAATAAACATGTTCCCAATTGACACCCCACAAAATGGACCCCCTTTATGTACAACACAGATTGAACTAGAAAACTAGACAGACCATCTTAACTCTTATTGAGGAAATGGCTGATATAAGATTAGTCTTCTAAAAAAGCCATTTTATTTAAAGAATAGTGGGCTTCTACTGGAGTTGATTTTCATATTTCAAAATTCACCAGATTATTTCCAGGGTTTATATTTATCACATGATAGTAAGTCATGGTGAGGTGCCACTGCACACATAATGGCATTTTTTGTATAATTTGAAGAAACCACAGTTATTATGCTTAGCAGCCTACTTTACTTTGACAGGAAGCCGTACCTTCCAGGAACCAGCGCCTCCGAAGCCTTTGCAAGTGGTCACGCGGGTGCTCACCGTGATGTAAACACCTGCCCACCATGCTGGTGATGAGAGCTTATCACACCTGGCATCCCCCTAACAGCTGTAGGGTGACCTGTCAACCATGGGCCAAATCCAGACTTATTACCATGGAGTGAAAAGTCTCAAATCCAATCAGCCATCCCATGAGCTATTTAGCCACCTGTACATGACTAACATCTGCTGTCTCAAGCTTGTGCTTGCTGTTTTCTTTTCAAGAAATGTAGTTTTTTGATTGATCAATATGAGAAATGGTAGGTGATGGTTCATTTAGAGAAACATTAAAGTTTCCCTAACACAGTAAAATTCCCATTGTAAATATTGTTGCTTTTAAAAGTGCCCATTTGGCTAGAAGATGAACTATCCAGTAATAGAAATTTTTGTAAGCAATACATGGGGAATGTTGAAGATTAATTGACTATAACATGGATATATATTGAAAACATATGACAACCATTGTCTCTATCTCAGACACTTTATGCAAAGCAAGACATAATACAGATTGAAATAAATAATTAAAGATTAAATGTGTGCTAATGAGAGATATTATTGCTTCAAATTACAGTATAATTTTGTGAACTGAGGTCGCTGATAAAAGCATATCCCAAAGATAGGTGATTTTAATTTGGCTTTAAAGAATAGGTCAGACTCATTGGGTAAATGAGATAGACAAAAGAGAGTTCAGAGAAAATCAGCATAGTAAGAAAGCTAGAGCAGCAAGAATTAGTTCTATGTGTGTATGAGGTAATGGGTCTTGATGAAGCAAATGGCCTGTGCAATAGAGCAATAGAAATGCAATTTATGTCGGGTAGGCAAGTAGGAGCATTCAGAATTAACACAAGAGGTCCAGAGATGCCAAAGGAAAAAGCCAGAGCTGGATGGCAGTTAAAGCAGTAAAGAGAGATTTTATTCAGGGAAGTTGCTATAGGATAAAAGAAACCTCATTACAGAACTGAGTTCAATTCTCAATGCTTCGTGGGCAAGTGGAAATTTAGATCCAAAGAGCTGAATTGAAGAGACTGGAAAAGAATTTCTAAAGAGAAAATACCAGGGATATGAGAGATTCTGGCTAAATCTACCTAATAGTATTCCTATTGAATCCAGGTGGTCAGACATCACCTGGAGCTAGTGGAGGATGAAGAACCCAACTTGATATGGAAAGTGACTAGATATAAACAACAGAGGTTTCTTGCTGAATTGACTTAAAAGAATTATTGCTAAAACTGAATTTTATAAGGAAGTACATGGATGAAACTAGCAGAACATTCAGGTGTTTGATTAAAGCTTAGTCAAGAAAGAATCAAAGAGCTGGGCTTGGTGGCACAGGCTTGTAATCATGGCATTTGGCAGGCTGAAACTGGAAGATCATGGTTCATAGACAGCCTCAGCTACTTACTTAGGTCCTTTGCAACTCAGTGAGACCCTGTTTCAAAAATAAAGAATAAGAAATGTTAGATTTGTCAGCAATGAAAAAGTTGTGGATACAGCTTGAAGCCAGAAGACTGTCCCTAGACTCAATGCCTAGTACCTTTCCCAAAATAAAGTTAGCTACAAAGAAATCTCCATTTGTTTAGTAATTTCCATTACCTTTTTCATTACTTGAAATTTAAGTTTGGATTTTTTAATCTAATATTAAATTTAGCAAGTGTTTATAGGATTTCAAAAATAGTCAAAATTTTACTTATATGTATTTCTTGTACTTTGTTTTTATTATTAATTCAATTTCTTATTTTGTCCAGAAAATGCAGCTAACACCATATTTAGTATTAGGAATTATACTATATCCAGCCACAAAATAATCATATTTGTATATTTATTGCAAGTAAAGAGCAGAATCTTTTATAGCATATGACTCATTTTTATACTTTCTTCATCTCTCAAATTTGAAAGAAGTATCTTAATATCCTTACTATAAGTGTAGTTTTCTTAAAGATCCCTTGTTTGTATAGAAATTGAGTTTTAGATTTCAAAGTAGTATATTCCATAAACATACTCCATCTTTAATTTTATGTTGCTTTCAAAATTGCATAACATAACTTCTTTTTGTTTGTTTTGTTTTTCTTTTCCCAGTCTAATACTTTCGGCCAAAAATATTAGTATGTATTTTTCTTGACATACTTATATATCTTTGCTGTTTATCCTGTTACTTAGATACAAATAGACTTTCAAAAGATTTTTTTGGTTATTACTTCCTTTGTATTTTAAGAGTGTTACAAACCCAGTTACAATTATTATGACAACTGTTATATTTGGTCTTACTCTTAAAATTTTGTACACTTTTATTTTTGCCCAGTATTTGTAGTTCAGAATTCTCAAAATGTTTGGGCTAGATCTTGGTCTCTTCTTCTTATGCACTGTGTCAGAAAAAATTTATTTGTCAATATATCTGAAGGATTTGCTGCATTCAATTCTTTTGTGTTTAATTTGCTCAAACTGAAGGCATCCTTCCTAGCAGATTTGTAAGCACAATGAGTCTGAAAAGTGATTTGAAAGCATAAAGTCTTGGAATCTTGCTCCTAGAATGAAAGTCAAATAACAGATGGTTATATGTTTCACCATAGGATATATTTTCTCAAATCATGCTAATATATGTCCTTATAAAATTTTATCTTCTGGTGGTATGTCATATATACAAATGCCTTGATAATATTGTATCACCTACATGTATTTAAGTATAATCACATCATCAGGAAGTCTTATTGAGCCCAAAGATTACCTATACTGATATTTTCTTTATTACTTAGAATGATAGATTTTGATATTCAATTAGCTCACAATTTTGTAGAAATTCCATAACAATTCACAGTACAGTGTGATAAAGTTTATACCTGAAATATGTAATAATTACAAAAGAAGAATGCTTCACAGAGAAGACTTTGACTTGGGACATGGACACGTGACAGCAGAAAATGATATTTAGGTAGAAGAATTCATGTGGGTGAAGTCATAAATGTGTAAGTGTTGAACATGGATAGTTTAACAGTGTGGCTACAATAATACACAAGACAGAAGATATTGCTGGAGTCCAGACTGGGTTAGGTCTGAATTGCATGCCACATTTTCAGCTTTCAGAATAGAGAGAGGAATTAGCAGTAAGTCATTAACATACTGATACATAATATTATCATATAGATTTAGAGAGACAAAGAACACATATTGCAGAAGATGGATGGAATGAGAACAGAGGTAAAATAAGAAACAATTGTCAAGAAAAGATTTAACAAGCATGAGACATTCCCCTTAATAGAACTCATGTGATTTGCTTGCTATTTGGACATAGGGATGCAGGAGAGGCAAAAGCTCTAAATTTGTTTGATTATTTTTTATTTATTTGTATGCTCTTATTGCTGCATTATAGTCTCACACTGTAATATAAATCATGTTGATAATGGCATACATGCACACTGCGCTTGGTGCTCCCTCTACCTCCCTATTTCCTCCCTCCCAATATAGGGTACCCAGACTGACATTGGAATATTCACAGGTGTGCACATAGTTTATTATGGTATTCCCATTAATGAACCTCAGTCTTCCTCCTCCCCTCCCCTTCCTTCCTCGTTCCACTGAGATTTTTTTCTCCAATATCTGAAGTCCCTCTGGTATCCCAAGTACTCCCTAGCTTGCACATATAGAGAAAACATATGACCAACACTTTCTGTGATTGGGTAATCTCACTTAACATAATGCTGTATAGGTCTTTCCGTCTTCTTACAAATGGTGTAATTTTGTTCTTCTTAATTGCTGAGTAGAATTCCATTGTGGCTATTTCTCATAATTTTGTAATCCATTCAACTCTTGATGGACATCTGGATTAGTTTCATAATTTGGTTACTGTGAATTGTGTTGCTATGAATATGGGTATTCATATATTACTGTAGTTCTCTGGTTTTAACCCTTTTGGAAAGATACCCAGCAGAGGAAAGGTGGTTTATTGCAGGCAAGAGGTAAGACATTCAGGCTGGGGACTTGTAGAGAAGTCAACTTTCCAGTACTAAGCAATTTCTAAAAGGTTCTTTAATTGTATTTATTTTAAGAATCATTACTATCCTGAGAAATATGTATTATTAGCCTGTCACTGTGGCACATACCTATAATTCCAGTACTTGGGAAGCTGATACTTTGAAAACAGAGAATGGCAGGTTTGAAGCCAGCCAGAGTAACTTAGCAAGACTCTCAGCAATCTAATGAGACCCTGTTTCAAAACAAAAAAATATAAAGGGCTGGAAGTGTAACTTAGAGGTACAATGCCCCTGGGTTCAATCCCCCAGTGCTACACACACACACACACACACACACACACACACACACACACACATCAAAAAAGAAATGTGTATTATTATCTCATTTTACGAGACAGGATCCTAAAACTGAGAGAGCTTACATTAATTGCTCTAGAACACTTTTCATGAGCATGAAATGCTGAAACTCCAAAACAAACCTTGGTTTATCCTTCTCCAGAGCTGAAGTCAGTATATCACCTCCACAGAGGTAGTGGGGACTCTGAGCATTGACAACATCTTAACCAAGTAGTGAAATGGAAAACAGAAATTTTTTTTTTTGGTAGTGTTGAGAGAAGGAAGATATTTGTTCCTGTAGATAAATCGGGATCTTAATTCTCTTTCATTCAACATAAATTTTGAGAGTTTTTTGTTTGTTCATATGCCTGTTTCTGTTTTTTACAGCAGGTAGAAGACCTAATTAACTGTAGATAGAGTTGAGTGGTAAGAAATGGAAGAGTTTACACATATTGGGCTTATTTGCTCTTCTGAAGTAAAGCTGTTTTTATATTTTAGCCTTTTCATAACTCTACTGTCTATGACAGATTTTCTCCTTACCTTTTCATAAGACTATTTACCAGAGATGGGAAATTATTACCTCCTAAATCACAATCACTATAATTAAATATGCAATCTTCTCTTTTTTGAAAAAAATTAGAAAAATGTAAACTCAGTTGAAAAAATATATAAAGGCTTAAAATTCTCATATCAAAATGCAACTCTGATAATATAGTAGAAGTTATAATTATGCACACATTGCTTTGAGATATATTGCTATGAAGTAAAATTATTTTAGTATTTAGTTCAAAGGTGATAATTCATTTTTAAGGATCTATAATTTATGACATAAAAGGGTTTAATATTTATAATACTCATAAGTAATAATGAGGCTTATTTCTACCCCTCCCTAGTTTCTTTGCAAGGTTTGAAATGTTTCATTTGAAGGCATTTTGCTATAAAAGAAAGTGCACTTTTGAAGCTTTTGCCAGTATAATTAATGTCATTGCACTTAAATGCATCAACAAGCTTAAATTGATAGAGCTTGTACTATGAAAAATTGAACATTTTTTATTATAAGCTACTTCCTTTGGTTAAAAAAACCAAGAGTTATGAGTTAAATGTTCTCATATAAAAGTATTCATCAAAGGGCATGGCACAATTTGAAATGAATCATTTGCCTTTGATATAACCAAATAAAAAGATAAAGCAATGGCTCTAAAGAAATGTGATGGACATTTTATTTAATTAATGTGTTAGCCTTGGGAAATTTATTGAAACTGTAATGGTCTCTGGTTAGAAAGGTGGTGAACCTAATTATTTTTTAACATGTATTTTGTAATTTTAGAAAACATAGACCATATCTAAACACTATTTGAACACATTTTAATCATTTATAACATTACCAATTTAGGAAAATTATTTTAACATCTTCAATATTTTATTCCTGTCAATAAATTTTGCATCATTATAAGATGATATGTGTACCATTTGATAATTCAACATTTTCTACTTCATTGTGTCTTAAAAATGTTCATAATTCTATCAGTATTTTTATATTTAAGTTTCTTGTTTCAACACAAGTAATAATAAAATTATTTCCAGGAGAGAAAAAGAAAGCTAAATTATGGGTAAAATTGTGAGATCTTCTTGTTACTTAAAAATAATTTTGCTGGCCGGGCGTGGTGGCGCACGCTTGTAATCCCCGCGCTTGGGAGGCAGAGACAGGAGTATCGCGCAGGTTCGAAGCTAGCCGCGCGCGCTGGTTTAGGAGACCCTGTTTCCAAATAAAAATGTAAAAATAGGTCTGGGAGTGTAGCCCGGAGATAGAAGGGCTTCCAGGAACCCCAGTACCACCAAAAAAATAAATAAATAAGTAAAAAAATTTAAAAAAAAATTTTAAAAAATAGTTTTGCTGAATGAAACGTCACATCTTCAGGCCAATTACTGTATCACTGTTTTGGGTATAGTTGTTTTGTCTAGGTTTGTCAGATAGCACTGAGTAATATTAGATTTTTTTTTTTTTTTAGAATTTTAGTCCATTGAATGAGATCCAGCAATCAAAAAATTTATTATTTTAAAATTTTATTGCTGCTTTGTAGTTGTACAAATTAATGGAGTACAAGATGAATCTTTATTGAGAATGACAATTGACTTTTTATCATGTTTACTTTGTATTTTTATAAAATCTTAAAATCTCAATCCCAAAGTCATTGTTTTTTTCTCCTGATCACTTTTATTATGTACTCCAAATTGAAGATAAATGACATAAAGTAGGTTTCAACACATATTTTTTGTTTTCTTAAGCATGTATATACACATACATATATATACATATTTGAAATATCTACATATATTATGTAGTATTACATTTACATACACATATATATTTCATACTTGAAAAGTTGGTGGTTTAGTAAGGAAATAGATTTAGTCCTTAAATATATGTGAAATCATAAAACATAATATGTCCACACACACATATGCAAGCCCCACTCCCTACCTCACCCTCTGTGTGATTGTGTGAGTGACAGTCTTGGTTTACTCTGTCATCTTAAAATGGCTGAGTTGACAGCAAAGTTTGAATGGAAAGTTAGGAGAGGAGGAAGGCGGAACGTGATTAATGAAGGTCCACATCCGAATATGTGTAAAAGTATGAACATGGCACGGTTACCCTGGACAATCATTGGTGGGAGGGAGGGAAGGGAAAACGGGGGTTGGGGGCAGAGGACCCCAAGTACAGTTTAAATGTATACCATTTATTTTCAATAAAAATATGTATGAAAAAACGGCTGAGTTGCCTGGGAAAGTCCAGAAAGTTATGACTCATATCTTCTCAGCACATCTAAGTACCCTCATACAGAGTTTGGGAAATGGTAGCAGTGGCCCACATGAAATATGCAGATGGAAATTGCTCATTAAATCTCCTCATTTAAATTCATTGTTCAATTTAATATCATTTTATATTCATTAAGATTTACATAATAAACTAGACCCAGGTGGCCAATTTAATACCATTGCTAGTGCCATAACAATGACCCCCCACACCCACAGTGCCATCAGATGTGTTCCCAATCCCCTCGAGTCTCTCAAGTCGTTCTCTAAAACAGATGGTCTCACTTGGGGACTAGCGCTGTTCATTATTCATTCTAGACAGGTTAGCGGAGATTCTTCCAAACATTGAGCATTTTTCTAGGCAGCTTGGGAAATGCAAAGAAGGTAACGTTCTTGACCTTAAGGGACATAGGATTTAGCTAAAGAAAAGACATATTGACAGAACACTTCCATAACCAAACAGGGCAGCAAAATAAAGTGCCAGGTCTAAGAAAAGAACACAAACATTCCAGACATCTACAAGATGATTGAGTCCCACGCATGCTGATGAGGGAAGGATCTAGGCGCTGCCTTGACCTTGCTAATATTTATCACTCCATAATGTGCGGTATATGTATATCCTTGCATTTCAGTCATCTACTCATTCCATAAATAGTTCTGAATTATCTGTGGCTGGCTAAGCATGAGAAGCTGGAATAACCTTCAGATGTCTAGTGTTCCAGCTGCCTGTTCATTGGCGTTCTTCACAGTCCCACAAATTCATTTTTGGGATAGTATACTTTTCCTGAGTGTCAAATAGCAATCTAATTTTAAGAGTACACACTCTGCAGTTTGGCTTTCAATTTCCCTGACTTACCTGCTTGCTAAATAGATGCTTCCTTTTTTTTTTTTTTTTTCTATTTTCTACTTTGTTAAATTTCTGAACCCTTTCTTTGATGGGTTTTGATCTACACCTTTGATTTGCTCTCCAGGGACTGAAGTCCCACTATGCTTGCTCTCTCCCCTCTGCCTGGTTTGCTCTGAGGCACTTTCTCAGAATTCCCACCTACTGAACTCTCTGATTAGACTTCCTCCTAGGTTTCCATGCATCATCCTGCTATGTGCATGGCTCCCTCCTCTTGTATTCTGATGCTTCAATTCCAAAGGCCCGGGTCTCTCTGGACTCTCAGCTCCATCTCCTCAACTCATAAATAGCAGTGTGATCTAAAGCCAGGAGACTCTCTCAGGGGAGGAAGTTGAGCAGTAATAAGCTGGTTGCCATATGGAGGAGGGTTAAACTTTCATCTAGTAAATAAAAACCAGGAAGACTGCTAAATATTTTATAACACACAAGGGATAACCCCACAACAATGTATAATCTAGCCTGAAGTGTCAGTATTGTTCAAATTAAAAAATTAGCTTAGGCATATAAAGCACCTTATGTTTAGGGATAGCAATATACTCACATTTTCTTTGTTTTCTGTATATTTTAATCTCTAAAGTTGATTTTGTATTAAGTTTTAATTCAATTTTGGCAGATCATGTAGAAATTCAAGGAGAAAATCAAGAGTACTTTTCTGTGGGTGATTGGATATATAGGTGAATCTCAATATTTAACACATTTTAGTAAAATGTATTACTTGGGGGTAACAGAAAATTTAATAATCTTTGTGCTTCTTTATATCTAATTGATTTCATTTTCTTGTTTTCTTCCTTCTTTGGATAAAGACCACAATTAAGATTTGAAAGAAGAAAGAAAACAAGAAAAATAAATTAATTAGATATAAAGGTGCACAAATATTATTAAATTTTCTGTTACCCCCAAGTAATACATTTTACTAAAATGTGTTAAATATTGAGATTCACCCATATATATATTTTTCATTTTTATTGGTATATATATTGGTTCATTTTTATTGTGATTCACATCATATTGTGGATAATATTGACAATGGCATACATTTACACAGTACTTGGTGCCCTCCCCACCCCCACGTCCTCTTTCCTTCCTCCCAACAATCAGTGTCTAGGTTGACCATGCTACATTCACACTTATACACATATTTGAATGTAGCTCCTCCATTAATCAACCTTAGCCTTCTTCCTCTCCTACTCTTCCTTTCTAGCTTTGCTTAGGTTTCCCCTCCATTATCTTGAGTCTCTCTGGTATCCCTAATACTCCCTAGTTTGAGCATATTAGATAAAATATATGTGCCTTCTCTTTCTGTGCTTGGCTGATCTCACTTAACATAATGTTCTCCAGTTTTTTCCATCTTCTTGCTAATGACATGAATTTTTTCTTCTTTATTGTTGAGTAGAATTCCATTGTGTGCATTTCCCATAATTTTGCAATCCATTTATCTGTTGATGGAGACCTAGGTTGGCTCCATATTTGGCTATTACAAATTGTGCTGCTATGAACATGTGTATGCATATGTTACTGTGGTTCTCTATTTTAACATTCAGAATGTAGAGGATCTTCATTTATGTTTATTTTTTCCCTTGTACTAGGAATTGAACCCAGGGGCATTTTATCACTAAACTATACTCCAAATCATATTTTATTTTTGAAATAGTTTCTCGATCTGTTACGGCATGTGGGTCTTATGCCAGCAATCTACACTCTCAGTCTCCCAAGTACTAGGACTACAGGCATGTGCCACCATTTTTTTTCTCTGCACTGATTTTATAAAATAAATTGTGTGATCTTTCTTGCTGTTATGCAGAAGGAACAGGAAACTTAGGTGACTTGCATGAGGTGGTAAAGGTATTGCGTGGAGAGGTAAAATTAGAGCTCAGTTCTGCTTGACTCCCAGGCCTTCAACAACCTCTTCACATGTTGCATAAAACAAGAGACAGACCAACAGGGAGCATCAAGCTGTTGAGGGAATTCTTTCATTGCTGTGACACAACTAAAATTTCTCCTGGAAGTGGGAGCTCTGTTCTGACCTTAGGAGAAATAGTACAAATGGACTGTTCACCTGGAAAACCCAAGAGCATGCTTTATCTTATGGTATTGTGCAACTTTTTATAGAGAATCAAAGAGAAAATAAACCTCATGAAGATAATCCTTTAAAAATTAGGCAAATTATTGGACTTTTTATGTTTATAGCCCTAGTGATTGAAGAATCATGTGAGAATGCTCCCCTTTTGTGGTACCAGAGATGAAAGCCAAGGGCCTTTTACCTCTAGGCTGTGCCACCAGCCCTATTATTTATTTACTTATGTATGTATGTATGTATGTATGTATGTATGTATGTATGTATTTATTTATTTATTTATTTATTTATTTATTTATTGGAAATAGTGTCTTGCTAAGTTGATGAAAACTTTACTAAGTTGCTAAAGCTGGCTCTGAACCTGAAATCCTCTTGTCTCAGTATCCCATGTACTGGGATTACAGATATGCAACACCATGCTTGGCCCAGAAGTCCATTTATAACTTTACAAGGAAACAGTTTTTGTTTTTGTTTTTTGTAGTACTGAGGATTGAACACAGGGGTACTCTACTACTGAGCTATTCTCCAAGATCATTGTTTTTTTGAAAGGATCTTGCTAAGTGTCTGAGACTGCCCTCAAACCTGGGGTCTTACTGTCTTAGCCTTCCTTCCAAGTACTGGGTTTATAGGGGTGTGCCACCACACTTGGCTGAGAATTTTTTTTTTTATTTTTATGTGGATCATATTGAAAAGGGCATACATTCAGACTGTGCTTGGTGCCTTCTCTCACCCACCCTACTTTTCCTTCCTTTCTCCCAACAGTGAGCATCCAGGTTGACCATGATACATTCATACTTTTACACATGTTCGGATGTAGCTCCTCCATTAATCAACCTCAACCTTTTTTTTTTTTTTTTTTTTTTTTTGGTGGTATTGGGGATGGAACCCAGAGGCTTTCTACCTCTGGGCTATACTCCCAGACCTTTCTTATATTTTATTTGGAAACAGGCTCTCACTAAGTTGCTGAGAGCCTCACTAAGTAGCTGAAGCTGGCTTCAAACCTGCGGTATCCTCCTTTCTCAGCCTCCCAAGCCCGGGGATTACAAGTGTGCACCATCAGGCCCAGCAACCTCAGCCTTCTTCCTCCCCTCCCCTACCATTTCAACTTTTGTTGAGGTTTCCTCCTCTAATATGCCCAAACTGTGGACTATTAGGAATACCAGAGAATTTTTGTTTTTAAATTTAGGGTTTCTAAGGCAAGGAAAAAAGTCTTGAAAGTAACCGAGTTTTTTGTTCTAAATTTGATAATTATTTAAAAATAACATTAACAAATTGAAATGAACACAGAGAGAATCACACTTCTAATTTGAATTACACTTGGTATATTATTTTCTTGGAATGTAGTGCTGGGCTGGAGCTGCTGAGCTTAGACTCAGCCTGGGAGCACCTTCCTCTCTGGGTGTACCTTCCTGCTTCCCAGGTTCCCCACTTGTGTTTCTAGATTGGCTCCTCTGTGACAGCATCTGCACAGGAAGAAGAACCCAGACTGTGCTGAGACGAGGTCCAGGATTTGCTTATGCCATTGTATAAAGTATGGTGTGGTATAAGACTCTAACTAAGAGATTAATGAGGAATATTTTCCCCTTCAAATAAACTGTGCAACCTTGCTTGCTTTATGAACTAATGAGAAGAGCTATATGGGGCAGCTAATCTGGATATTTTTGTCTCAGATTTCCATACTCACTTCTTTAACCCTTTTCTGTCTGAGTGCTCCCGGGGTACTCTGCAAAGAGGGTCATTTTATTATGCTTCTTTTGATAGGAGATATGCCCATAATAGAGGGAAACACACTTTGGATACAGCAAAAGGGCTGCTTGGCAGTCTCATACATGATACAAAGTAGAGAATAATGATTCAGCCAGATATGAGCTTGTATCAATTTTTATAAAAAATGTATCGCATTTTAAGAACATGGAAGCCAAACCAAAATAAATAAATACACACACATACACATGGGGGGGGGGCTGTGTTTTACTCTTTATTTCTATGAGTTCAACATTTTGACATTTCTCATTTCTCATTTGTTTTTCTGTGTCTAGCCAATTTCCACTACTTTATTGGCCTATCTCCTCATTTTCATAACGTTCCTTTTGTTTTCTGTTTTCTCTCTTTCTTCCATATATGAGAGAAAACATACAACCAACCCCTGACTTTCTGAGATTTCCTGATGTCCCTCAATCAAACAGTCTTTAGTTCTATCCATTTTTCTGCAAATGACATAATGTTGCTCTTCTTTATGCCTGGGTGAAATTACATTGTGTATATATACCACATGTCCTTTACCCACTTATCTCTTGACAGATACCTATGTTGGTTCCATGATTTGGCTATTGTCAGTTGTGCTGCTATAAATATGGGTATGCGTGGATCACTCTAGAATTAACTTTAATTCATCTGGAAAGATACCAAGGTACAGCTAGATCATATGGTGGTTCCACTGCCAGTTTTGAGAAACTTTTATTCTGATCTCTATATAGATTTTACTCATTTATAATACAACCATCAGTGTTTAAGAGTTCTTCTTGTCAATGGTTATGGTGGTGCACAATTGTAATCCCAGTACTTGGGAAGATGAGACCAGAGGATCCCTGGTTTGTATCCAGCCTGAATCTTAGTGAGAACTTCTGCAACTTAGTGAGACCAGTCACTCTTCACCTAAATTCCATCACTCCTGCCAAGCCTAGACAACTTCTAATTTAGTTTCTGTCTCTATAAATTTGTTCCTTCTGGACATTATATACAAATAGAATTATACAACACTTAGTCTATTGTGACTGCTTTAAATTATTATGACATTTTAAGGTGTAAACATGTCAAATTATGTGTCAGTACTTCATCTATTTTTATTTCCTTATATAGATATACCATGTTTTTGTTTAAATATCCATTAGATGGTGGACAATAAGGCTGTTCTCAACTTGGGGCTATCGTGATTAATACTACCCTGAAACATTAATGTATATATTGTTTGTGGGTATGTGGACATATCTTTTCAATTCTCTTGGGTATACACATAGAAGTGGAATTGTTGAGGAATATTGTGAAGACTTATTAGCCTTTGATCTAATTTTAGCAGAAATAAATGAGAAAAACAGTTTTTCCACATTATGACAATACTGGCTACTATGTCATTTTTATCACAATCATTCTCATGAATGAAGAGTTGTATCTCATTGTAGTGTTGATCTGCACTTTTCTAATGATGAGTATGCTTAACACATATTCATGTGTATTTGTGTGCTTATGACCATTAAGATGTGTAAACATTTTATTAAATGAGTCATTGGGCATTTTATTATTGACTTACATGAGTTATTTATGTTTTGTGTACAAGTACTTTATTAGATAGATGATTTGTGAAATTTTTTCTGTCATTCTGTTACATTTTCATTTTATTAATGACATCAGTTTCATCATAAAAACTTTCTAAAACTTTTTCTAATGGAAAATAAAACATCTATGTATTATGGGGCCCACCATGATATTTTGATAGATAAATATATTGTAAAATGATAAAATCAATTTATTTAACATGTTACCACATGTAATTATAAATTTATTATCATTATGAGAACATTTAAAATCTACTTAGTATTTTTCAAGCTTATGATATACTATTAACTATATCTACCATAATGTATAATGTTAAATGTATTTCTCCTCTCTAAATGAGACCTCATGTTCTTTGACTAGTATCTAAATTTTCCTACCCATGAGCTTCTGTAATTACCATTTTACTTTCTGTTTATTAGAGTTCAACTTTTTCATACTACACATAGGAGATCATGTTATGTTTGTCTTTATGTTCTTGGCTTATTTCACTTAACATAATTTCCTCCAGTTCCATATACTACATTGTTTTTTGTTATTGTTGTTGGTACTGGGGATCAAACCTGGGGACATATACCTATGCACTACACCCAACCCTCTTTTTATTTTATTTTATTTTTAAATAATTTTATGAGTATTATAGTCTCATAACATAATACATTTTGTAATGATAGTGATATGCATACATACAGCAATTGGTGATCTTTTCCTGGCAACTTCCCCACTCCCCCCTTCCCCATACAGCATATTGAGGTTAGTATTCAATAATACATAATATAAATGGACGTGTTTCCTTTAAAACAGGGTCTATACAAGTTGCTGAGAATACTGCTAAATTGCAGAGTCTGGCCTCAAACTTGATATCCTCCTGTTTCAGCTTCCCGAGTATTAGATTACAGGCGTGCACCACCATTGCCCAGTTTACCACATTGCTGTATCCACTCATCTAATGATGGGTAAGTAAGTTGATTACATATCTTGCCCACTATGAATAATGTTGCAATTAATATTAGAACACAGTTATTTCTCAACATAATGATTTTGTGTTTTTTCTTTGAATACCTGGTAGCAAAATTTATGGAATATATGATGTAGTATTTTGTCATTACTTTTCTGAGGAATGTCCAGCTATTATTCATAACATATATACTAATAAAGTTTGTAATTTAGGTAATCTAATTTACTCATGTTCCCTTTTCCACTTGTGATTTTTTGTTATATTAAAAAAATAATTACCTAATGTACTGTAACAAAGATTTATTCCTCTATTTTCTAAGAGATTTATCCTTGTTTTCTCATATTTAGATGTACAACTAATTTTGACTTAATTTCTGTCACTAGTATTTTTTTTTATGGTACCAGGATGGAAACCAGGGGCATTCTATCTCTGAGCTACACCCCTGACCCTATTTTTTATTCTTTATTTTGAAACAAGGTCTCACTGAGTTGCAAAAAGCCTAAGTAGCTGAGGCTGTCCACAAATCACAATCCTCCTGTCTTAGCCTCCGAAATGCTGGGATTACAAGTGTGCACCACCATGCCTTTAGTATTTTCATATTTTATTTATTTACATTTTTCATGGGACTGAGTATTGAATCCAAGGGCATTTCATTTCTGAGCTACACTCTCAGCCCTATTCTACTGTTTAGTCTCACTAAAGTTGCTGAGAGTCTTGCTAAATTGTTGAGACTGGCCTTGAATCTGTAATATTCTTGTCTCAGCCTCTCATGTACTGGGATTCTAACCATGGACCACCATGCCTGGCTACTTTCTTTTTAAATAAAGTCTAGTACTCAGTTTAAGGGAATAGAGAATAGGTTTATGACAACATTATCAAATCTAAAAGGTAACAATGACAGAAACAAAAAGTAAAAAAATAAAATCTGGATATGTGCCAACAAATATATTTTGGCAGGGTATTTATCTCAGCTCATGGAAAAATGGCAATGCAAACCAATTTTGGTGGAGAACATGGACTTGACCTAGTTAAAGGATCTAGATGTTCCTACTCAGAAAGAATGAAACTGAAGGTACCTCTGGATGGACACTGCTCCTGAAGCAGGTACGTTCTCAGATGTTGATCAGAGCACTCAGACTTCATCTCCATGTGCTCAGTCAGAGGAAATATCTCTTCTTAGCTATCTTCAAATTTCTTACCATACACAGTTTCCTTCATCCCCACCCGCTCTTGTGGTTGGTTTCACACCTTCCCTTTCCATCCTATTACATTGCTGCAACAGTCAGAAGTCTCCTGGGTTCCAATGATAACCATTATATTAATGAAATCTTCATACTCAAGAAGTTGGATGTGTTCACTATTCGATGTATCAATTCTTCAGTTTTGTTAATAAATGAATTAACAATTGATAAGAAAACTTCAGTGCTCTTCTTGTATCCATTTATAATTTTGAAGACCAAATTACTCAGTAAATGTTTCCAACTTTCTTATACTGTAGTATAAAATCAAGAGCTGTGTTAGCAAAGTATAAACTCCTCATCGGCCCAAAGGAGGTGGAGGTGGAGGTGGAATGCTCGCTGTCTGTGAAGCATGCTGACCCCTGGATCAGTGAGAGTGGCACTGCCGAATCAGAACATTTCAACTGTGACCTGATTCAAAAGGAGAGCCTAATGAACAGAATCGATGCGGCAGCTCCCCTCATTATTCTTCTCATAACATCACAGGCAGCATCTGGCGTTAGGAACAAATCATACTCTGACTTATATCCACACTAAACACTTTTGCAGCCATAAAACATGCAACAAACTGGCTCCGAGACATCCATTTTTAAACAGCTGACATTAATGATGTATATAGAGAGAGCAAAGAGCTGTATTTTGCCCATCTCAGTATACTATATTTTCTGGTGAAATCTTTTTGGAAGAAAAACTTGTGCATCAAAGTTCCTTTTAAGAAGAAATGGCCCTTCTAGAGTATGAAACGCTCGTAGAGTGATATTTCCTCATTTAAGAGACTGAAGTGTACCATGAGGCAATATGCAATTACATACCATTAGTATATTTTTTGTGACTATTCAACATCCAAAATATGACCTTACAGTTTGTTGTACATAGCTTGATTAGTTAACTCTCCATGCAGGTTAGTATTAGTTTTCTTAAAATATACAATAAAAAGGGCAAGTGCAGAAAGAGGCAAAGCAATATGAATCTTAGAAGCACAACAAACAACATCTCTGTACACTTAATGTACCGGGTACTAAAGAACAGGCTAAAATAATGCCTGAGAATAAGACAACTCCGACAGATGTGCGGGAAATTATATAAAATGGACTATAGAGATGGTCTTTATTTAATAATGTATGTCTAGGCATTTGCAGTCAGTTTGGATGGAACAAATACAGCTCACTATCGTTGCCTACAGGTTTTAATTCAGTTTAAATAAAGTTGGAATTTAAATTTGTTATATTGTATTGGCAACTTTAGTTTTGCAAAGTAGAAATGTTTCAAAATATCTTAACATAATTTTAGCTTTTAATATAATTGGATTTTATCTTTGCACCTCTATTAATTATCATCAAGTCTATCAGAGTGCAAACCTCACATACCTAAGAAAAAAAGATGATTTAAGGCTAAATAAGTGATGTATGTATGTATGCTTCTACCATCTTTTACCCCACTAAGATGTATGACTGCAATTAAGCAATAAAAAATAAAGAAAAAAAGAATAGCTGTGTGGAGAGTGAGATAGCCAGTTATTGGTGTTGGGGATGACTCTGTATAAGCTTAGGGAAGCAGGTGGGGGTGTAGTACTGAACATGAGCCGTAGTTCATTGTGCAGTTGTGTGTCTTCAGGTATTAAATAATGAGTCTATGACTCAGAGATTTTGAACTTCATATCTCAATCTTCTGTGCAAAATGAATAAATGTTATACAAGAATCTAGAGCCGGGCGTGGTGGCACATGCTTGTAATCCCTGAGCTTGTGAGGCTGAGACAGGAGGATTGTGCAGGCTGGAAACCAGCCTCAGCTACTTAGTGAGGCTCTCAGCAACTTAGTGAGACCCTGATTCCAAATAAAATAGAAAATAGGTCTGGGAGTGTAGCCCAAAAGTAGAAAACCCCTGGGTTCCAACCCCAGCGCCACACACACATATACACACACACAATAAAAGAATTTAGAAACTTCTTAACATTTCTTATGGGGGTCTTTTGGCTGGCCTTACTGTGAGACCTGAAGATATTTTGATCAGGGTGCCCTGATGCATTGTCACTTTCAGTTATTTAGAAGTCAGTGCTTTACCTTTGAGGCAAAAGTACATGACATGAGAAAGATACTGAAGGACTAATCAACAGTGCTTATGGGAAAGTCTAAATGCTCTTAGGAGGTGCTGCTTATAAACAAGGGACTGTTAAACGTCACAGGTGTAGCAAGTTCAGGATGAAATCACAACAGATGTGTTCTGGCTCTGGGGCAGCCTTCCTTCTGTGCCCTCACAGGGTGAGGGATTCTCTTTATGAGGGTTCTAGTCCTCCTCACAGGAGCGTCTCCTTCACAATTTCATGACCGCCTACAGCTCTGGATTCCTAATTGCATCTTCATGGAAGACAGGACTTGAATGTGTGGATTTCTAACTCATTTCAGTAGACCACAGAACCTCCCATGGTTTAGGGCAATCCAGGAGTATTCCCCAAGCTCCAGACTTCAATAACACAGAAAGAACTGTTGACTTTTCTGAAGTCTATTATCTCAGGTGAGGAGACAGAGCCCTGATACTATGATCCCCACCTCTTTTTTTCTGTTCTGGAAAATGGATTCTAATTTCACAGGAAAATCTTCTACTTCATTAAGCAGTCTATCTCCAACAATACAACAATGAAATCTTTTGAATAATTCTTTCTCACACATAATTAGCATAGTAGCTATTTTTCAGAATTATTTGAAATATTATTTTATTTCACTACTAAGGAGTATCTATATAATCAATATTTCTGATATAGTCACAATTTCAAATACTGTATCATATGTAATTGTGATTCAGACCCATGTTTCTCAATTGGGGGTTATAAAATATCAAAAAAAAAATACATTAAAATGTTAAATTTAGCCAGGCATGGTGGTGCACACTTGTAATTCCCGTGCTTGGGAGGCTGAGACAGGAGGATCACACAGGTTCGAGGCTAGCTTCAGCTACTTAGTGAGGCTCTCAGCAACTTAGTGAGACCCAGTTTCCAAATAAAATATAAAAAAAAATAGGTCTGGGAGTATAGCCCGGAGGTAGAAACCCTCTGGGTTCCACCCCTAGTACCATAAAAAAATAATAATGAAATAAAATAAAATAAAATAAAGAGCTAAAAAAAGGTTAAATTTAGTTGGGCATAGTGGTCCACACCTGTAATTCCAGACAGGAAGATCACAGGTTTGAGGACAGCTACAGCAATGTAATGAGATGCTCAGAAACCCTTGTTTCAAAACAAAATATATAATAAAAAGTGCTGAGAATAGCTCAGAGGTAGAATGATCCTGGTTTCAATTCCCAGAACCATATACACACAACAGAGTTAAAACTTAAGTCAGGCATGGTGACATATGCCTGCAATCCCAGTACTTGAAAGACTAAAATAAGATTGCAGGTTCAAGCCAGCTTCATTAATTTAGCCAGACCCAGTTTTGAAGTAAAATGGGACATGGGGTATAGCCTAGAACTAAACAGTTCCTGGATTCAATCCCTACTACCTCATACACACACACACAAAAGCTACACTTTATATGTCCAGTGTATATTATATGTCATTTATTTAATATGCTAGGACTAATCTTCAAAACATCTCTACAAGGGATTGCTAAGTAAGGGGACTGGGAGGAGGGAGAAAAAAGAAAAGGGAAAGAAGGGTGTTAAGGAGAGAGGATGGAATTAAAGCGTGATATATATGTGTGTGTAAATGTCACAGTGGAACCCATTCATTTGTAAAACTAATATGCATTAAGAATTATACTTTAAAAAATATCTGCAAGTTGCCTGTATATATTGAGTATACAAAGTATTAATGATACAGAGATGTTAGCTAACATGTCTACTAGCATGTTAACATACCGAGAAAACACTGGTAACTAGATATGACCATATGACCATATGACTGTAGGACCCTGAACACAATTTGTTCGCTTAATGTTACACATTTATATATGTGTGCCTAGGCTTGTCATAAAGGTAGGACTGCCACCAAGGACTTACAAATTCATTCTCCAAAGAGCATTTCTTAAACCCATTTTACTCAGGAAAAATCTGTATGAGGACACTTATTTATTTATTTATTTTTGTATGATACTGGTGATTGAACCCAGGGGCATTTCACTTCTGAGCTACACCCATAGCTTTTCACTTAATCTTTTGTTTAATTAATTTATTTATTTTTGGCGGTACTGGGGTTCCTGGAAGCCCTTCTACCTCCGGGCTACACTCCAAGACCTATTTTATTCTTTTTTTTTTTGGGAAACAGGGTCTCTTAAGCCAGCGCGTCTGGCTTCAAACCTGCGTGATCCTCCCAAGCACGGTGATTACAAGCATGCGCCACCATGCCTGGCTAATCTTTTGTTTTAAAACAGGGTCTCACTAGGTTGCTCAGAGTCACATTATATTTCTGAGGCTATCCTTGAACTTAGGATCCTCCTGTCACAGCCCTCAAGGACTGCGATTACAGGTGTGTCCCATCATACCTGGATTGAGAACATGTGCTTTGAACAGACATTTACACAAAGTAATCAAGGACTTCTAAATCATATAACAGAATTCACTGTAAAAACAAATAATTATTAAGAATACTAAATTAAAATTAAAATTCTCTTGAATTCAAATTACGAGAAACCTGTTAAAATTTGTGTCTATTTCATAGTTTGTATGGTTTTAAGTAAGGCTCAGGAATCTTAATATTTAATAAGCTCATCCTCATGAAACTGAGGCTGTGGTCTACAGAGTGAGCTTCAAAAACACCCCTAGGGGGAAAAAAAAACTGTCCCAGTCCAGATTGTCTATGAGTAAAACTTTGGCAGTGACTTAATTAATCTTGGCATTCAAATCCCTAGAAATCATCACACCAGCCAATGAACACAAACACTGTCTGAAGGACAGAATTTAAATTGGAAGCAAACTCCACCAGCAGTTGAACATTGGAACCTCCAATACTGAACATAACAAGTGTGGCCAGCCCTTCCTGGTCCAACTACATTTTTTTTCCCTTGTAATCTTAAAAAAATAATGATTCAATTTAAATGTCAGAATTAAAATATAAATATGAAAAATTTTACTTCATGAGTCATATGTTTTAGATCTATGCAGGACTTCGCATTCAACAATCTCCCTTCAGTTCTTGGAGATCAACTTTTAGGTATTGGATATAAGTTTCACCCACCCCCTAAGTCTTTTCCTTCTGTTAGTTTCCGATAATTCTATGAGATTGAGTTCTTTTTCTGAATTCATAAATATTATGTCTACATTTCTCTTTCTGATTTGGGGCACACAGGTAGCCCTCAGCAAGGTACAATGAATAAGTTCTGCAACTTTCCTCAGTTGCACAGACATACGCAGCCACTGATTTTTCCTTTGTGGTAAAGACTTTGATTATTAGATGGTGCTATAGAGGCCAGCATTTTAAATTCATTTCTTGAAGCTTTAAAGGTGTTAATGATATCCTTTTATCTGCACAATACTGCCTAACTATGCAGAGGCATTTTACATGGTATACTGACAATTATTTATTATTTTATTTCATAGTTTATTATTATATTGCTATGTAGTGTATTAACAATTGTTTGTTTTTTATCTATCCTTACTGTTTTGGAATGTTGAAAAATTGATATTGGTTTTCAAAATAATTGGCTTTTACTTTCTTGTGTGGATTTTGAATAGTCGAAAATAGTAGAAAATAGATTTTGGGGGTTTAGGAGGGAGGTAAAAACACCAACTGGGTTATCAGATTTGGACCCAGCCCCTCCAGAGAGTCAGCTGGCCATGGGGTAAGGGACCTAAGGGCCACACATCTGGAGAGCTTCACATAGTCCTGATCGGCTGGCTGAGTCACGTGGTGGATTGGAGGCACCTATGTTTTATATGCATGCCGATTCTCTTGCGACATCTGTAGTCTCACGATGTTTGGAATCTCGAGGCACCTGGAGTCTCACGATATCTCCACTTCTGGCTTCCAGGATTCCGCTTCCTGTTCCTGCTGGGAGATCACGTGGGGGAGGGACCCAACTTATCATGTCGGCCTTTTGGTGATAATGGGCAGAGACCAAGTCTTAAGCTACTTCCTGCTGTCAGGGGGCATTGTAGAGGGCCCCTTGGCAGAGAGAGGTTGGGTCCTCCGATGCAGAGGCATTTCTAAGAATTTAGGAGGGCCTAATGTAACCAACCACTTTTTGAAAAATATAATCACACATCTTTCCTCATACTTTGCTAGAAAAGATAGTCAATATATAATTGACTTTCCTTTTTTCTTTACTCTCCTAATTTTTATTTATTTATTATAATTTTTAATTTTGTTAGCTTTAAATTTTGTGATTTTTAAGCCTCCAGTATTGACGTTTTCATCAATATTCTTTTGTTGATAACATATAATTTTTTTTCCTGGTCCAAGTAACACCCCGCTTTTTATCTTTTATTTTATCTTCGTTTCCAATTTTAGTTCCCTGTTCCAACTCTCATTTTAATATGTCTAAGGTAAATGTCTCAAATACATTTCTCCACTGTTTCTTTAGATATTAAAATCTATGAATCAGGAATAGTAATATTTAATCTTCGCTCTAAGATGTTACATTAAAGTGAATCCTATCTCAAGTGTCTTTTGGTAACTTTCTTTTCAAACGTTGTTTTTAAAAATTCATCCCTTTTGAAATGTGTAAATAAGTTTATTTTAAACTGCCACACAGCATTCCAACATACTTTAATAAAATTTTCCCTTGATTGATGCACTAGAGGTTGTGTTCAATTTTTTACTATGATGAAGTATTGTAAAGATCGTCTCCCAGTCATGAGTCATGAGAAAGTAAAGATAAAGAATTGGAGGTAGAAACATCTTATTTTGTAACATGCAATTTCTAATATTGTCTATATAGAAAAAAACAGAAGAAAATGGGTAAATTTAAATAAACAATTATTTTAAAAAACAGTTTAACAGAACATCTGAATACATAATCCAGTCAATAGTTTAAAAGTAGTAGTGTTCTAAATTATCTCTCTCTTTCTCTTTTATTAGTACTAGTACTGGGATTAAACCCAGTGATATTCCACTTCCAAGCTGCACCCCCATCCCTTTTTATCTTATTTTTTAATTGCTTGTTTTGAGTCAGGATTATGTTGAACTGCTGAGGATCTCACTATGTTGCTGAGTCTGGCTTCTAGTTCTATCCTTCCCTCTCAGCTTCTCAAGTACTGCGATTATAGTCATGTGTCACTATGCTGAGATTTATTATCATTTTAGTTTTACAAATGTATGGGATACAGTGTGATGATATACATGTATTTAGTGTGTAGTCATTAGGTCAGGATAGTTAATATTTGTCTCTTCTCAAAAACATTTTTAAAAATTTCAAGAAACTCATGACAACCATGTATATCTTCAGGGAACAGTGTAGTATTTTAATACATGAATGCAATATGAACTGAGTAGGTCATGATAAATATTGTGCTCATCTCCTTATTATTATTTTGTGTTTAGAGCCTTCAAGTTCCTTTCTTTTAGTTGTACATAAAACATATCTAGGTCATTGTAAACTCTAGTCACCTCACTGTTTTTTTGAACAGATAACTTAGTATTTCTTTCTAACTTTGGGCACTAAAGTTAGTGCCTTATTACACTAAACATAATATCCTCCAGTTTCAATAATTTCCTGCAAATGTTAGTATATCATTCTTTTCATAACTGAATACTATTCCATTGTGTATATACACCATGTTTTTTATGTTCATTCATCGCTGAGCATCTAGGTTGATTCTATATCTTAGATATTGTGAACAGTACAGCAACAAACATAGCAACAAATATAATTTCTTTGATATGCTGACATCATTTGCTTTGGGTATATGCCTAGAATTGGGTGTCTTAATGATATAGTGTGTATATTTTTAGTTTTTGTTGTTGTTTTGCAGTACTAGATATGGAACCTACGGGCATTTTACCTCCGATCTACACACCCCAGCCCTATATTTTATTCTTTATTTTGAAACAGGGTCTCACTGAGTTGCAAAGGGCCTTACTAAGTACAAGATCCTGTTTCAGTCTCCCCAAATGCTGGGATTACAAGTGTGCTCCACTAAGCCTGGCTTATTTTTAGTTTCTTGATTAACCTCTAAACTATGTTCCATGATGGCTCTACAACTTTACATTACCACCACAAACAGTGTGTGAGAATTCCCTTTTACCCATGTTTTAATCAGAATTTGATGCTTTTTATCTTCTTGATAACAGACACTTTCAGGTGAGATTATATCTTATTGTGGCTTGACTTGAATTTTCTTGAAAGCTAATAAAGTTGAGCATTTTTTAGATAAATTATTGGCCATTTGAATTTCCTCTTCTGATAAGTTTCTATTCATATATTGTGCCCATTTAAAAAATTGTATTTTCTTCCTATTATTTTGTGTTTAGTGTTCTTTATTTATTCAGACTATTCGTCCTTTGTGAAATAGAGCTATTTTAAAATCTGTGATTACTCTTATAGCTTTTTCTCACTTCAAATTCTACTTTATATTTCCCATTCAGTTTCTATATTATCCTTTTCTTTTCACAACTTCTTTCCGATGTACTAAGAGAAAATATGTACATGCAGATATGTCTTTGTCAAATTTATTCAGTTCTATTGACTATTTTAATGAAATTATTCAATATTTCAGGACCAAGATCCCCAATTTGTTCATGTATATGAGTGTGTAAAATGCTCTCTGCTAATCTTCCATTGATTAAATGCCTTCTCTCATCTTTCAAAATCATTAATGCCATTGGGTTTGGTTCCTGCTCTCTCATCATTTCCTTGGATGCAGTAGCTTGCTTATTTTCAATTTATTGAGATTTGGTATTTCTTAGATGTCTAGTAGTTCTTTTCTTCACTCATGTCTATATATAAGAAGACCTATAGTAATGTCACCTGCTGCTCCTCTCTCCCAATCCTCTCCCATTATTCAGCAAATGGCCCAGGCTATCATTCTACCCCTGTATTACCTTCCATTTACTCTCAACCTCATATGTCCATCACAACCTCTGTTGCTTTAAGACATTATCTTTTAAATTTGAGACATTTGTATATTTTCCTCCTTTTTATCCTCAAAATATACTGGAAGTAAAATATTTAGACAGCATAGAGGACCCTATTGGAATTATGTTTTAATATAGGAAGCATTAAGAGTGGGGGAGAATTAAGAGTGGGGTAATGATAATTTATCATCAAACCAGCACACTTCCAATAGTCAAGGGTGATGGTATTACTATGATCATCATGTACAAACTTGAACATACATTGTACTTTAAATCTTCTCAAAAACAGACAATTTACTGATTTAATAATATAAAAATATAAATATGTCTAATGAGTTGTGATGAAAATATCTTTAATATGTATTTAAGTCATATTTTATGTGAAAAGCCTATAACTTGCTAAGTATGATTTAATTTAGAGGGAACTATATATTTAATGAAGTTTGGCAATTGCTTTTTCTTTTTTGCTTTCAAGTGAGGTGACTGGCAAATGATTATAGTACATCAATAATATGATGCTGTCATGAAATAGCTCTTGAAAGATTCTTCCACATTAATTAAATCATTTAGCATAATCTATATGTTTGTCATGGCAGAAAATAGCTTCCCAATGATTAGACCAGCCGTAGACAATTCACTCACTTTCCCCCCACCTGTTTTCTTAGGAGACCTGAAACTGGAATAGAAATTAGATTAGAAATAAATAGAGGTTCTAAAAATCTCATGTTCTTTATAAGAACAGAGGCTTTTTAAAATGCTAAATTTATACACTAGATTCTGGTTTAATGAAGACCATCTATTATTCTCTCAATTGTTCTGAAGTAGACACAATAACAGCCTCCCTCTCCCCAAAGATGTCCACATATTAATCCTAGAATCTGTGAAGAGGTTACTTTACACTAGAAAAGGGGTTTTATAGACTTTAAAATTTTGGTATTTTGTTGGGCATGGTGGCACACACTTGTAATCCCAGCATTTACGAGGCTGAGACAGGAGATTCTGGGTTCTGAAACAGCCTCAGCTACTTAGTGAGGCCCTTTGCAACTCAGTGATACCCTGTTTCAAAAATAAAGAATAAAAAAGTAGGGCTGGGTGTGTAGCTTGGAGGAAGAATGCCCCTAGATTCCATCCCTAGTACCAAAATATATATGTATATATTTATCATATATTAAATATACATTAAATATATTATATGTTATATATATGTATGTATTTCTTCAAGTGTGGTAGTGCATACCTGTAATACTATTACTTGGGCGACTAAGATAGGAGGATCACAGGTTCATGGCCAACCTCAGCAATTGATTAAAGCACTTTACAACCTAGTAATAATTTGTTTCAAAATAAAAAATGAATAATTTATAAATAGATCTGGAGTATAGCTCAGAGGCAAATACCTCTGGGTTCAAAGAAAATCTTGGCTCTACAAGGTTAACCTGTATTATGTACATGAGGCCAGTGTAACCACAAGAGTTCTTATGAAGCGAGGCCAGAAGGGTTTAAAACAGTATAACCATTAAAGCAGAGGTAAAACAGTAGAAAAAGTTTCTAAAGATGCTCAGCTTTGGGGCTAGAAGAAGAATCAAAGAAATATGAACCAAGGAATGCAGTGCACGTCTAGCTGCTGGAGAAGGTAAGAAAACATATTCTTCCCTGTGATCTCCAGAAGGAATGTGACCCTGTCCACACCTTGATTTTAGGGCTTGTAAGCATCAGAACTCTACAATAAAAAATTTGTTGTTTTAAGAAACTAAGTTGGAGGTACTTTGTTATAGCAGCCTTATAAAACTGATACAAGTAGCTCTCCTTGGAAAACTTTCACCACTAACTATGTCTTTTGGGCATTAGACAAAAGCTTGTTAAATTGTTTCTTGTTTTTCTCATGCAAAATAAAAGGACAATATCTAATAGGGGATTAAATATATGAAAATGTATATAGTATATATAAAACATACTATGTAGTTGATTACAATTTATATACCTATAATATATAATTATAGGTCAACACATAATTAAATTTCATACTAAATGTAACCAGTATATTTGGATTTAAATATAAATAAATATAATTATAGAATCGGGTGTATTTGAGGGACTTGTTTTGGGTTAGTTTAGTAGATATCAAATTAACCTACGAAGCACTGTTTATACTAAATGTGGAAAAGTTTGTTTCTACACAAAATAATCCCATTTAAAGTTCTCTATTCCAAGCTGGGTGTGGTGGCGCACACTCATAATCCCAGTACTTGGGAAGCTGAGACAAGAGGATTGCAAAGGTTCTGTTGGGCTGGGATTATGTGGGGACGAAGACAGCCATACACCAACAGGTTATTTAAAAAATTATTGAAAGAATTTAAAAGAATTTAGCATACAAGAAAAATTACCAGCTAGCTGTGGCTATAGACTCTTGAGCCAATTGTTAGAGCTGCACTCCCTTCCAGTCAGCCAGGTCCTTTTTATGAAGGAAAAACCATAAAATCCTTAACTATATCTGACCTTTTTCTTATTGGCTAAGCCCCCATAACTGAGACAAGTATCAGTTTTTGGTTGGCTAGCCCCCTCTTATGTCCATATCT
Organism: Muscardinus avellanarius; assembly: GCF_963383645.1. Taxonomy (NCBI): domain Eukaryota; kingdom Metazoa; phylum Chordata; class Mammalia; order Rodentia; family Gliridae; genus Muscardinus; species Muscardinus avellanarius. Next base: position 95,651,410 of record NC_137787.1, on the reverse strand, counting down.
GGAAACCAGTTTGTCTTCTTCATGTTTTTTCAGGGGAGGGGTCAAATTTTGTACTGAGTAGTTTACCTGTGTTTTATCGGAAAACAAAGAGAGGAGGAAGAGTGGTGATTACATTAAGGGGTACTTAGAATTTCAGGAAGGCATAGGTTAAATGGTTACAATTTTAGGAAAACAGTGCAAAGGTTAAACAGGGTACAGCACAGACATACATTCCAGAGTAACAGCACTGAGTTATAACAAAATGGATTCTATACAAGATGGAGTCACGTTGGCCTTTCAGTTCGAAGCCAGCCTCAACTACTTAGTGAGGCTCTCAGCAACTCAGTGAAACCCTGTTTCCAAATAAGATATAAAATAGGTCTGGAGGTGTAACCCAGAGGTAGAAAGCTCCTGGGTTCCATCCCCAGAACAGTGACACACACACACACACACACACACACACACACACACACGAAAAAACAAAAAAAAAGAAGAAATAAGAAAGAAAAAAGATAAAGAAAAAAATTCTATTCTGTTTCCAGCCAGGACATTTAACAACAAATAAATATGCAGTACTGATATAACTTGCCAAGTTGCTTCTTCTCTCCCAGTCCTTCTGGATCATCTCTCCCTTCAGAACCACAAAGAGATCCCTAAGGCCTCATTGCTTTGCCTGTGGCTGGAAAACTGATCTTCTATCATCAATGCCAGGCCAAATGGTGAGAAAACCAAAAAATGCTTTCCTACAGCCAGGCTCTTACTTTTAAAGAGTGGCCTGAGTTTTATTTTTCTTTCTACTGTATGTATAACTGTCTTTTAGAAATTGTGATGTCTTCTTTGTTCTAGGCTGATCTACACTCCTCAAGGCAGTAAGTGCCACTGGGTGGAGTGTTAGTAACAGCAAGGAACAAAACCTTGCTTGCTTTGTCAAAAAACTATGCTCTAACTCATTCTATTTCTTGGCCCACTCACCCCAAGAATAAAGGCTCATCCCTGGGTTGCAGTACGCTTTACATATGTACTCTCGGGGACTTTGAAAACAACCATCAGCAAGCTTCGAGTTCTGGAGATTTCAGGCCTTTTTTTCTGCCCTGTCTTTTTGGAAAAATTTCTTCCTAAGCATATAAGATGCTTTTTTATTCTTTTTCTTTTTTCAGCTTAAATAGTGCTTTGCTTTCTAAGACCATTTGTGTCTTCTTATATGATTTGAAAACAACCATATTAGAAGAAATTAGCTGTCGATATGAAGTTAGGTTTTCACTGCCAAAAACACCTTAATCACCAGCATCTCACTATTTTAGTTTTGTTTTCCTGTATAATCAAGTTCTGGTTCCTAATTAAATTACTTAGCCTTTGAAGAATTAACTGGGAGCTCTGGGAATGAGTTCTCCAGCACCAAACAGCTTTTTGTCGGTCTGGAATTGTAATCTTATATGAATCGTCCTGGAGTCTTTCCCAGGAAGGTACAGATCCAATTTTAGGAGGATACGAACTGTCTCCAGAAGGGGGCGTAACCTTTGCTGAAATGAACCTACTCACCAGACTCTCCTTTGTGGTTTGTTAATAGTAACCTGTTAAAAGAACAGGCCCAACTGGCATGTAGTGGGAAAAGAAGACAAATGAAGGAGGAGAAATCTGGTCAGAACTGTAACATAGAAGTGAGATGCTAGGCTATGTGATGCCAGGCACGATACAATGTGACTTCAGGGTCATGATTTGCCAAAAGACAGCATTGGCATACTGCAGATGTGGCAGAGGAATTCATAGAAGAGAAAAACATTCTGTGGAGGAAAAGGAAGACCCAGATTCCCAGCATTCAGTTAGTTACACTCTTCAAGCACTGGGGATGGTAATAAAACATGTTCCACTAAACTTGTGGGAATACATAACAACAAAGCCACATTATCAAAATATATCAATAGTGAACAAATATTTTAGGAAATGGATCTACTTTCAGGTTGAAACTAATGTGGGTAGTGAAGAATCCTGAATTGTTAACAAGGCTTAGGCAGAACAGAATCCTTCTCTCTTGTCTCTAAACTATAAGCCAAAGAGCTGCAGCCAGGATTGACCTTGGTCAGCTAAGAATTGGCTATTAGCCCAGCTGAATACTGACTGATAAAACCCAAAAACCTGTGCTTACAAATTTTAAGCTGATATGGTCAGTATGGACCAATCCCCTTGCACCAGACCAACCTTGTTCAGAATTTACCCAATCATGTAGCCACTAGTTCCCCCACCCCTACCCTAACCACCATAAAAGCTTCCTCTACTGCTGAAGTTACTCTCGGTACGGATCCGCTGTGTTGGTGAAGTCTGAGTGTCTGAGCGTAATCCCAAATAAAGGCTCTTTGCTTTTGCATGTGGTGAAGGTTTCCTGGTGGTCTTTGGGGACTACTCAAACTGAGCACAACAGGTAGTACCAGCTGGGAGAGAGAACGAGAAGCTATCCAATGTGGGACTATAATTAAAACAATGAGCCAACAAGGAAATGGCTAAGCCTTTAATCCCTTACTACAATGGTATAATCTAAGGGCTAACAACATAGAAAGCACAGGCTCTCTGCTACATGTTCTGAGGAGGAACAGAATTTTTGTGGCATCAGGTAAATGAGCACAGAGGTAGAGAGTCTTCTAACTATCAAGGGAACCCCCAACAAAAGGCTGCACAATTTTATGGATTCATGTTGGGGCAGAGTGGGAGAGGACTAGCTATGGCAAACTGTTTGTCAGGTGTCCCTTCCACACACACACCACCATCACCATTAAGGAGACCTCAAGAGAGGACCTTTGCCTTAGATTAAAAAAAAAAAAAATAGGAGCAAGGCACGATGACACATGCCTCTAATTGCAGTATTTGAGAGGTTGAAAAAGGATGATTTCATGTTTTTTTTTAACAATTTTTTATTGAACATAAGTAGTATACATTTACACTATATTTGGTGCCCTCTCCCCCCCGCACCCGTTTTCTCCCCCTCCCCAACAATTAATCAAGATCGGCCTTTCTCCTCTCCTATCTTTCCATTAAAACTTAGCTAGTATTTCCCCTCTAATATCTGGGGTCCTACTGGTATCCTTTGTGTTTTCTAGTTTGGGCATATTAGAGGAAACATGTGTATCTTCTCTTTCTGTGCTTGGCTGATCTTACTTAACATGATGCTCTCCAGGGCTTTCCATCTTCTTGCAAATGATATAATTTTGTTCTTCTTTATGGCTGAATAGAATTCCATTGTGTGTATTTCCCACAGTTTTGCTATCCATTCATCTGTTGATGGTGATCTGGGTTGGTTCCATATTTTGGCTATTACAAATTGTGCTGCTATGAACATAGGTATGCATATGTTGCTGTATTTCTCTGAATTCAACCCCTTTGGAAAGATACCTAGGAGTGGTATAGCTGGGTCATATGGTGGATCTATTCCCAACTTTCTCAGGAATCTCCACACAGATCTCCATAGTGGCTGAACTAGTTTGCATTCCCACCAACAGTGTAAAAGAGTTCCTCTTTCCCCACATCCTCGCCAGCATTTGTTGTTGTTTGATTTCTTTATGCTTGCCACTCTGACTGGGGTTAGATGGAATCTCAGTGTAGTTTTGATTTGCATCTCCCTGATGGCCAGTGATGAAGAACATCTTTTCATGTATCTATTAGCCCTTTGTATGATTTCATGTTTTAGGCTAGCCACGGCTACATAGTGAGACCCTGAATCAAATTAAAAAATAAAGAGCTTGGCTGTAGCTCAGTGGTTTGATCCCCAATATCACAAAAATAAAAGGTAAAAAAAAAAAGGTGTTACCAAATCCTAGTACCAGCCCCAATTTGCTGAATCAAATAATTGGGACGAGTTTCTGGTATGAAGGAAAAGAAATGTGATTTCATAGCAAATTGAGAAACCAGTGAACTTAAGCATTCAGGAACAAGCCCTGGGTTCTCCTTGAACAAAAGAAACAAGTCATGTCTAAGAGTAAGCACTTCAGGGTCATGTGGTGTCTTATCTGAAGGAATGTAATTCATGTTTAACTCTTCTTTGAGTCAGTTCTCATTCAAATCTGCAGGTCAGGGTCATGCTGATGTCTTCTCAGAAGGGATACAATTCAAATGTAAGTCTTCCTTGAGTTAGTTCTTATTCAGATCCACAGGCCAGGGTCATGTTCCCTTGCTTATTAAGAGAGGTCACAGTTCATGTCTATGTGTGTGTGTGTGTGTGTGTGTGTGTGTGTGTGTGTGTGTGTGTGTGTGTTGAGTACAGCTGATATCCACAGGTGCCAGGTCCCTTTCTGTCAGTAAACAGATAAGATTATGATATTCGCTGACAGGAAGTGAAATAAAGGGAAAAGACAAAATAGGGAAAATGTCAGCTTTGAAACAGGTCATCTTTTACCTGCCAGGACTGGAAGCAAGCCCCTTTTACAAAAGAAAGAAAGAAAAGAAAAAGAAAGGTAGGAAGAAAGACTCTGTGGCTAGGGATGTAAATGTGCAAAGAGCATGAACAGCCAGGAAGACCAGAGAGACATCACTCACGCCAGCCAGGCAACTCTCCTTGTGACGCCTGCCAGGGAAAGCCTGTGCCCCTACTTAAGGCCAGGCATGAAGGAACTCCAGGTGTTAGGTGTTTACCTCAAAGCCAGACTCCTCAGGTAGTAGGTGTCCCTCCACTTACTTTAAATGATCCTTTTGACTGTCACTTAAAAAACTAAAATAAAAAATGCCTTTCAAAAGTTTTCCTCTGGCCTGGCCTAAGAGTAGTCTGAATTTAGAAGGGTGACATATGGGACTTTAACTTTGAGGTGATACAAATTGCAAAGCTATCTCATGATGCAAAGATATCTCATGATGACAAATATTTGAATAAAAAGAAACACCTGAGTTGAGCATAGTGGCCAATACCTGTAATCCCAGTACTTGGGAAGCTTAGACAGTAGGATCACAGGTTCAGGAACAGTCTTAGCAATTTAGTGAGACCCAGTTTTAAAAAAAAAATAAAAAGGGTATGGAGTATAACTTGAAAGTATAGTGCCCCTGGCTTCAGTCCCCAATATCAAAACATAAAATAAGCCAGCATGGTGGCTCATGCTTGTAATCTCAGTACTTGGAAGGCTGAGACAGGAGGATCATAGGCTCACAGCCAGCATCAGCTACCTAGTGAGGCCCTCCACAGGTTAGTGAGACCATTTTTTTTTTTCAAAAATAAAGAATTAAGCTTGACATGGTGGCGCATGGTTGTAATCTCCACGCTTGTGAGGTGTAGACAGGAGGATTGCGCAGTTTCGAAGCCAGCTTCACTTAAGAGACCCTGTTTCCAAATAAAATATTAAATAGGTCTCCAAGTTTAGCCTGGAGGTAGAAGGATTCCATTCCCAGTACCACACACATACACACACATACACACAAAAGAATGAAATAGGACTAGGGGTATAGCTTGGATATAGAAAGGCCCTAGGTTCAATTCCCTATACCAAAATATATATATATATATATATATATATATATATATATATATATATATATATATCCCCTAAAGAAAATAAGGAAGCAGCACGGACACAAACTTTTCAATATTTCAAATTGTAGCATCTAATAATCATTTACAGTTTTCCAGGTTTATGGCAACTCCCACTAAAATGCGTTTTTGTTACATTCATTATCATTGAAGGTTCCATCTTATTTTAATCATTAGTGTAGGTAATAATGCTGAGGGTTCACTAAGTGTGCAAGAAAAGAACATTAAATATTAAATGAATGTACATCGTGTAGGTATCTGCCTATGTGTCATTCAGAGAATTATCCTTCATGGGCAGAGTTTTATTAGTTTAGCCCCAGACAGTACATATTAGAACTGACGGAAACCCAAGGCTCAATAGAGGACTTTTTCTCCAAACTGAAAGTTGACTTCAGTTGTGGTGTGGCTTTGAGAATTTCATTTAAATAATAGAGATAAGATGGTCACATGTAAGGAATTGTTAATTTTCTGTGAATCACATGCACCGCTTTAGGAAAATTAGAGGGGAAAAACATTTAGAGAAAGTGGCTTTTGCTGAAAATCTGGAGCAAAGCTCATAGTTTTGACTGCTATTTTGTTTTTGCAAACTATACTTCCAAACATAAGCATTTTTTTAGAGCAAAATACATTTTTTCTCATTTTATTTTAAACATAAACTGGATGTGGTGGCACATGCCTGTGATATCCGTACTTGGGAGACTGAGACAGGAGGATCCCAGTTTCAAGGCCAGCATGAACTAACTTAGCAAAACCTTATTTCAATATTAAAAGGGCTAAGGGTATAGCTCAGAGGTAGAATGCTCGGGAGTTCAATTCCCAGTACCAATAATAATAAAAATAACAATAATAATACTTTTAAACTTAATACAGTATTGGTAAACTTTAAAATATTTCTGCTGCCTAAATCTCAAGGAATATGACACTTGAACAATTGAGTTGCCTATATAATGGGAATCACTGTTTTTAACCAAACTATAAGAGGTATTCATTCTAATAATTTAAGCAGTCTTTTCCTTTTCAGAAATAGGATCTTTGTTTGTTTTGTGACCCCAGGATCTACTGAAGTGTATGGCATAAGAAATCATGCCTGAAGGAGTCAGGCATGATGGTGCATATCTATAATGCTAATTTTGGGAAGCAGAGACAGGAAAATCACAGGTATGAGACAGTATACTGAACTTAGCAAGATCCTGTTTCAAAATAAAGAATAAAAATAGAGCTAGGGATATAACTTAGAGGCATAACTGTCCCAAATACCACACACACACACACACACACACACACACACACACACACATGCAGTCCTGTATTGTGTGCTTTTTGTGGGTTTCCTAATTTTTTCCATTGTTCTTGGTTTTAATTTTTCAGGACAATAATGAAACATTGTTATGGCTTGAAGCTTCACCCTTTCATAAATCTGAAGCACTTATATATCTGAAAACCAAATTTCCAAACGTTTGAAAAGTGTGTGTAAAATAAGAATGCTATAAAGACTCTTGTATGAGTAAACAGTATGCTTTTAAGATAAATGAAGTATTTTGGAATTTCTACACAAAATGAATGTTTCTGTATATTTCAGACTGTCTTTGTTTTTCACATTGAAATAAAAGGTTTGAAATGTCAAACAATAGTGGGAAACAGGCAAGTTCTCTTTCCTGAATTCACACAATTTTAACACCTTTAAGAAAGAGATTTTGTATACTTGTGACCCATAAAATTTTTTAGGAACCTTCTAAAATACATCTTTATGGCTAGCTTTTCCGTATGTTCTCCAGGGGTGGGGCCCTAGACATCAGATGTTCTCAAAATCCTCAGGCAACTTTAATGTGCAGAAAGTTGAGAGTCACTGATTTGAGTTAAATCAATTATACATTTCAAAATCAGGTTTCCCCTCTCTATCAGAGGCATGCTGGATTACATATTTTGGTTTATATTGGAGGAGTAATGTACAATATCAACTAATTCTTTAAGCAAAATGTTACATTTGTGGAAATAAACAAAGATCAACCAAGTGACAAAAGCAAAGTTGTCATTTTGCTTTATATTTTTAATTCCTGCTATAGGAAGGGAGTCAGGCACCATCACATGTATTTGGTAGAGCAAAGGAGTAAGAAATCTTCATAGTGATCCAAGGACAGATTGTAGGTGTGCCCTGATTGGAGCCTGCTGCCACAGGGAAGCTGTAGGCAGAAGTGAAGCTTCCTGTGGGACTAGTTAGGGTACACATTGGTCTTTCTTTAGTCTGCTCAAAATTGGACACAGAAACAGAAATTAGGAAATATGTTAGCTACAATCAAGTCCTGGCCATTTGGACTTGATTGTTCCAGAAATTCTAGTTTCCAGATTTTTATTAGATGTGATAATCTGGCACCCTGAAAATCTGACTGATAGAAGGCTGGCTTCGTGGGTTCTCTATAATAGATAAAGGACTTAATTTCCAGGACAGTTTTCTGATAGTTGGGGGAGGGGTCAGAGTTCTGTATTTATAAGTGATTTAACCATTGTCCATTTGTATATTTGGTTTCTTATATCAATCTTCTAAGTTTATGTCACTTAAAAATGTAAGAAAAAAAAGACTTAAACCTTGCCTCATTTAATAGTAGGATTTTTCCCTACCTCCAAGATCATTAATTAATTGTCTCCTTTCTCTATGTCCTGGGACAAAAACAGCCTTGCCTAAATCTACCTCCTGTGCATCTATAGTCAGCTTTTCTGCAACATTCTGTATCTTAAAAATTGTTATAGAACATCCAAAAAATATGAACTATTATGAACTAATATAACTTACAAACAATGGGCACTAAAGGGTTAGAAGCACAAACCAAAGGCATTAGAAATTTCTTCAGAGAAAATAGTTTCAGAAAATTACCAAACATAAGGAAAAGAGTTGGACACTCATACAGGAGACATTCAGAACACCAACAAGACAAGGTCAAAAAAGAATATCTCCATACCATATAATAATCAAAATGACTAAAATAGAGATAAAAATAAATCTTAAATGCATTGAGAATAGATAACATTCAGGGTAAAAATAATAAGAGTTACTGCTGACTTCTCAGCCCAAATCAAGAAAGCCAGGAGAGTCTAATATGATGTACTCCAGACCAAGAAAAAAACAAAACCAAACCCCTCCCCCCCCAAAAAAAAAACCAAACTTCCAAAACAGCTATATACAGCAAACATATTATTCAAAATTGACAGAAAAATAAAACATGCCAAGCAGAAACATGAAATTAATGACTACCTAGCTAAAACTAGAGAAAATACTTAAAAAATAAAATACAAAGAAGAAAACAGAAATGAATACGAGAACCACAGAACGGGTGAATTTCACAGAATGGTTAACTAAGGGATGGAGACATATTGCTTTATCAAAAAAAAAAACTTAACTAAAAATGACAGGAAACAAAATCATCTTTCAATAATAGCATAAAATTTTAAAGGTCCCCAACTAAAAGTCATAGGTTGGCAATGTGAATTAAAGAGCATAATGCAGCTATATGCTATTTTCAAGACATTCATTTATAGGCAAACCTATCCAAAGGTTAAAGGTGTAAAGATGGAAAAAAATATGTCATGCAAATGGAGATGGAAAACAAGCCGGGATAACAGTGCTCATATTGACAAAGAAAACTTTAAACTAAAACTTATCAGAATAGACAAATCTCATCACTTCTTTTTAATATAAGGAACAAAACAACAATAAGATAAAGTGATAGCAAACATGTATGCCTCAAATGTAGATACACCTACTTTTATAAAACAGACTCTTTGAGATATTAGATCTAAAATAGACCCAAATAAAATAATATTTTGATACTTCAATACACTGCTTATGCCACTAGATCCATCTTCCAGCCAAAAGACAAGTAAATTCTGAAGAACACTATAAACCAATCCTAAAGAACACTAAAAACTAAATGGACATATTAAACATATACAGAATATACCAATCAATGTGTATGCAGCTGAATACATATTCTTCTCAGTTGTTCATTGAATTGTCTTCAAAATATACCATATTCTGGTACACAAAGCCAGAACAGCAAATTTAAAGAATGATTTATAATTCCATGCATCTTTTTGGGTTGTAACAAAATGAAAATAAAAATTAATATCAGAAAGTCCAAAAGAAATTAAATGATCCCATGGAGAGGTAACGATGTACATTTGAATGAAGACTGAGCCATAGCAAAAAAAAAAAAAAAAAAAAAGAAGAAATAAAAAATTTCTAGGAATAAAGAAAGTATAGATACAACAGAAAAAAATCTATGGGACATTTTGAATGCTGTTTTAAGATGATAATTTATAGCAGAGTTCCCACACTAAAAGAAAAAACAAAACAGAAAGTCACCAAACAAAAACCCTAATGCTATACTTTAATGCACTTTAAAAATAGGAATACACTAATTCCAAAGCCAGTAGAAGGCAAGAGATAATTAAAATCAAAGCAGAAGTCAATGAAATAGAGAATAATAAAAAAAACACAAAAGGTGAACAAAACATAAAGCTAATTCTTTGAAAAGATTTACAAGATTTATAAATCCTTAGTCAACCTAACCAAAAGAGAAAATTAATCTAAATTATTAATATCAGAAATGAAAAAGGAGACACTATCACAGACAATGGGGAAATTCAGAAGATCATCAGAAACTATTTAGAAAATTTAAATTCCAATAAACTGTAAAGCATAGAGGAAATGAACATTGCATGTTTCTAGAAACATGCAACCTACCTAAATTGAAACAAAAGGATAAAGAGGAACAAAATCATGTCATTTGCAGAGAAATAGATGAAACTGACAAATACTTTTAAGTGAGATTAGTCAGTCACAAAAAGGGCCATATGTTTTCCCTCATGGGTTGAAGCTAATGAGTAATCCGGATACCAGAGAGGCTTCAGATAATGAAGGAAGAACTCCAGTAGATCCAGGGCGGTGGTCTAGGGGAGGGTGGAATGTGGAGAGGGAGATTATATAAAGGAATCACTTTCATTGACTATATATATATATATATATATATATATATATATATATATATGAATACCAATATCAGTCTCAATATCTGTATAAGGCAGTGAGTAGGGGGAAATGGTAGACAGAAGGGAGAAAGCTCACCAAATTCTGGGTGGATGTATGTCACTATCACTGGGAACTACATTATGATATGATGCAATAATGCACCAATAAAATATAAACATAAAATTTTAAATATCCTCTTAAACATAAAAAATAAAAACCAATATCAGGCTGAAACATCTATTTTCTGGTGAAAGGCCAGGTTATAGATCTTGAACAAGTCAAAATGTGTGGTGTCATTTCTTATAGATCACTATTCCAATTCTATTGTATATGTACATGAGCACTCACACAATGGGTGGATCTTCGATCTTGAATATCTCCCAAAGTTTCATGTATTGGAAGCCTGGTCTTCAAAACAGCAATGTTTACAGATAGGGCTTGGATAGAAGTGATTGGATCATGAATGTTTTAAATTCATCAGAGAATCAATCCATTAAAAGATATATAGGCCAGGCATGGTGGTGCATGCTTGTAATTCCAGTATTAAAGAGATTGAAACAGAAGAATCATGATTCATAAACAGCTCCAGCTACTTAGTGATGTCCTTTGCAGTGCAGTGAGACCCTGTTTCAAAATAAAGAATAAAAAATAGGGCTGGGGGTGTCTCTAGGAGGTAGAATGCCCTGGGTTCCATCCCCAGTACCAAATTAAAAAGATCTATAATTTGAGTGGACTCTTGGGAGGTGATAGAAACAATAGAAAAACAGACCTAGTAAAAGGAACTATATTCCTTTTTTTTTTTAAGGCTCATCATAGCATCACTTTAATAGTACAAGTCTGTCTAAGCTCTATATGTCTATTAAAAAGACGCTGGGTAAATAAATTATAGGGATTCGCAAACTGAAACACAGTCTATATTCTGTTTACATGGTAAAAAATTATTTTGGTAGGACAAGTATAACAGATTACAAAACAATGTACCACATAGTGTATAATGTTATATAACCCAAACAAATCAAGTGAATGTTCACCAGAATACTGTTTCTCTCTTAATGGTGATTTTTACTTGCTTCTGCTTTTCTTTAGTATTCAGATTTGCTACAATGATTATAATTTTTTTTTTTTTGGTGGTGGTGGTACTGGGGTTCCTGGAAGCCCTTCTACCTCCGGGCTACACTCCCAGACCCATTTTATATTTTTATTTGGAAACAGGGTCTCTTAAAACAGTGCAGCTGGCTTCGAACTAGCGCGATCCTCCTGTCTCCACCTTCCAAGTGCGGGGATTACAAGCATGCACTACCACGCCCGGCATTATAAATTTTATTTTCAAACAATAAAAATTATTTTCATTGGGAGAAATACACTGAATTCCCACAGAATGTTTTAAATTATTGAGCCATTAAGAATTCATTTACACTGGGCATGGTGGCACACGCTTGTAATCCCCGTGCTTGGAAGACTGAGACAGGAGGATTGCACAGGTTCGAAGCCGGCCTCAGCTACTTAGTGAGGCTCTCAGCAACTTAGTGAGACCCTGTTTCCAAATAAAATATAAAAAATGAACCTAGGAGTATATCCCAGAAGTAGAAAGCCCCTGGGTTCTACTCCAGTACCACCACCAAAAAAAAAAAAAAAAATCATTTACATGTTACTCATGAACATATTCATTGCCTAATTCAGGTATTCTTGTGAGATATTTTTATCTCAATTTTCTCCTCTTTCTGTCTGTCCTCTTCCAATCTACCATTAGTTGAGAGGCTTTTCTCTGCCACATCTTTCTGCCATAATATTCTGCCTCATGTAAGGAACAAAGTAATGAATCCAGCTAACCATGTGAACAAAAATTCTTGTGATATGTATATGTGTATATATTTGTATACATAATAAGTATGTATAATACAAATATATATTACAAATATATATAGGTATATATATATATATATATATATATATATATATCTTCTTAAAATTATTTTTAAAGTACCAAGAAGGACAACTACAGAGGAGACAACTCTAACAGTAAGTTATAGATATAAACTTCCTTATATTGACACATTATGTAGTCAGTATCATATTATGTAGTCATTTTAATATATAACCTAGATATTGTTTCTAACAATTATAATTGAGCAAAAATTATGAGATGCCACTTTCATGATTAAGTAATAAGAAGGGTGTGGTTTCTACACTGGGTACCCCTCTCATTCTCTCATTCACTCACTGAAGAAAGCAAAATGTGAGCTATGTTTAGCCTTGTGGAGTTTTTGTGCATTGGGATGAGTCAGCAATCTAAATTTATTAATATGCAAGCCTGACACACCTTGATCCTATGGTGCTGTCATTTTTATTTAGCAGAAAAAGTATGAATTCTTTGCAAGCAGACTTGTGCTTTTATTCTAGTTTTTTATACTTATCACCATGACTTTGGGCAAGTTTTTTAACCTTTCTGAACTTTAATTTCTTCTATAAAATTGAAGTGATACAAGTATTTCTCCCATGAGATTGCTAAGGGTTGTTAGATAACAACAGTGGAATTTTTGTAAGAGATCAAAATAAACATTTAATAAAGTATAAGCACTATTTTTCGGTCCCAATTATCTATATCACCATCAACATCATTGTTAGAAAAGAAAAAAAAATAATTTCATAGTTCCTAGTTTTCAGAAAGAAGAATTGTTCTGAAATACATTTTTATACATATTTTTTGTCTTTATATTCCCTTCTCCTTTGGGGGATTGAAATAATTTTAAGTAAAAAAAATAAAATTAATATATCAGAGAAACTAATAATTTATTTCAATAAAAAGAGCCACTGGAGTGACATATTTGTCTAGTTCCCCAATTTCTAGTTCCCTGGAGACAATATAGTGAAGGTCACTTGATCTCTTTATGAGGTGAATTTGTGCATCACAGAAAGACATCCTGACCTCAGGAGACTGTGAGTTGCCATGGGGCTGCTGGTGCAGGCATCTTTCTTGGTTTTGAGTGGGGAGGGAAAAAAAGAGAAAAAAGGAGAGAGAGAAAGAGATAATGAGAATGAATTCATTGACTCATTATACTTCATTATCTTGTAATGAAAGGAATATTCTCAGGAAGGGGAAAGAAAGGTCTATATACATATGGGATTGGGATATTTCTTGGAGGTGTATGTCTTCAAATTTCTCTGGAAAGTTACTTTATCCCTTACTGTTGACAATGTTTGCCATTCAAAAGCATCCTTTGCTGAGAATGCCATGATCATGTGGGCACATGGAAAATCTATGCAAAATTTTCTTTCAACAATTACCTTTTGGAAAATAAGAGAATAATTCACCTTGCTGGGCTTTGCACTACCTTTTTCCAGACTTTTTTTTTCCCCCCACAGAAAGCACTAAAGCACTAGAGAAATCTTTTAGTCAGGAGGGTTAAGAAGTGTGGGGTTGAGGCAGGTCTAAATGGCTCTTATACAAAGCAATGTTGAATTCTTTAGCAATGAGCAGTCATGAAGTTGGTATTTTGACCCTCCTTCCATGTCTCTACTTTCTTAATTGATATTTTACAATCTTATAAATGTAGGAGCCTAGCCCTGGAGTATCACTAAGAGATTCTACATATTACTATTGTGGTTCTCTACAACTGTTTATATTTATTAAAATAGACTCATGGTAACAAAAATTGTTTTTTACATAATTTATTTTTAAAAACATAAAAATGCTGGGCCTGGTGGCGCACGCTTGTAATCCCCGTGCTTGGGAGGTGGAGACAGGAGGATCACGCTGGTTCAAAGCCAGCCTCGCTGGCTTAAGAGACCCTGTTTCCAAAGTAAAAAAACATAAAATAGGTCTGGGAGTGTAGCCAGGAGGTAGAAGGATTCCATTCCCAGTACCACCAGAAAAAAAAGAAAAAAAAAACATAAATATGGAATTTGGATTAGAACATTTTTGTTGTACATTATGAGAATCAGTTACAGAGGTTTACAAATTTTCGCTGATGTGTTTTTTTTAACTAATTAACATAAAGTGATGATTTAAATGAATATTTTTACTAAGTAGCCCCAATAGTAATTGTTAAATCTATGCTACTTCCCGAGTTAACTTTTTTTTCTATTTCTCTGGAGTTTTTCAGAGCCCTTATTAAAGCAAATAATAGGGTTAGGAGACAGAAAAAAATTCTCTAAGCATGGGTATTTAAGCCTAAAAATAAAAAATAAATAGGAGTTGCCAAAGCTTCCAGAAGTAGATTGGGGATTTATCTAAGTTAAAAGAAAAGAAGAGAATAAGAACAGGTCCTTAAGAAAGACTTGAAAATGATGTGAACATGAAAAAATAAAAGGCCAATATGGCAGAACTTGATAGAAAGGAGAAAAAAGCATCAACATGAGGTCATGGAAGGTAGTAATGACTAAATTCAACAGGGACGTGGAGTTCAGAATTTCCACAGGTCTCTTTATTTTAAGAGTGATTATAGTGTCCTAAGCAGATACTGTGAATATTAGATAATGTATTGTAATAGAATAAGAATTCATGAGGAGACCAGTTAGCAAACTATGGCAGTTGTCCAAGCAGGAAATTAAATTGGCCTGGGAAGACTATGTGGCATTTAAAATAAAGGAAAATTACTAGATCCCAGACATACTTGGTTAAGAAGGATTATATTCATTTTTATTCTTCAAAGTGAATCTCAAGTCTTCTACAATTGAGGTGCACACAGCAAATGTCTGCCAATTATGTTGCACATATCACTCACAAAGTATTTTTCGTATTTACCTAGCTCCCTGCTTTTTTGACAGCCAGGAAAAGACTGCAGAGAAGAATATTTCTCAAGTTAAGAGTAAACTAAAAGATAAATCACACAAAGCAGGGAACTAATTAAGAAACAATTGTTTAGACAACTGTTGTAAATCTACACATTTCCCTGTTAACAGTCAAATGTAGAAAGCAGAGCATTTATTTTGATATGTTTAATATTTCCTGTGGGGAAATGATAAAATGTGTCTGGAAGTTAGAAAGTTGGATCCTATTCAGTGCTATAGAGACACCCTTTCAACAATACAAATGATAGCCAGATGACTCCTCCATCAGCTAACAGCTGTCAGAAAAGGGCCTAAGACTCTTTTTTTCCCCCATGCATTGAGCTCAACTGAGTTGTAAAATTCTGACATACTAAATTGGTCTATGGCCCATGCTTTAGAAGATATTTTTTAAAATAATTACTTACTCCTGCTGGAGAAATTCAGGTTTTAAAGACACTGAGTCATTTAATTGGGAGGCATTTATCCTTACACTTAGAGTTTCTACTAGGAGTGAAGTGGTTGTGATAAATGCACTATAAATTGATTCTGAAAAGACAATTTCTAACACTTCCTCAGAAACTCTGGGGAGTATGTGACTGTAGCTTGAGGAAGGGATGAGTAGATGAGGCTTGGAATAATAAGATTCTGCTGGACTTCTCTGAAGATGGCAACTGAGAAAAGCACCATTTATGAATCTTACTAACACTCGATCTCTATTGCCACAAAATCAGTGCTTTTCATAGCCAGAAAACACTATCAGCAGAGAAATAAAAAAATGTGAACACAAGGGACAGAGAATAAGAAGACTAGAAGAACAACCAGAAATTAGAAAATAAACCAGTCCACATTGCTACGGCAGATCCCACGCCAGTGCCATCTTGCCTCACAGCAGCAGGCTCCAGGGAAGAAAGGCAAACAAGGAGCTGAAGTGAATGGCTGCAGATCATTCTGGTGTAATTCAGTAGTTCTTTCAGCATAAAGAATGTCTTAAACTCCCAGTGGCCAAACTTATCACTCCTTCCAGGGACTCAGAATGGAGTTCAAAACCAGGAAAAAAAAAAAAAAATAAATACTCCAGCCTCATGGACGAGGGCAAGGCAGTGGCACCATAGTGCCATAAGCAAGTTCACCATGCCCACAATAGCTCCAGATCCACGTGCACAATAACCGTAAGTGAAACTGCAGCCCATAAAGGAAAAATCCCAGCACTGCACCCCCAGGAACTTGTGCAGGTTTGATAATTGCCCTAGGTCTGAGGTTTTGCAGCCCAACTCAGTGAAGGAGTAGTGGTAGCAAAGATACCACACTTTAGTTGCAGCTCCCTGTGGGAAAATGCCCAGCCCGGCACCCCCACGGTCTCATGGGTTGCCTCAATTAACTCCCTAGGTCTGAGACTTTGTGATACAACCCAGTAAAGGAGTAGTGGCAGCTAAGATTACACAAACTTGAGGTCCAGAGCACCCTAAGTGAAGTTGTGGTGACCTGGGGAAGAACCCAGAGAAGGCACAAAGTTCTGAAATCATGGGAAAGAGGAACAACAATAGAGCAATGAATGCCCACAACCCCACTATATAAGAACCTGATAACACAGAAATTCAGAGATCTCCAGAAGATCAAATCAGGAATATAACTGTAAAAATAATCAGGACCTTCAAAAAGAATATAGAGAGTCTAAAAGAAATAAAGGATGCAATCATTGAAGTACAGGCATCAATTCTAATTATAAACAATCGATTAGACCACATGGAGAATAGAATCTTTCTCCTAGAAGATGATCACTCCAAAGATGAATGCATAATTTATAACTTAGAAAAAAAAATCCGACAGCAGGAATTTGACATTGAAGAAATATGGGCCCATTTTGAGAGCTAAACTAAAAATAATTGGAATAGAGGAGGGAAAAGAAGGTGAAACCAAAGGCATCTATATAATCTCTTCAAAGAAGTAATAGAAAATTTTCCAAACATAGAACAAGAGGTTGATACACAGGTCCAGGAAACTTATAGAACTCCCTTTAGATGGGATCAGAGAAAAGGTTCCCCATGCCACATAACTGTCAAAATGACTAATATAGAAGCCAAGGAGAGAATCTTTTTCTTTAATTTTTTTTATTTGTTGGATTCTATTCATACATCATAGTGGGTTAATTAAAAAAGACTTGTGTAGACATACATGCACACCTCACCCAGTTAGCACCCATTCAATCCCCAGCCCTTCCCTCCCTAACCCTCCCTCCCATGCTTGGCTTAGTGATTGATATCAATACATTTGTCTAAATGTATCATGTGCCTCAGGGAGCTCTTTTCCCACCTCCCCTCCCCTCAGTTAGATTGCCCTATTTCCTCCTCTATAGCTTCTCCTCTTCACTTAGAGATCCTCCTATGACCATTTCAATTTAGCTTTCTCATATTAGTGAAAGCATCCGATTTTTTACTTTTTGTGTCTGATTAATCTCGATCACCATAATGTCCTCCAGTTCCATCCATTTGCTTGAAAATGTTATAATTGTATTTTTTATTTATGGCTGAGTAAAACTCCATTGTGTACATATCCCACAGTTTTGTAATCCATTCATCTATTGATGGACATCTTGGTTGGTTCCATAGTTTGGCAATTGCACAGCTATGAACATAGATACACATGCATTAGTTTGATAGTTTGGTTTGCTTTCTTTTGGATAGATACTGAGAAGTGGTATTGCTGGGTCAAATGGTAAATTTGTTCCCATTCTTCTGAGGATCCTCTATACTATTTTTCAAAGTGATTGCACAAATTTGCAATCCCACCCACAATGTTTTAGACTTCCACTCCTCCTCATCCTTGCCAGCATGTGTTGTTGTTTGAGTTTTGAATGATTGCCATTCTAGTTGGAGTTAGGTGGAATCTCAGGGTAGTTTTGATTTGCATCTCTCTGATTGCCAATGATATTGAACATTTTTTCATGCATTTATTGGCCATTTGAATTTCTTCTTTTGTGAAGTGTCTATTAAGTTCACTTGCCCACTTTTTAATTGGAGTATTTTGTTTTTTTGGTGTTGATTTTCCTGAGCTCTCTGTATATTCTAGATATTAGTCCTCTGTCTGAGGAATAAGTGGCAAAGATCTTTTCCCATTCCATTGGCTCTTGTTTGAGGATCATGGCAGTTTCCTTTGCTGAACAGAATCTCTTCAGTTTCACGCAGTCCCATGTATTGATTCACCTTTTAGTTTCTTGTGCCTTTGGGGTCTTGTTGAGAAAATTATTATCTGTGCCAGTGTGTTGCAGTGTTGGACCTACTACCTCTTCAAGGAGCCTCAAGGCCTCTGGTCTAATATCCAAGTCTTCGATCCATCTTGAATTGACTCTTGTGCAGAGAGAGAAAGTGGGATTTAATTCCATTTTTCTGCATATAGATAACCGGTTTTGCCAACACCATTTGTTAAACATACTGTCTTTTTTCCATTGTATGTTTTTGGCTCCTTTGTCAAATATCACTTTTCTGTAAGTGTGTGGTTTCATTTCTGAATCTTCTAATCTGCTCCATTCTTCTAGGTATCTGTTTTTGTGCCAGTACCATGCTCTTTTTATTACAGTGACTTTACAGTATAGTTTAAAGTCAGGTATTGTGATTCCTTCTACATGCTTTTTGTTGCCAAGGAGAGAATCTTAAAGGAAACAAACAAAAAAAAAAAAAAGCCAGGCGACATTCAGAGGCAAACCAATTAGAATCACTCCAGACTTCCCAAACCAAGTCATGAAAGCCAGAAGGGGTTTAAGTAACATATTCCAAACTCTGAAAGAAAACAACTTCCAGCCAAAAATTTCCTACCCAGCAAAACTACCTATCAAATTAGATGGGGAAATAAGAAGCTTCCATGACAAACAGAAACTGAAGGAATTTATATTTTCAAAACCAGTGCTAGAGAAAATATTAAAAGAGATTAGCTACAAAAAAGAAATAGGTATTACATACCAGAACCAGAAAAACAAAATTTTCCATCCAGCAGACAAATAAACAAGGAAGAATAAACAGTATTTCAAACAGAAATAAAATCTTAACATGTTAATGATTAAAGGTTATCTCTCAATAATTACACTGAATATAAATGGCCTCAATTCCCCAATAAAAAGACATAAAGTGGCAAAATGGATTAAAAATAAGAATCCATCCATCTGCTGCTTACAAAATAAAAGACACTTTACAAGTAAAGACAGTACCAGACTCAAGGTAAAGGGCTGGAGCAAGGTAATTCATGTTAAGTAGCCATCCTAACAAATGTGAAGTAGTATTTCACTATAGTTTTTATTTGTATTTCCTTAATGATTAGTTATGTTATGATAATGATGAGTGATATTCATATGTTTATTGGTCATATATTTGGAGATTCATTATCTATTTTAGTCTTTTACTTTTTTAAAATTGTATTGTTTGCTTTTATTGTTGCTAATTTTTAGGATTTCTATTTAGAATATTAATATACCTTCAGATATAGCATTTGGAAATATTTTATCCCATTCTATCAGTAACTTTTAATTATATTTACATTGTCTTTGGATGTCCAATATTTTTTTTTATTTTTTATGAAGTTTGTTTGTTTATTCTTTTGTGGCCTCTGCCTTTGGAATTGTATCCAAGAAATTACTGCCAATTTCAATGGTGTGAAGTTTTATGACCCAGGTTTTCTTCTAAAAGTTTAGTCTTAAGATTTACATTTAGGTCTTTTGTCTATTTTGAGTAGATATTTGTATATGGTGTTAGGTAAGGGTCCAATTTATTCTTTTTCATGTAATTATTATTTTTCAACAGTATTTAGTGAAAAGATTATTTCCTTCACCAAATGTTCTCAGAAACCTTGTCAAAAATAACTTGATCATACATGGAAGAATTTATTTCTAGGCTTTTTATTTTATTCCACTGGTTTGTTTGTTTGTTTGTTTGTTTGTTTATTTATTTATTTATTTTGGTGGTACTGGGGTTCCTGGAAGCCCTTCTACCTCCGGGATACACTCCCACGGGCTATACTCCCAGAACTATTTTATAACTTTTTATGTGGAAACAGGGTCTCTTAAGCCAGCGAGGCTGGCTCTGAACCAGCACGATCCTCCTGTCTCTGCCTCCCAAGTGCGGGGATTACAAGCGTGAGCCACCACGCCCGGCTACTCCACTGGTTTGTATATCTGCCTTTATAGAAATAATACACTGTTTCAATTATTGTAGCTTTATAAAGTTTGAAATAAAAAATGTACGTCTTCTAGCTCTGTTCTTTTTCAAGATTGTTTTGGGTGTTTAAAGTACATATTTCATGTTATGATAGATTTTTTCTGAAAAATAAGTATCAGTAGTTTTTTATAAAGATTACATTAAGAAGTGAAAACTTTAAAATATTGCTGGTAGGATTTCAAATTAGTGCAACCACTTTGGAAAACAGTATGGAGAATCCTCAGAAGAATGGGAACAAACTTACCAGCAATACCACTTCTGGGTATCTACCCCAAAGAAAGGAAACCAAACTACCAAACTAATGCATGTGTATCTATGTTTGTAGTTGCACAATTCACCATTTCAAAACTATGGAAACAGCAAAGATGTCCATCAACAGATGAATGAATTAAAAAACTGTGGGATATGTACACAATGGAATTTCATTCACCCATAAACAAAACCACAGTTATGTAATTTACAAGGAAATGGATGGAACTGGAGGACATTATGCTAGGTGAGATTATCAGTCACAAAAAATAAGAAATCAGATTCTTTCCCTAATATGTGAAAGCTATGGAGAAATGTGTAACAGGAGGAACTCTAGATGAAGAAGGAGATCCCATAGAGAAGCAAATAAGGTGACATAACTGAGGGAATGGGAGGGAGAAGAGGGAAACTCTCTAAAGCACATGATGTACTTTAAAATATCAATCACTAAACCAAGCATTGGAAGGAGGGATGGGGAGGGAGTGAGGTGGGGATTGGGTATGGGCTAATTGGATAATATGTGCATGTATGTCTCCACAAATCTTTTATCCCTTTAAGATGTATGACTTGTAACATACTATAGAAATGATCCCTGAAAGTATAGCCTTAACTGAATAGACACTTCACAAGAGATACAAATGGCCAATAGATATAGGAAAAGATGTTCTACATCGCTAGCCATCAGGGAGAGATGCAAATCGAAACTATGCTGAGATTCCATCTAACCCCAATCAGAGTGGCAAATATAAAGAAATCAAGGCAAGGATGTGGGAAAAGAGGAACTCTTTTACACTGTTGGTGGGAGTGCAAACTAGTTTAGCTCTATCAAGATCAGTGCGGAAATTTCTTAGAAAACTGGGAATAGATCCACTGTATGGTCCAGCTCTACTACTCCTGGGTATTTTTCCAAAGGGATTGAAATCAGTGAACTACAGTAACACATGCATACGTATGTTCATAGCAGCACAATTTGTAATAGCCAAAATATGGAACCCAGCCAGTTCTCCATCAACAGATAAATGGATTGCAAAATTATGGGAAATACACACAATGGAATTCTGTTCAGCTATAAAGAAGAACAAAATCATGGCATCCACAAGAAGATGGAAAGATCTGGAGAACATTATGTTAAGTGAGACCAACCAAGCACAGAAAGAGAAGGAACATATGTTTTCTCTAATATGCCCAAACTAGGGAGAACTGGGGATACCAGAAGGAATGGAGGGGAAATCTCAGCAAAGCCAGAATGGAAGAATACTAGATGAAGAATGCTAAGGTTGATTAATGGAGGAGCTACATCTGAATATCTGTAAAAGTATTAATATCGCATGGTTAACCTGGACACTCATTGTTGGGAGAGGGGAAAGGGACTGAGGTGGGGGGGGGAGGGCACTAAGCACAGTCTAAATGTATACCATTTTCAATATGTTCCATTTATAAATAAAAGTAAATAAAAAAAGATTTTACTAAAATTTTAGCCAAAAAATTAACAATGTTATGAAACTCTTCATTTATATTTCATTTAGTCAAAAAATTCTTAGCTAAGCATAGTAGCACACACTTGTAACTCCAGCATTTGAGAGGCTGAAACAGGAGGACCGCGGTTCATAGACAGCTTCAGCTACTTAGTGAGGCTCTTTGGAATTCAGTAAGACTCTGTTTCAAAAATAAAGAATAAAAATAGGACTTGGGTATAGCTCTGAGGTAGAATGCTCCTGAGTTCCATCCCCAGTACCTCGAAAAAAAATTCTTAGTCCAAATGATTAATCTTGCATTATGTTAAGCATTTGGTGTCCAAGAAATTCAATAAACTTATGTATAGGCTTTAAAATTATAAAGATATATTTTTACAAATCATACTATCCGGATGAGACTAAGAAATATGCTTCGGGCATAGTGGTGGCACCAAGACAGAAATAGTAATATATCTAATGTGCAAATGAAATGTTGATGGAAACTAGTTATTTGATTTGAATGTTACAGTGAGTAGATATTAAATATGACAAGGAGTAGGTATGTATTCAAGACAAAGAGATCAGCATGCAAAAGCAAAGTGTATTGAACTACTTCATGCTTTTGGAGAAAATGCAATTTTAGATGTATTAATATGATAAAAGAGTCCAACAATAGTTAGGCTAGGAGTAAATGGGTAAAAATCAGAAAATATCATATAAACTCTACTGAAAACATAGACTTTGTTAAAAGTCTATTAACTCAAGTATTTTCAGGGACTAGGAGGGAAGGTATGATATAAAAATGTTAGGAAGTAAGCAATAGGCCACTAATTGTGCATATTTTAATCAATGTTAATAAAAGACCAAAAAAGTGTATCTAAAGAATGAGTGGAATAATAGTCTTAATCTCTTACATGATCCTAAGGGCAAAGATAATTCAATAAATAATTTCAATAAAGGAGTCCAACATGGTCAGATTTAAATCAGTCATTCAGCTGTAGAATGAAGAGAGCGTGTGGTGATATATCTGTGGAGGAGGAGAGGCCATATCCAACATATTTGATAAAGCTTTTAAATTTTTAAAAGCTTTTAAAATTTTAGCCCAAAACAGCAGTGCAGTTCAGTAGTAAATCCACTACCTAACATGCATGAGGCCCTAGGTTAGTTTCCAGTGCCATAAAAAAGTATATACCTTCGTAGGCTATTCTAATAATTTAGAAATTACAAGGTAGCAGGTTGAGCTGAAATCAATGAACATGAAAATAAATAGATAATCTCAACAGTTTTTAAAATACAAAATAAGAGAATTGGAGATGATATGGCCCAATGCTGTTATGGGAAGAGGACTGAGTTAAGGATTGCTCCCTGATTTATGGCTTTAATTACAGTCAGCTATAGTATTGTTGCTCAAATGGATGATTTTGGATTAGGACATTTAGGATGGAAAAACATTGCCAGAGGTCCTATGGTTTAAATTAACACATCACATCGTGTACTCAGATGAAAATTAGAAAGTCAAATTTTAATTAACTTGCTTTTTGGATATTTAATATTTGAGGAATTGGAAAGCACCCAAGTAGAGACATATTCTTTAGTCATCTAATGCCTCTAGAGAGTTGTATTTAAGTATATGGAGTATAAATGAGAGAACTAAATGGGAAGTGCTTGGTTTAAGTATCCCCTCTAAAAGTCCCATTGCAGTGTAATTGCCATTGTAGCAATATTAAGATATGGGACCTTTAAGAGGGGATTAGCTCATGAGGACTCTGGTTTCCTGATGAGTTGTGCCATTATCACAGGAGTGGGCTAATTATCACAGGGGTGGCTTTATTGTAAAGCAAGTCCAAGTCTGGCTCCTCAGGCTCTCTCTTGCTCTCACCCTCTTTCTGTCTTGTGCTTGCTGGCCATGAGATCCCCTCCACTATGTTTTGACATGGCAGGAAACACAGCAACAGATGTCAATATTGGACTTCCCAGCTTCAAAAACTGTAGAAATAAATTTCATTCTTATAAATCGCCTAGTATGTGGTATTCTATAATAACAACATAAAACAGAGGAAGAGAAGGAGCTTAGGTTTGGAATAGGTGGCATGACATTAGTTGAAGCCCTGAAAGTGAGTGAGCCTTTCAGGTCAGTCACAGAGCAAGACGACAGAGAGTCTAATATGGAACCGTGAAGAACAAAACAATTCAAATCCAGTGGTGAAGAACTGACACAAAACCTAGGAAAGACAGTCCATTGAAATGGTGGGAAAGAAAAACCCTCAAGAGGCCAAATGACAACGGCGCCTTCTTCAAAAAGAGGATTCATATTGTCAAATGTTCCTTTGTGTGTGAGTGTATGTGTGGGGTGTGTGTGGGTGTATGTGATACTAAGGATTGAACTCAGGGACCTTATGGACATTCTGCCTCTCAGCTATATCCCTAGCCCTATTTTATTATTTTTATTTTGAAACGAAGTCTAAGTTGCTAAGAGCCCCATTAAGTTGCTGAGACTGCCCCCAAACCTGTGATCTTCCTGTTTCAGCTTCCAAAGTACTGGGATAATAGGTTTGTGTCATGAAATCTAGTTCATATTATCAAATTTAACTGAATACAAGTTAAACAAAGGCTGAAAACTGTCTATTGTGTTTAGGGATAAGGAAATTATGGAACATGATGACAAGTTTGGTGTTCAGGAAGTGGTAGGGAAATTGTATTATAATTCAAAGTTGCAAAAAAGGTAGATGGAAAATATAAATATCTCATGCAAGAATTTAAATATTCTCAAAAGCCTTTGAAAAATGAAACTAACATCAATGGGAGGGAAGATTTACCCAAAAATTAATACCACAGATGTACCGAAATGTGTACTCAGCTATTGTTTTATTTGTTTAATTTTTACAAACTCCATTTGCTTCTCTTAAGGTCAATAACCATTGCTGGGTACTGAATTTAAAATCCTCTTAACCTCAGAACACCTTTGTGAAGACTTTTCTATCATCATTTCAGAACCAATAGGTCATTTGAATAACTGAGAGAGAAGTAGAATTTTAAAACACAGTGTGATCAATGTATATACCAAAGTGCATAGGAGAGCATTGCCAAAAGTTAGGTGGCTTAAACCAACATTGAATGAATGCAGATCATTATTACAAAGTCAAATTTTAACTAAATTCCTTGTGGAATTAAAGATTCTTAATTATTGTTGCGGTTTTATCCTTAACTAAATTTTACTCTATCCAAGCACAGTGGAGCCTTAAGTATCCTGGTGGAATCATGCAACCCTTCCTATTCATTATACAGCAGTTTCTTCCAGAGAGCTTAGAAGTGTCAGAATTTATAAATGTAAAGACCATTTGATTTGATTTTGTCTCTGGAGCATGTTTCCTAATGCACAAATATTATTCATTAATGTGCTAAGGGGTGTTCACTAAAGCTATGCTGTGGAATTACCTAAGCTTCAGCAGAAAAGTCATCACTCTTTCCAGACACAGAATGTTGATAAGTAAAGTAATCCAGAGAACTGTTGTGGTATAGAATGATATAGAATTACCCCAACAACTAAAGTATATTCTACTGTTTTGTTAGTATGTATGATAAAATAATTAGATCTATATATTTTCCCTTAAAATATTTGAGACATTGTATCTCTACTGAGAACAGTGGCAATATTGGAGTGCATATGCAAACTGGGTAACTTTTAAATTTCTGTTATTTCTTTCTACTAAGAAGAAAAATGATGTGCTCAGTCCAAATTCTCTGGCTGGCTGGATTCTGATTTTGTCATGTCATTCAGTGCTTAGGAAACAACTATAGATTTCATACCCTGTATATAACACAATAAAATATGTTTTCACTGTAAGAGAAGCCCACAAGTTTCTGGCTTATAGATGGCATGGCAGCTTCATGTCTTCTGGGACTCTAGATTCATTATTTTTCTACCATCCTAAAAATGCTGGCTCATGACTGCTAGCTGAAGAGTGTCAGGCTCCAACTATCACATTCATATTTCAAGTAGCAGGAAAAATGATGAGGATGGAGAGAATTTATTTTTCTTGTTTTGTTGTTTTTTATTTGTAGTCCAATTAAATATTACATAATAGAGAAACATAGCAGGCATCTTTATGAATATACACAAAATAAAGACAGTCTTAAAACCAGATCAGGATATGAAACCCAATTGGTATCCTAGAAGACTCCCTCTTTCCCCTTTCCATCAAGTCTCTTCTCAAAGATAAGGCTATTTGAATTTTAACACTGTAGAATAATTTTACCTGTTTCTGAAAGTGTCTAAATGGAGTCATGGTGTGTTTTCTTTTGTATATACTGTTTTTCTTAAAACAATATTTGTAATGTATAGTCAATGTTACTTACAGCAAATATCTTTTTTTTTTCATTGATACATAGTATTATGTTGTAGGAATATTGAGCTGTGGGTGTTGCTCAGTGGTAGAGCACTTGCCTAGCATGCAAACGGCCTTGAGGTTGATCTGCAGTAAAACGCAAATAATAATAATATCATAACCAATCAATTCTATTGTTGACTAACAATGGATACTTATTTTAATGAGTGCTATTTCTGAACATGCTCTTATGTTTCATTTGGAAACAAATGTTCACAGAGGGGTATGCATTTCTTCAGAGAAGAAAGACCAGGCACATCATGCCTTAGATCAGTCTTAGTAAACATTATTAAGTATATTTTAAATGTACCAATTCACATAGCTTCTATCAGTCTATGCAAATTTCAGTTGTCTCACAGTATCAGAAAGACTTAATATTATCTCTTTATTTTCATCACTTCTGGAAGGTATTGAATTCTGGTTGTAATTTACTTTTCTCTGATGTGCAAAGTAAGCATCTTTTTTCTATATTTAACAGTTTTGTTGGTATTATTTTTCAGAAGTATCTGACAAAACTTTTGCAATTTTTTCTTTTGATAGTCTATTCTTCATCAGTATATTTATGGAAGTTTCTTAAATATACTGAATATGAGTCCATTGTGTCATATATGTCTTGAAAATATCTGCCCAGTCCTATGACTTACACTGGCACTCTCTTAAGACTATCTTTCACAAGTCTAAGTTCTCAGATTTATCAATGATTGATTACTAATATCTTCCAATACAGGTACGACTTTTTATGTCATATTTAAGAAAAAAATGCTTTCTTTATAAGCATGAGAATTATTCTATTTCTATATAAATACCTAGTTTTACTATTTATATGTAGTTCTACAATCCACTTGAAACTGATTTTATCTATAGTGTGAGTTAGGGGTAAAGATTCAGTTTCCTTCCACATGAAAATCCTAATTTCTGAATATCATTTATTGAAACCTTGTTTACTTGTATCTATGTACCGCAGCGTTACACAACTAATAGCTTTGCTATAGCGCAAATTATTGTATTTGTAGATCTGGGTTGTTTCAGTGATCTTTACTCTCCAATTCCTTGGCCTATTGTTCTCTTTATGTGATAATATCATACTGTCTAAAATACTGTAGCTTTAGAACAAATCTTGATTTCTGGTAGCATGAATGTTCCAGCTTAATTCTTTTCCATGACTGGCTTGGTTTTTCTTTGTATCGTCATATAAATGTGAAAATAAGCTTGGCAATTTTTGAGAAAATTATATAAGGATTTTGATTAAGGCTCTATCACATTTATAGATTAATCTCTTGGGTGTTGGAATATGTACTATATTGAATCTTCCAACCGAGAGACATAAAATTTACTTCTGTTTTAGTTTATTTGTTATTTAGTGATATTTTGGGGATTATTTTTGCTATTAGTTTATTTCATTGTAAAGGCCGAATCTTTCACTGAAAATTAATGAGTTTTATTTCTGATGCTATCATATATAGTATAATCTAAATGAGTGTTCCAGTTTATGACTGATACATGGCAATGTAATCAATTCTCTATTTTAACAATATTTTGACCAACCTTGCAATATCCACATACTAATTCATTTGTATTTTCTACATAAACAATTATGTCATTTATAAATAATTACAGATTTATATTATGTTTCATTCATTATTGGATTTTTATTGTGTTTCTTTTATTATATAGTTCTAGTATCTCAAATTTTAGGTAAATAAAAGTGCTGTTAACAGGTGTCTTTGACATTCTCATGACAGGAAAAAGCTTTAAATATTTTACCTTAAGTACAAAGCTGTAGATTTTTCATAGAGACTGTTAATCAGATTAAAGAGTTTCTTGTAGATTTAATTTGATAAGGATAATTACAGTGGAAAGGTGTTCAAACTTATCAAATAGTTATCCTCTACCTATTAAGATAATCTTATGATTTTCTCTTTTACTCTATTAATGTAATAAATCAAGCTGATTATTATTTTATTATTAGACTAAGCTAACATCCCTCAAATTAAATTGTAAATTTTTATAAGTCTTCAATTACTTCTAGCTTATCCTTATCTTAAATATCCTTTCAAGTGTCCCCAAAGAGAGTATAAATTGTTTAATTAAGCCCATTTCCTAGTTTTTGTAGATCCTGTACTACATTTTTATTATTTGGGGTATCATAAGAATAAAAAATGGCATTCTGTTTATAGATACTGTACTCCATTCTTAACACTTTTGGAATCATAAGAATAAAGGAAAAGCTATTCTGTGTTAACAGTTTTTCACTTAACTCTTCAGCTTATTTCTGTGATAGTAAAGCCCACATGGATAAACTATCAAGTGTTGAATTCACTGCTTCTCCTCTTCATCAACATCTTTGTTGTTCGTGTCCTGTTTTCCATAGAAAACCTCAAATTTGTCTACTTAAAAAGTCCTGTATGTAGCTCAGTGACAAAGCACCTGCTTTGCAGGTGTGGCGCTCTGAGTTCAATCCCTGGTTAAAAAAAAAAAAAAGACAAAAAAAGAATTTATTTATTTATTTATTTATTTATTTATTTATTTATTTATGGTGGTACTAGGGTTCCTGGAAGCCCTTCTACTCCGGGCTACACTCCCAGACCTATTTTATATTTTTTTTATTTGGAAACAGGGTCTCTTAAGCCAGCAAGGCTGGCTCTGAACCAGCGTGATCCTCCTGTCTCCACTTCCCAAGCGAGGGATTACAAGCAAGCACCACAGCCCGGCTTAAAAAAAGAGCCCCTTTTAAAAAGTCATAATTCTACCAAAGTTCCCTTTATCTACGTGGATCTGGTATCTTCTCTGGAACCATTGCCAAGAAACCTCACATTCCCCTAGAAAGAATGATTTTTAAAAATGCTGGATAAAGCCGAGAGTCGTGGTGCACAATTGTAATCCCAGTACTTGGGCGGCTGAGACAAGAGGATCACAGGTTCACAGCCAGCCTTAGCTGCTTAGTGAGGCACTCTTCAACTTAGTAGGATTCTGTTTCAAAATAAAGAGTAAAAATAGGACTAGAAGTGTATCTGGGAGGTAGAATGCCCCTGGAATCAATCCCTAGTTAAAAAAAAAAAAATGCTGGATTAAAAAAATGCTGGATAAAAATTGGAAATAAATCTCTCAGGATTGTTTTTTAAGTTTTGAATGTTCTGGCAAATTTCTAATGCCATCGTGTGTGTGTGTGTGTGTGTGTGTGTGTGTGTGTGTGTGTGTGTGAGCGCGCGCGCTCAGGGGCATTCTAACTCCAAGCTATATCACAGTCTGCCTCCCCTTTTAATTATTGTGTGTGTGTGTGTGTGTGTGTGTGTGTGTGTGTGTGTGTGCGCGCGCTTTGCAGAGGCTGTCACATTCATTTTTTTCTATTGGTGCGTTGTAGTCATACATCTTAATGGAGTGCAAGATGGTAGAGGCGTAAATGCACACTACACTCCTTTAGCCCCTCCTAAGTTCCCACCCCACTCCTTTCCCCTCCTGCCTGCTCTTGTTTGGCTTATTGATTGACTTTGATTTTGAAACAGGTTCTTGCTAGGTTGATGAAAGACTGATTAAGTTCCCGAGGCTGGCTTAGAACCTTCAGTCCTACTGTCTCAGCCTCCCAAATTCTGGGATTACAAACAGGCATGTGCTACCATGACTGAGTGTAATGTAAATAGCTTTTTAATATTCTCTGGAGATTTGATTTCCTAGAAAATGTTCTTGAGGATTTTGGCATCAATATTTATGAGTTATTTGTATAAAATTTTCTTTATTCTACCTCTTCAAGTCTTCTATTGATTTCCTCTACTGAATTTTTAATTTATGAATTTATAATTTATGAATTTTAGCCTAAGAATTTATACTTAATTTCTTCAAATTTTCTTACTGTTTTTAGTATCATTTTAATGTATCATTTTTATTTCTCTTAGCTGTTTGTATTGTCCTTTTGCACTATCAACATTCTTAGTCTAAAGACTACAAAGATATTCAACTGCATGAGAGAATTTTTTTTTGGTACACAGCTGGAACTTTTGCTACCAAATGGCAGATTAGGAAGCTCTATATTATTCTTCCTCAGGGAATTATCAAATAGAAACAACCAGGATTTACCCTTTGCCTCTTGTGCCTGAGTTTTCTGCTGACAGTAGCTGCTTATCACTTCCCAGTTTATTTGGAAATGGAACATGGATGTTTTCATTCAAGGAGACTTCAACCAGCCTGCATTTTAGGTTCCAATATTCTTTTACTATTGACTTTTCAACCTTTCGGATACTATTTTCTTATAGGAAAATACCATTGCTTCTTAGGAACTCATTAAATTCTATTTACCCACCAAGCATTCTATTTTTCATTAGTCTCATTCCTGGATACATTACAGATATAAAAGCCTTCTTACCTGTGTGCCTGTCTTATTTATGGCTTTTCTAATACAGGGACTAGGTCCACTTTAAGATATTTGCATATTTAAACTTTATTTAGTTTTATTTTACTACCTGGGCTATTTTATATTATGGTTCATTGAGTTTTATGAAACTATACCACAATGTGCAGGGTATATATCCAAGTTACTTAATTACATATCCTTAGTTACTGATAAAAATCTATTTTTGCCTTATAAAACTTTCCTCACTAATCCTTTATGTAATGATGTGAGAAATACTAATCTAAAATAGCTATCATAAAATGAGCATTATTAGTATAATTCAGATTATAAAAATAAGTAACATTAACAATATATTGGCTCAAACCAGTAAGGAAACAAAATTGAAAATCTATCTCTATCAGTTCTTGGTGCTTTCTGATTGAAGTCTGTTTCAAGAAATCTGAATGAAGGGACCACTGATCATTCTCAATTAAACATACTCATGATTGCACATGCAGCTAACCACTGTTACTGTTGATGGGGTAAGTAGCCAATCATGCTGATAATTAGATATATGTAAGTGCAATTAGGCAATCATGAATGCAATATCTTATGCAATACACTTTTCTATACATGTATTTTTATATTCACAAGTGGTTATATGATATTCAAATTTACACTTTTTCTGAAAATAAAGTTAAGTATAGAAAAGTATTCTATGGATCTATGGATCTATGGATCTCCAAGGGTAAATCTTCAGTTAGAATTAATGAAGTTAATAGGCAACACTTACAAATGCAAATAAGGATACTTATGCAGACAGATAGATGGTAGATCTGCAGCTATAGACACAGCTATTGATCTAGATGCACCAGGAGATCAATAGTGCCAGAATTACAGTGAAGTGAGATATTTAGAACCATTACTGCTACCAACCAACTCCCCCCACAGCACAGCCAGATACATTCAAAGCAGCAGCTCAGTGGCCTCTGACTATGATGACAAGACTGAAAACCAATTAAATAGCAAGAATCAAATGGCATGTTTATGTGACGAATTTTCCAGAAGAAACATGTATTTTAATGAGTCTGAATTATAATGCTTTTAAAGGAAAGAAGATGAAGATTTATGTTAAAAGATGCTTTTCACATTATGTTAAAAGTGAAACATTCTAAATCTTTATTAGTTTTCTTGTATATTCTAGTTGTTTTGAATATGTAAGCTCAAGACCAGAAGGTTGTGTTCTAATATAGGTTGTACCCTTGTCACTTAATAGCTAATGAGGCTTAAGAATTCATTTTCTTTTCATGAACTATAATTTCTTCATCTGTAAAGCATGAATAATGCTCTCTACTTTCAAAGAATTTTAAAATATTAGAAGCAACATATGTGTTCTAGCACAAATACTGTACATAATTGTTACTTTATAAGTGCTAGCTATTGTTCTCATTATTGTATTTGTGATATTTTCCTTCTTTTTTATTCCCCATTACAATTTCTAGCATAAGAAGAGAATATCTTCCAGTTCAGTCCTGTCCCTACTTCAGTATCCCCAAATGATACCTCTCTCAATTAAGGGATTAGAAGACAATAATAAAACAGCCTGGTAGTAGGTACCTTCCTAAGGAGGTTCACAATGATTTCCAACTCCTGGTTCACACTGCCCAGGGTAATTCTTTATATTTTTATGTGAGAAAGACCTAGCAACTGGCTTCTAATTCATTGAATATGTAAAAGTTTGGAATGCCACCTTTGAGAACAGGATACAAGAAATAGCTGATTGTACCTTGCCCCACATCTCTTTCACTCTACTGAAATCATCTGGAATATTTCCAGCCTCTCTATGCAGCATTTCACATGGCAAGACACTGAGGGAGGCTTCATGTTTGTAATTTCTTGTTTGTTTGTTTGTTTGTTTGCATCTATCTATCTATCTATCTATCTATCTATCTATCTATCTATCTATCTATCTATCTATCTATCATGTGGTGCTAGGGATTGAACCCAGGAATATTCTACCATCAAGTTACATTCCTAGCCCTATTTTATTTTTATTTTTTATTTTTGGTGGTACTGGGGTTCCTGGAAGCCCTTATACCTCCGGGCTGCACTCCCAGACCTATTTTATTTTGGGGAACATGGTCTCTTACTCCAGCGTGGCTGACTTCAAACCTGCGCTATCCTCCTGTGTCCGCCCCCCAAGCGCGGCGATTACGAGCGTGTGCCATCACTCCCGGCTTTATTTTTACTTTTTAACTGTTGTTTTAGTATACTTTTATTGGTGTATTTAGTCTCACATCACAATGTGGCTCTGAGTGATAAGGGCATACATGCACACAGTACTTGATGAGCTTCCTCTAGTCAACTTCAAACTCCCTCTCCTTCCCCATATATGACATAGAGATTAGCATTGGTAATTTCACATACTACATAACTTCAGTGGCAGTGTTTCCCTCATTGGTTCTCCCATTCCACCCTTCATTATCCACAGTGCCACTCTACTTTATACCCCTTCATTCCCTCCAAAGGAGTTTTTTCACCATTTAATAAAGTCCCTCTTGTATTCCAATTACTCGTGTATATCAGAATAAACCTATTACCCTTCACTTTCTGGCTAATGTCACTTAACATAATGTTCTCCAGATCCATCAATTTTCCTGAAAATGATATAATTTTGTTCTTCTTAATTGTTGAGTAGAATTTCATTGTGTATATATCCCATAAACTTGTAATACATTCATCTGTTCATGGACACATAGATTGGTGCCATGATTTAGCTATTGCGAGTTGTGATACTATAAACATGGATATATATGTATCACCATGATATTCTGATTTCAGTTCCTTTGGAAAGATACTAGGAATTGTATAGCTTTATCATATGATGGATCTCTTCCCAGTTTTCTGATACCAGGAGTTGTATAGCTAGACCATATAATGGATCCATTCTCAGTTTTCTGAAGAATCTCCAAACTTCTCTCCAAAACTGGTGCATTAAATTGAGATCCCACCAACAGTATAGAAGAGTTCTTATTTCTTCGCATCCTCATCAGAATTTGTTGTTGTTTCATCAGCATTTATTGACTTCTTCTTAATTGTCATTCCATTTGGGGTTAGTTGAATGGAATCTCAGGATTGTTTTGATTTGCATCTCCCTGATTGCTAATGGTACAACTTTTTATGTATTTATTGTCCATTTGTATTTCTTCTTTTGTGAAGTGTCTGTTTAGTTCAATTGCTCATTTCTTGATTGGGATATTAGGTTTTTTTAAAAATGTTAAGTCTTTTAGGTTCTTTGCATATTCTGGATATTAGTTCTCTATCAGAGGACTAGCTGGGAAAGATCTTTCATTCTGTAGATTCTCTCTTTAGACTCTTGATGGTTTCTTTTACTGAAAAGACTTTTTAGCATCATCTCCTTTATTAAATTTTGTTTTAATTTTCTGAACTTTGGAGGCCTTATTGAGGAAGTTTCTATCTGTGCCTATATGTTGGAGTGTTGATCCTATGCCCTCCTCTAGTAATTTCAAAATCTCTGGTCTAATTTCCAGGTCTTTGATTTATCTTGAGTTAACGCTTATGCAGGGTGAGATGGTGGGGTTTAATTCTATTTTCCTACATATAGATAACCAGTGTTTCCAACATTATTTGTTAAAAAGGTTGTCTTTCCCCAGCATATGTTTTTATCGCTTTTGTAAAAAATCAATTGGCTATAAATGTATATTTGTTTCTTTGTATTCTAGTCTGTTCCACTGGTCTGTCTGTTTCAGTATCAATATCTCTGCTGTTTTTATTACTACATTTTGTGGTATAATTGGACGTCGGCTATTGTAATTTCTCTTGTATTTTTTTATTGCTTAGAATTGTTTTGTCTATTTTGGATCTTTTATTTTCCCCAAAATAATGTAGGACTGATTTTTCTAGCTCTATGCAGAATGGAATTGGTGTTTTCATAGGTATTGCACTGGGAAATATCAAAGTCAGAAAATTAGCTGCAGGTTATATTGAACAACAATTTATGATTAAAGCAATCATATTTAGATGATGTAAAATTTATTAGCTATTTTTATCCTTTCTGACAAAGGATACAGTGATGTACAGGCTGAAGTAACTAGAAAGTTCTAAAATAAATGAATTTATGAAATTACTAGAAAATCATATCCTTTGTTAATTGGAGGTGGGAGGATGTGACTGCCATATATGTTTTATATCAGGTTGGACTTTTTTTTTTGTGGTACTGGGGTTCCTAGAAGCACTTCTACCTCTGTCTACGCTCCCATGGGCTACACTCCCAGACCTATTTTTGTACTTTTTTATGTGGAAACAGGGTCTCTTAAGCCAGTGTGGCTGGCTTCGAACCTGCGCGATCCTCCTGTCTCTGCCTCCCAAGCACGAGGATTACACGCCCGGCTCAGGTTGGACTTTAATGTCTAATCTTTACTCTTCATATTTCTGTCTTTCCTCATATGTGTTCATCATTGGTGGGGTAATGGAGAAAAGCATGATGAGTTGTAGATCGAGAAAGCATGACAGAAAGCAATTGAGACCCATGAACTCAGCAATATTCTAGTTTATGTTAAAAATTGCTTGTATTATTTTCAATGACCATCAAACAGGCTTCCTATTTATAGACATGAGGCAAACAGTTTGCATATAACTGGAGGGAACAACTCTGCTCAGAACTCAATTTTAAAACTATTTTTTTCTCCACATAACTTGTTCCAACAAACAGGTGAAGTCGTAGGTTATTGGTTTAGTAAGAGACAATATGTGCTAAAACATATCTTGGGTCTAGAGTTATGAAATAGGGATTTTATGCTGAGTTCTGACATTTACTGAATCTTTGGGCTAGGACAAGTCACTTAACCCGAGTCAGAGTTTCCTGATTGTAAAATGAAGATAATGTTTATTGTGTGAAAATAAAAAAATATACCACATGTAAAGCACTACAGGTATTATTTTTATTTGAGAAGTCTTGTAAGAAAAATCTCATCTAAAATCAGCTTACTTCTCTACATTTCTTTCAGTGTAAATATTTTTCATCCTTGGTTTTAAAAAAATTCATGTAGGTGAAATTTATAGTTCCACTCTAATATATACTATTATTCCTTAATCTATGTTTAAATTTTATAATACTTACACAAAATACTACTGAACTATCAAACTACATGTGAAATCCAATGCAACCTGAAATAACACTCCTCTTTTTCTGAAAAAAAAAAAAAAAAAAAAAAAGTTCACGTAGGTAGGTCAAGCTTAAATTCTTGTGAAGTACATATTGTTTTTTCATTGTAGGAGGTATTTAAAAAAATTTTGAAAACAATGGAGAGAAGAAATAAATCTATGATCCTATCATTTAAGATATTTAACAAAAGGAGTATATATATATATATATATATATATATATATATACACAACCATGTATACATGTGCATGTACATGTTTCTATTTTTGTAATCTTCGTAGATTACAAAGTCTTTGTTTTTTAATCAATAGAAGATTCTTTCATATATTATAGAGTATCTGTTAGCATTAGATAACCAATATAGTTATTACTATTACTATTTAAGAAATTTCTTTTTTTACTTACATTTGTAATATACAGGGATCATTATTTTATTTAGTAGTTTTTATCCGCATTGGGCTAATTTCTTAGGGTTCAATAACTATAAAGCTTAACAGGCTAAACTCTTTTACTTCAAACCTTTAATTTAATTTATTTTCTTAAAAACACATGTTTTTTAAAACAAGAACTTTATATAGTAGTATCTAATTGCACATACTATTACTCTTAGCATACTGTTTTCTTCATAAAGGCTCAGATTGTTTCAGTCACCTTTGAAGTTCCCCGTGGTAACTGCACTGTATTTCACACAAAACTGGCATCTATGATTATCAAGTATGTTGTTTGATGGTTTGAAAATCTGGTTCATTCCCCAGCCTGAGAATTTGGTTAGTTCCAATGGCTACATAGAAAAAATGCTTTCTTGACAGGCCCTACGAAGTTTTGTCACGTGAAATAGATAGTTACGAGGCTAGTTGAACAAATGATAATATAAGCAGAGCTCATACACAAATTGGATAAACAGATGGGATTTTATTGCTGAAAATAATTTGTTCTTTGAAGTCACACCTAACACTGATGACTGTCATATTCTGGCAACAGAGTGACATTTGGGATTGGAATCAGCTCTGATCTGGCAAATGTCTAATGGAAGTAAATGAGAATTGATTATTTATTAATATAGTAAACCTAGTAAATTATTTGTCTCAATTTTTAATTTACTTAGTTTATTATTCATTCATAAATATATTACTTTTTCTTTTTCTTCCTTCCAATTTTTTTTTATTTCTTTGGTACTAGAGGCTGGCTCCAGAGATATTCTACTTTTGAGATGTATCCTCAAACCTATTTTAATTTTAATTTTGAAACAGGATTTCACTAAGTTGCTAAGGCTGGCCTCAAACCTGTGATCCTATTGTCTCAGCCTCCCTCTTCTGCACTGTCATTACAGATGTGTGCCACCATGTGTTAGCTTTTATATAAGTATCTGAATTCTCATTACTCTTAAAATGTAACTCAGTCTATCCATTAAACAGATATAATTTTAAATAACTACAATCAGAAACATTAATTACAGTGTAGTCCATGGGGGAAAATACAAAACATTAATACCCACATAAGTATGATCTGGCATCTTCAATTCCAGGTAAGTGACATGTTAGCATTGGCATTTATTTGTATTATAAAAAATGTAAAGTTAAGAACCACTTTTCAGGTATTCCATATCTTTCATTTGTACTTTCTGAAGACCACTGCTAATGTCACAAGAAGACTTTTGAGTAGCTGCTTGCTGGTTGTTTGATCTCCATCTCCAGTTGTTTCATTCTTTCTTTAGTAACTCAGCTTCTCACTCTGAAATCTTAATCGGGTTACTTTTCTCTCCATTCAATAGCTATTTTTTTTTCATGTTTACCACATGTTCAATGCTAGAAATGGCCTAACACTGTTATTATTGAAAAATAGAATTGGCACTTTATTATTAAAGTCTAGTAGATAGAGGCATATGCTATGAAGACTTAGAGGATGCCACCAAAGTATTTATGACTGCTGTTCAACTTGCATGTGGAAAAAGTAGTAGAGGGAAGGAGAAGAATCAGAGAAAGAAGGAGAAAGGCAGAAACAGATGGTTTTAGGATGTAACAATAATGCCATTCAATGAAGGCATGGCTTAAAGATTGTTTAGAGCATCAACTGTGTGTCAGGTAATATTGATAAAACTTAGTGCAACAGTATTGATGGAGAAAGATACATATCTACCACTGCAGACTTCGTAGTTTAAAGGCCAGTTGAAACAGAGAGTAAACTCAAGTAAATCAGGCAAGGAGGGGAAAACTTCAGAAGATCAGATTCTCAGATGCCTGCAATGAATGGACAGTGACTGGTAAAATTGAAAATGTAAAAATCAATTTTCCCAATGTCCTTAGAAACTATTAGCTTGAGATAACTCTATCTACAGGAAAGTCAAACATCTTTTATTGAGCATCTATACAAGATGCCTGACATTTTCTTAGTATCGTAACTATTTTTGAAGTGACTATATTTTGCAGATGTGGTAACTAAGCTTAAGAGATATAGTACTTCAAATTTAGTTAGAACAATTAGGCAAGAGAAGGAAATTATAGGGATGCAAATAGAAAAAGTAAAGGTAAAATGATTTCTATCTCCCAAGAATAGTAGGCAAAAAAAGAAAAAAAATCAACTATGAGGCTTCTAGAGGTGATTAAAAAAACTCAGTAAAGTAGCCAATACAAAATCAACTTAGAAAACTCAATAGTTTTTCAATATTCTAATAGTGAATTCAATAAAAAAAATAAATCTAGAACACAATCTCATTCACAACAGCTTCAAAAGATAAAATACTTAGGATTAAATCTAAGCAAAGAGGTTAAATCTTTACAATAAAATTTATAAAACATTGAAGAAAGAAATTAAAGAATGTCGGGAATCCAGCCCAACAGCTGGTGGGGCTTGACGAGATGATGAGTACCGACGACTCGAACACAAACCCATGAGCCGGGAGTCAAGTCAAGCAAGATCTCATTCATTTCTCTCCAAGCAGTTCTTTATATAGCACCAAGCCATGAGGAGAATTATCATGAGAAGTAGCCTAGCATATCTGGGATAAAGATCACTAGCACGTAGTTTACAGCCAATCCCAGGCCAGTACATGAGCCATTCATGTGTGCAGAAAGCTCCTTTAAAGGTAGAAAGGGAAAAACTGCTCAGTCTCCCCACCCATAATGAATGGGGAAACCACGCCTTCGTAGCTTCCTCCAGGCGCCATCTTTAGCCCATTTTCTGCTGAATCACTTAAAGTTTTGCCTTAGGCTGTAGGCCACTCAGTCTGAGGGAGGCTGCATCTCCTTAGGTGCTGTATGGACACACTCCATCAAAAGAAGACCTTAGAAGATGGAAATAATTAATGGTCTTTGATAGGCAGAATAAATATTGTCAAGTGGCTATATTAGTAAAGGAGCTCTATAGATTCAATATAATTCTTACTGAAATGACATGCAATTCTTCATAGAACAAAAATAATCCTAAAATTCATATTAAATAATTAACAATAGTCAAAGCAGTTTTGAACAATAAGAACCATGCAGAAAACCTCATGATACTTGATTTCAAATTATACTAACAGAACCAGATAGTAAAGACAGTGTGATATTGGTATAAAAATAGATTCATAGACAAATGAAATAGATGATACAGAGACAAATTTACACAGATACAAGAGGTGATTTTTTACAAAGGTGACAAATATATACATTAGAAAAGGAATTTCAACAAATAATCCTGGGTAAACTGGATATCTATATGCTGAGGAATGAAGCTAGTTCCCTGTCACCCTGCACAAAAGTCAACTTGAAATGAGTCAAAAACCTAGAAATTAGACCAGAAACATTACAGTTACTGGAGGAAAACATTTTACAAAAAGTTTATCACATAGGCACTAGGAAAGTCTTTATCATTAAGACCCTTAGAACTGAGGAAATAAAAACTTGAATCAATGAATGGAATGGCACCAAAACAAAAGGCTTCTACACAGCAAAGGATATAACTAAGAAAGTAAAGAGAGAGCCTACAGAACTGGAGAAAATCTTTACCAGTATCTCTTCTGGTAGAGGACTAATAGCTAAAATAGACGAGGAACCC
The DNA here is from genome assembly GCF_963383645.1 of Muscardinus avellanarius. Lineage (NCBI taxonomy): Eukaryota > Metazoa > Chordata > Mammalia > Rodentia > Gliridae > Muscardinus > Muscardinus avellanarius. Next base: position 95,611,305 of record NC_137787.1, on the reverse strand, counting down.
AAAAAACCTATAATAAAAATTCAATAAAGGTGGTAATTGAAAGAATAAATGCATCTCAAAAGGAAATGCAAATGACCAATATATAAAAAAACACTCAAGATCATTAGCAATTAGAATGATTTAAATCAAATCTACACTGAGATCCCATCTGAGTCCATTTAGAATGAGAATTATTATTGGCATCTCACATATGTACATAAGGTCAATGGAAGTGATCCACTCATTGGTTCTCCCCGGCATCCCTCCTCCAGTGACAATCTCAATATCCTGTATGGGAAAGGGGTGTGGGGAAGGGACTGGGGGAAAGCCCACCAAGTGCTGAGTGCTTGTGTGTCGCTATCACTCTAAACTACTTTATGATGTGAGACTGCGGTGCACCAATAAGAGTATTAAAAAGGAATGGATATCATCAAGGATACAAGCAGTAATAAATTCTGAAGTAGATGTGGGAAGTAGAAACTCTTTTTTTATTTTTATTTATTTATTTATTTTTTTGTGTGTCTGGGGATGGAACCCAGGGGCATTCGACCTCCAAGCTACACCCCCTGCCCTACTTTTTATTCTTTTGTTATTTTTGAAACCGGGTCTCACTGAGTTGCAGAGGGCCTCACTAAGTACCTGAGGCTGTCTGGGAACCTCGATCCTCTGGGTCTCAGCCTCCTGAATGCTGGGATTACAAGCATGCAACACCATGCCCGGCTAGAAACTCTTTTATATTTGGTTGATGAGAGTGTAAATTAGTACAACCACTCTAGAACTCTGTATGGAGGATCCTCAAAAGACTAGAAATTAGCACCATCATATGACCCAGCTATGGCACTCCTGGGTATCTTTCAAAAATAATTAACTCAGAATACTACAATGACACATATTTATCCATGTTTATAACACCACAATTCAAAATAGCTGAGTAACAGAAACAACCCATGTGTTGTCCATCAACTGAAAAAGGGAAATTTATGTGTGTGTGTGTGTGTGTGTGTGTGTGTGTGTGTGTGTGTACATACACATTAGTTTTACTCAACCCTAAAGGAAAATAAAATTATGTCATTTGCGGGAAAAAGGATGAAACTAGAGAATATAATAAACGAGTTCAGCAAGACTCAGAAAATCAAGGGCTACATATTTTCTCTCATAGGTGTAAACTAGAGAGAAGATAGAAAAGGAAAGGGATTTCATGAAAGGGGGAGACCAGTGGAGTATTGAAAAGGGATTTCGGGAGTGAGAAGGAAAGGGGGAAAAGGCTTGAACAAGAAAAGAGACCAAACAATTTTATGTTTCCATGTAAATATATCATCACCAATTATATCCCCATGTACAGGGAGGGAAGAGAGGAGGAGGATACGGAGGGAAACACACCAAGGGGTGTTGTATGTGTGTATGAACGTGTCACTTTGAATCTCACTATAATATGTAACTACAAAGCATGAATACAAGTTTAAAATGTAAAAAGAAAACAGATATTAAAATTTCCCCAAATCTCACTCCAATTGAATAGTTAAGTAGAAATTAAAAAGGAGATTTCAGAGTTCTGATCTTTCTTGACCACATGCATTTAAAATAAACTTCTTAAGCTGGGCATGGTGGCTCACCCTTGTAATCCCCACGCTTGGGAGGCGGAGACAGGAGGATCGTGCAGGTTAGAAGCCAGCTGCGCTGGTTTAAGAGACCCTGTTTCCAAATAAAAATATAAAAAATAGGTCTGGGAGTGTAGCCCGGAGATAGAAGGGTTTCCAGGAACCCCAGTACCACCAAAATAAAATAGATAGATAGATAGGTAGGTAGATAGATAGATAGATAGATAGATAGATAGATAGATTGATTGATTGAATTGGGAGTGTAGCCCGGAAGTAGAAGGGTTTCCAGGAACCCCGGTACCACAAAAAGTAAAATAAACTTCTTAAGCCAAAAGAAAACAAGGAGGCACTGAAAGTTTTGTCCTTACTAAGATTTTGTATTTCAGCATTTGATTAAAAAATGCAATGCAATAAAATACAGCTGCAACAGTGAAAATTCAAGAGGAAATATAGCTAAATACATTTGTGGCTTTAAGAGTTTTTATTGCTTTCTTTTTTAATATAAATGTTCAACATGATTTTCTGAGCAAAATCTCAGTTTTCTATTAAAGAGCCACTTTCTGAGTATAACTCATTACACAACTCTGTGCTTACTATAATTTATATATGCCCATGGCTCCAGGATAGATGGGAATGACCTCTTTCAATACTGTATAAATAAGACATAAGGCTGCAAGGACTTTCAGATCAGAGGAATGAAATTCTTTCAGGTTTTTGTAGAAAGAAAGACAGATTATAGATTTATTTATTAAAAATAAAATAGTTTGAATAACATAAGTGTTACCAACATATTGCCTATAAAAACAAAATCAGTTCCCAGAGTGAAATTGAAAGAAAGAAAAGTAGAAGAAGCGTATTTGAACATTATGAAGAAATATTTCTTCTGGTTTATGCTGGGAGAAAGTTGATAAAAGTTCAAACCATAATGTGATACTAAATCTCAATTACTCTTTCTGGTACTATTAAAACTATTACATCGTTTCATTTATTTGGGAAAGCATATTGATGGTTCCTTTGTTCTTGGTTTTAGTAGTTGCCTAGTGGGATCCCTGTAGAATATAATGTTTGGTAGAAGATCAGTTATTTCAAGTAGTTTAAGGCATCTTTCCTTTCAGCAAGCAGTGACATTGTTGAGCATGTAATAGGAACATATAGATTAGCCCTTTGCACAGTGAACTGTGCAACCGATGAACAATTCACAGAAAGTCAAACCAGTGTGAACCAAATTAGGAAAACAATAGGTGAAAATTTAAAACAATCCATTTGGGAAATTCTTTCTAAATGTGAAACATCATTCAATGTAAGCATTAAAAAAACTAAGTATGTATGAGTTATAATAACCAGATTGTACATATAAATGAATATGGACTTCTAGGTCATTTCTAATAGTAGGGTTCGAAGTATTCATGTCTTGCAATGAGTATGAGGCTCCTCTACTGCAGAAGGGAATAAAACTACAGGAAGATAGAGCTAGAGAGAAAGTAAATCAATGTTTACATTGCTAAAATGGTTTGCTTTGTTATACCTGATTATGTTATATGCATAATGAATGGAGAAGGAGAAAAAATTAGAGTCTTATCCTGGAGAGCTTTGCAAATTCTACACCAATAGAATGTATAGTGTATGAGTAAAACAAACCCATATGTTACTGTATATAATGTTTGGAGGATAGGAGACAAATGGAATTGTGGTCTACAATCTTTAGAAATGTGAATACACATACAACAGTAAACAAAAACTGTGTATATCCTGGCAATGGCAACTGTTTAAAACCTGCCTTAATTATTCACATGAAAGTGTGAAAAAATTTTTAAAAGCCAGAGAAAGTAAAGATGGATTTCATGTCCCACTTAGATTTTCTTCATTTCATAAATTGGTAAAGAAAGTGTGAGTCAGTTAATGACTTCATCTTTTACATTAGTTTGTAGATTTTTTAACTAAAACATGCATATAATGGAATATGAAAAAAATACCAATTTAAAGATGGAAATTTTAGTCACAGGAAAACAGAGCCAGGGTTAGGGGTACAGGTCAGTAATCACAACACTTGGGGGGCTCAGAAAGAAGGATTCTAGGTTCAAGGACAGTCTCAGCAGTTTAGCAAGACCTTCAGCAGCTTATCATGATCCTATTTCAAAATATAAAATTGCCCAGGTGTGGTGGTGCACGCTTGTAATCTCAGCCTTTGGGAGGCTGAGACTGGAGGATCACGGTCCACAGACAGCCTCAGCTACTTAGTGAGGCATTCCACAACTTAGTGAAACCCTGTTTTAAAAACAAAAATAAAAAATAGAGCGGGGTGTATAGCTTGGCCATCAAATGCCCCCTGTGTCTCATCCCCAGACCCGATATATATATATATATATATATGATATATGTACATATATATATATATATATATATATATATTACATAGTTTGAAGATAAACTGCCCCTGGGCTTAATTCTCAGTATCAAAAGGAAGGAAGGAAGGAAGGGATGGAGGAAGAAGAAGGGAAGAGAGAAGAAAAGAAAAAAGAAATTAAAACAGAAATGTATATTTGTTTGTTTGTTTGTTTTTGTAGTACTGGGAGTGAACTTAGGGCACGCTACACCCGAGCAACCCCCCAGCCCTATTTTTTATTCTTTATTTGGAAACAGGGTCCCACTGAGTTGCAAAGGGCCTCACAAAGTAGCCGAGGCTGGCTTCAAACCTGCGTGATCCTCCTGCCTCAGCCTCCCAAATGCTGGGATTACAAGTGTGCACCACCACGTCCGGCCCAGAACTGTATATTTGGATAAATCTCAGTCTATTCATATTGAAATGTACGTAAAAGTGCATTCAGGAGAGAACAAGGGGCAGACAAGTGCAGTTGGTAGGGAACTGCCACCTTGACAGAAACCAGGTGCTGTTCATCAAGACAATGGAGGAATGACACAGAAGGCATCTCAGGAGTTCCTGAGGCCACCTCTTTCATCACAGGTTCAAAGTACCAGGGACTGGGAGCAGCAGCACTTTAGGGTTGAGAACTGCTTCTTGAATTTCAGCACAGTGATCCTTGGCTGTTCCAGCTGTGTCTCTAATGGGCCCCTGTGCAGCATTCGCCAATTTTCACCTCCAGAAGGAACATATGGTAAGATGGCATCAGCCTTCCTGGTGCCATCTAAGCCCAGAGCACAGAGTTCCTGAGCTGTAAGGTGTGCATAACTCCATCTGTATCTTGAAGGCTAGGATTTTCTGAATCCTGGTTACCCAATCACTACTCCATGTGTCTGGAAAAGAACACAGTAAGTCAAAGAATTATTTTTGAGACTCAATATTTAATGGGTATTTTTTTTTTTGCCCTGTTGGATTTAGACTGATTTGGGACTTTATATTTCTGTCTTCTTTCCAATTTCTCCACTTTTAGAAAGGGAAGGTCTATCTGATGCCTGTTATACCCTTGTCTTCTTAAATAACATGCTATTTTTATAAATTCACAGCTGGAGAGCTTCACGCATATATGATTTAGATAATATTAAATGTAGCTATATATGTTAGAATCGATGCCAGAGCAAGAATTTGGGATCATTGAGGTGAAATGAATGTCACTTGCAGGCAAGAAAAACGTGTAATTTGAAGGGCCAGGACAGAATACTATCATTTCAGTACCTATGTTCTTCCAAATTCCATTTGCCATTAACCAAATCAGAAATGCCATGATATTGTAGCTGGGCGTTGTGGCTTGTAATCCCAGCATTCGGGAGGCTGAGACCAGAGGATAGCAGTTCACGGATAGCCTCAGCTACTTAGTGAGGCCCTCTGCAACTTAAATAAAGAATAAAAAATAGGGCAGGGTGTGTAGGTGTATCTCGGAGGTCGAATGCCCCTGGGTTCCATCCCTAGACCCACAAAAAATAAATAAAAAGAAAAGAAATGCCATGATAATAATAAGAAGAACATATTAGTGTTGGTTAGAATCTGAGGGAGGAAGCCTCATTAATGTGGTTAATGGTGTTATAAAGAAGGATTCAGAGAGATAGATATTGCCTGTTCTCTTTTATCAAGATTCAATGAGAAGCTATGTATGAGATACTAAGACCCCCTCAGATACCAAATATGCTGACAACTTGATCTTAGATTTCCCATTCCCCTGGACTAGTGAGAAATAGTGTGTGTGTGTGTGTGTGTGTGTGTGTGTGTGTGTGTGTGTTGTACAAGCAACTTAGTTCATAATACTTCCTTAAAGTAGCTTGACGTGACTGAAAGAAATAGAAAACATTTGGCCCAGATGAGTTTACTGGTGAATTATTTATTTATTTATTTATTTATTTATTTATTGTGATACTGGGGATTAAACCCAGGGGCATTCTAACTCTGGGGTACACCCTCAGACCAATTTTATTATTATTATTATTATTATTATTATTATTATTATTATTTTCTTATTGGTGCATTGTAGTCATACATATTAATGTAGTATAAGATGGTAGAGTCATACTTGCACACATTACGCAATTAGGCCTTACCTAATTCCCACCCCATTCCCTCCCCCATCCCTCCTTCTCATGTTTGGCTTACTGATTGACTTTGATATGTTTGTGAATGTATATCATGTACATTAGGGACTTTTCCTCTTCATCCCTCCCATCACCCTCAGTTAAGTTGCCTTATTTGCTCATCTATAGTATCTCCTTCTTTGTCTAGAGTTTTTCCTATTACCCATTTTCTCCCTAGTTTCCACATATTAGGGAGAGCCTCCAGTTTCTTATTTTTTGTGACTGACTAATTTCACTTAGTATAATGTTCTTCAGTTCCATCCATTTCCCTGTAAATGGTGTAATTGTGTTTTTCTTTATGGCTGAGTAAAATTTCTCTGTGTACATATCTCATGGTTTTGTAATCTATTCATTTGTTGATGAACATCTTGGCTGGTTCTATAGATTGGTTATGGTGAATTGTGCAGCTATGAACAAAGATACAAATGCATTAGTTTGGTAGTTTGGTTTTCATTCTTTTGGGTAGATACCCAGAAGTAGTATTGCTAGAGCATATGGTAAGTTTGTTCCCATACTTCTGAGGATCATCTATACTGTTTTCCAAAGTGGTTGCTCTAATTTGCAATCCCACCAACGATGTATTAGAGTTCCCACTTCACATCCTTGCCAGCATTCGTTGTTGTTTGTGTTTTGAATGATTGCCATTATAATTGAAGTTAGATGAAATCTCAGGGTAGTTTTGATTCACATCTCTCTGATTGCTAATGATGTTGATGGCATTTTATTCTTTATTTTGAAGCTGGGTCTCACTAAGTTGCACATACCTCATTAAGTAGCTGAGGCTAGCTGTGAATCAGGATCCTCCTGTCTCAGCCTCCCAAGTTCTGGGTTTACAAGCATGTGCCACCATCCTTGGCTCCTACTTCATATTTAATGAAGAAATATGAAGTTTACAACTTGTTTCAGATATACACCAAGAGAATATTTCTCAATATTCTGAGGCCATCATTATCCCAATATATATACCAAAGATATTACCAAATGTAATTATATACCCATACTTGCATGAATATAGATACAAATTTTCTTCTTTTAACCTTTTTTCTGTTGCTGTGACAAAATGTAAGAGACTGGGTAATTTATTTTTCAAAAGATATTTATTTGGCTCATAGTTCTGGATGTCCTAAGCCTGGCACTGGTATCTGCTTGGCTTAAGCTGAACACATATTCATGAAAAAAATTGACACTACCCAACTTTAAGACTTCTTATAAAGTTATAGTAGTCAAGACAGTGTAGTATTGGCAAACAAATCCTATTAATATATCAATGTAGCAGAACAGAGAAAAAGAAAACCACCCACATAAATATATTTTACTGATCTTTGGCAAAAGAGCAAAGGCAATATAATAGGGAAAAGATAGTCTCTTGAATAAATGGTGCTAGAACAAGAGAGCATCCACAAACAAAATAAAAAACGAATCTCAACAAAGAACTTAAGACCTTGTACTCTTCTCAAAAACTGACTCAGAATTAATCCCAAACAATATAATGAAAAACTTCTATCATTATAACATGATATAAAATCTAGATTACTTTGGGGTTGATACTGGCATTTTAATTAATTAATTAATTTATTTATTTATTTATGTTTTGGTGGTACTGGGTTCCTGGAAACCCTTCTACCTCCGGTCTACACTCCCAGACCTATTTTTATATTTGTATTTGGAAATAGGGTCTCTTAAGCCAGCTCAGCTGGTTTCGAACCTGTGCGATCCTCCTGTCTCCGCCTCCCAAGCGCGGGGATTATAAGCGTGCACCACCATGCCAGGTGATACTGGCATTTTAGATACAACACCAAAAACATGTTCCATGAAAAAATAATCGATAAGTTAGACTTCACCAAAATTAATAACTTCTGCTTTGTGAGAAACATTACCAAAGAAAAAAATGCCAAGCCACAAACAAGAAAGTACTGGAAAATTCACAGCTGATTAATAGCTGTTATTTAAAACACATAAACTGCACTTAAACTTCAACAATAAGAAAATAAATAAACCAATTAAAAGTTGGTTGAAAATCTCAATAGACACCTCACCAAGACATACATCTCAAACTTACGAAAAATGTTTCACATCATATGTCAACAGGAATATGAAAATTAAAACATCAGTGAAATACCTTTATACATCTGTTAGAATGGACAAAGTCCAACCACTGACAACACTACCACATGCTGGTAGACAAAAACATTCTTAAAATATGATCCAGCAATAATCCTTCTAAAGTAGTTGAAATATACCCAAAAGAGTTGAAATCTATGTCTATATAAAGACCTGAACATAAATGTTTATAGCATCTTTAATCATAATTGCCTAGAACTGAAAGTCACCATAATATCTTCAGTAATACATCGAGAAAATAATATTTTTCAGTAAAATTTGTTTTAAGCCAGAAAAAGACATTTAGGTTATGCAGTGCACAGTATGACGTGAAAGAAACAATTCTAAAAAGGTTATAGTACTGCATGACTTCAACTCTATGACATTCTGTAAAAGGGAGCCCGTGAAAGATTCATGGTTGCCAGATGATTAGGAAGAGGAAGGGAATAATATGTAGAACACAGGAAATTTTTAGAGCAGTGAAACTTTCTCAATCATACTGAGGAGATAGAAAGGAAATAGGCAAATAGGGAAAAGGCCTAGGTAGAAAAAAGTTAATATCCTGAATTTCCTGAGTTTCCTGAGGGGCGACAAATACCTGAAATTCCAAAGGCTCAGAGATAAGAAGGCCAGAGCTTCACAAAGCCATCTGTTTACTAATCAACAAACCCAGGAGCCCCTCACCAAGCAAGTCTGGCATTCCTAAAAGGAGATCCTTCAAAGGACTTGCAAATACCCTATGCAAATTCTGAGAGCTGCTTCCCAGAATTTCCAAAAGTCACCCTAACCAGAAACGGACTTGCAAGCGGTGAGGCCTTTGCCTTACTTGACGGCAAAATGGGACTTTCCCTCTCGGGACCCCCTTCCCTTTTGGGGAGCTGTTCTCTCTCTCTCACAGGTCGTTTTGGCCCTGAGAGAAGGCAAGAGTGCATCTGAGGGCACGTGGCTTAGGCAACTCTCGAGTAGTGACCTGAAGGCCTCTGCTGGGCATCAAGGCAGACCAGGCCCCTAGGGGTGATCTGTACCTCTTTTCTGGCAGATCACGTGGACTCTGGGAGAAACTGGTTTGCAAATGACGGGCACTTGGCTTGGGTGACACTTGGGTAGTGACCCTGAAGGCAGCTACTGGACCCCAGAGTTCTGACCGCCCCTTTGGGGTGTTCGGACACTTTTCTCTATTTCCTTCTGGCAGATTGCATGGACTCTGAAAGAAAGCAGCCTCACCTGAAGGCAATTCGGCTTGGGCTACTCTCAAGTATTGTCCTGAAGGCAGCTGCTAGACTCAGAGTTCCACCCCCTTTGGGGTGTTCAGCCACCCTTCCCCCATTCCCTGCTGCTTCCAATAAACCTTTTACTTCCCTTCCTGAAGTCTGCGGGTGTCATTCTTCGCTCACCATAGACAAGAACCCAGTAAGGAAACGTCGAGTTCCTTCTTAGGAAACTCCATTTCATCTCGAGGAAATGCCGGGGTTTCCTCTTAAGAAACCCCCGTTTCAATACTACAACAGTGGACACATGTCCTTATACATTTCTCTGAACTTGTGATATACAATATCAAGAAAGAGATTTCCTACAAACTATGGGCTTTGAAAAGCATGATGTATTGATGATGAATCACCAATCCTAATTAATAGGCCACTCTGGTGGGAATGTTCATAACAGGGGAGGCTATGCAGGTGTAAATGGGAACTTTGCTGTGAACCTAAAACCACCTAAAATAAAACTTTTAAAAAAGAATTAAAAGGTTGGCGATTTAGCTCAGTGATAGAGTCCTAATATAGCATGGGCAATGCCCTGGGTTCAATCCCCAGCACCACAAAAATGGATGAACGAATGAATGAATGAATGAGTGAATGAATGAATGAATAAATAAGTATATAAACAAGTAAAAATTAAAAAATAGGGCATTCTATCATCTCAACTATTTCTTTTGATTTTGTTTATTTGTATTGGTATATTAAAATTATGCATCATAGTGAGTTTCAAAGAGACACAAACATACATACATACACACAGCCCATGGTGCATTTCCCTCCATATCCCACCCCATTTCCTCTTCTTCCCTCTCCTCGCATGTTAGTGAGATTGGTGGTGATACATTAATGTACAGAAATAGTTTATTGAACTGTTTCCTTGATTAGTCTTTTTTCCCATCCTGAACTCCCTTCTCCAGCCATCTTCCACTATCCCACTGTTTTTTCTCATCCATATTGTGGCATGAGTGCCCATGTTTGTTGCAACACAACTCATAATGGCCAAATTATGGAACCTACCTTACTGTCCATCAACAGATAAATGAATTTAAAAAATGTTGCATATACACACAATTGAATTTTACTCATACATAAAGAGCACAATTATGTCATGGGCAGGAAAATGTTTGGAACTAGAGAGCATTATACTTCTTGTGTTCAGCCAGTGTCAGAATGTCAAGGGCTGTATATTTTCTGTCATGTGAAAACTAGAGAGAACATAAGAAACAAAATGGACTTCAGCTATTTATTTTGTGCACCTTTGCAATGTCTCTTCCACTTTACTTAGCCTTGCCTGCCTGGAGGTAAAATCATTATTTTGAATTCTATAAACATTTTTTCTTGTTCAGATTTATATAAATAGCATAATATACTACAAAATAAATATTTGCCTAACCCATAGCCACAAAAATTTCCCAAATAATTCATTCTAGAATTTTTATTATTTTATGTTTAAAATTTAGATATTTGGTCTATTTTTAGTTAATTTTCATGTGGAAAAGTCCTGAAACCAGTTTTATTCTGATTGATTCATATCAATATCTAATTGTTTCAACATTTGCTGAAAAGTCTATATATTCTCCACTGAACTGATTTAGCATATTTGATAAAATCGATTGACCATTTGTGCATGAGTCTATTCCTTTTCATTTTATTTTATTTTATTAATCTATTTTTGTATCTTCTAACAGTTCACTACATTTATTACTACAGTTTCATATAACCAGCCTTAAAATCATATTGCCTAAGTTCTTTATTTTTTTCTTCCTTTTCCAATTTGTTTTAACTCTCAAAAGGCCATTTAAAATTCTTTATAAATTTAAGATGTTTGTCAATTTCGACAATATCACCTGTTGTGATTTTTTTTTTGGTATTAGTTTGAATATTTTATTGTTTATTTTAAAACAAAGTCTTCTATGTTGTAAAGGGCTTCACTAAGTTGCTGAGTCTGGCCTCAGCACTGTTATCTTCCTGCCTCAGCCCCCCAAGTACTGGGATTACAGATGTGCACCACACCAGCTAATTTTGGCTTTTCTTAATTCCTTTTAGTAATGTTTTCAGGGCTTCACTGTGTAAGTCTTAAGTATATTTTGTTCATACTTGATGCTATATAAATGGAATTTTAGATATAAATTTATTGTTGCTATTTTATAGAATGGAATTGATTCAGGCATATTGACATGCTAAATTCAATTATTGGTTCCAACAAGTTATTTTACAGACACCACAGGATCTTGAATAAGAACAATTGCATTATCTTTAGTTAAAGTGATTTTTACTTTTACTCTCCAATTTAAATACTTTTATTTCTCTGTTGACTTAATACACTGTACATACAACTTTTGTGTGTGTGTGTGTGTGTGTGTGTGTGTGTGTGTGTGTGAGCGCACATGCGCGCACAAACATGTGGTACTGGTGATTGAACCCAGGGCCATTCAATCTCTGGGCTACACCGCATCCCTATTTTATTTTTTAAATTTGAAACAGGATCTCACCAAGTTGTGAATGGCCTCACTAAGCTGCTGAGACTGGCAGCGAACCTTCAATTCTCCTCTTTCAGCCTCCTAAGCACTGAAAATGTATGCATGTACCACCACACCTGGCAACAGTATTTAAAAACTCCAGAAGGAGAGAATATTTTTGCCACATTCTTAATCTCATGGGAGAATTGTTCAGTCTTTAATCATTAAGTGTAATATTAATATAATTTGAAATTTTATTTGTTATTTTGGTTTTTGAAGCTAGAACTTATCAGTCTGAGGAAGTTCCCTCTGTACCTTGTTTTCTGAGATTGCAAAATCAGGAATACCTGTTGAATTTTCTTGAATTATCAAATGACATTATATTAGCTTAATAATATTTTTGAAATCTAATCAGTCTTATTTTAATATAGGCACTCAACTTTCCTTTGCTTCAGAACTAATAGTATATCTTTACTCATCCTTTTACTTTTTAACATTTTTTTCTTTCAGTACTGGGGATGGAACCCAGGGACATTCTATCTTTGAGCTACACACTCAGCCCTATTTTTTTATTCTTTGCTTTGAAACAGGGTCTCACTGAGTTAGGAAGGGCCTCACTAAGTCGCTGAGGCTGGCCAAGAACCAGGATCCTCCTGTCTCAGCCTCCCAAAAGCTGGGATTACAAGAGTGCACCACCATGACCAGCTTGACCATTTAAATTTTTTGTTTAGGAAAGTTGCAAAAATAATGAAAAGACTTACATTTCCCCCTCACCAAAATTTTCTACAAATTAACATATTAGCACTTTACCATACTCTTTCATTTTTCCTCTTGAATAAATATGTGTATATATGTCATATCATATCATATCACATTATATTTTATTTTATGATTGATTTACTTCTGTTGGATCCTGTGACCTGTTTTATTGCTTTTATCACATGATGAGTGGTGAGCCAGGAATTGAGGTGAAAAAGTGACACAAATGAGTGCCTACTTGCTCACAGGACAATTCCTCACCTTAGGAAATAAATTATATAACTTGCATTTCTCAAAGAAAAAAGGAAGCAGATAATTCTTTCCAAAATCATACAAATTTTTATTTTCTATATAACCACAGAAGTTTCCAAGGCCAATTTCCATTTGTGCAGGTTAAAAAAAAATTCCTTAGAAACTTAATGAGGTTTTTCAAAATTCTACCATGAAACAGGTATATTTCATTAGATTCGAATACAGATCTCCTAACTAAATGTCCAGAGGTATTTGGAAATTCCTAATTACTGCCTTTGTGGGGAGCCATTAAGGTCTTCCCCTTATCTTTACTAAAAGAATACTTCTGACTGTCCTTCTGCCCAGAGTCAACAAGGTTTGGGGTCATGGAGGTTTCAAAGTAATTAAGACTCTCTCAGAACTAATGATGCTATTGTTTTGTCTAAGCTAAGATTAGGTTTGTATTCTTTGTGTTGCACCAGGGTATTGTTTGACCTGCCCCGTGTTATATGTACTTTGGACTTGTCTTTCTTTTATTCCGGGGTAACCTGAAGCTAGAAACTGTATAAATAACCACAAGAGAATAAACCCAGTGGTTGGCCAGTAAAGATATCCACGCAGGAGTAGGCTGGCGATCCTCCCATGCTTGTCTTTCATCCTCACTCCTCTCTTTGGAACCGTACTTTTAACAGCTGGCTCCGGCATGCCTTGGGAAGACTGATGTAAAATGTGAGGGTGTCACACAGATCACTGCTTGATCTCAACCATTGCTCCCTTTCAATAGTCTTTGTCTTCAGTTTTCATTAAGGCAGACTTCTTGGGTTTCTTGTCTTTCAAAGGAATATTTGACACATACTTTTCTAATGGTAATAGAATTTAGTACTTAAAGGTCTTCTTTTAATCTGGATGTTACTAAAAACAAAGTGAATTCCCATGACTATTTATGCCCCAATGCTGACATCGAAGCCCAAATGCAGAAAAGCTATGTGTTGGCAGAGGCCCAAGATTGAAACAGAAGGAGGTGCCAAAGGTGATCTGGCAGAGTGAAGGTTTTTGGCTTATCTATGTAAGAAACTTAACACATGGGCTTTAAATGAAAAATACCCCATCTTTATGCAAAATAGAGCAACATTAATTACAAGGGGGAAGCCTGTTCATATCTTATTTCAGAAGGAGGTGGGTTATTTTTCATCCTGAATGTACTGATTGTTATTCAATAACCTTGCTAGATTTTCCTCCTACCAACATTTATCAACTATGAGAGTTGCTCAGAAAATAAGTTTATAAGGTTAATTGCCAATGCATTATGCAGAATGCAGAAATAGCGATGGTGGTTATGCTGGCATGGGAGGGAATATTTTAAAGGGCTCAACTGTGATTGCTTGTGACATGGTGTCTCCTAGATTAGAATGGCTCATCTATGTATGTACTTCACATAATGATGTACATGCAGAGATTTGGGGTTTTTTGTTGTTTACAATTTTTTCAGTCACAAAAATTCAAGATCAATTTATTGAGTTGGTGAGGAAATGGCAATATCTTATCATTTTAATTTCCACTTAAGAAGAAGGCTTTTCTAGCTGGGTATGGTGACACACATCTATCATCCCAGTATATGAAGGCTGCAACAGAGGATTACAAATTTAAGAATAGCTTAAGAAATTAAGTGAGACCCTGTGTCAGAATTTTGAAAAATAAATAAATGAAAGGGGCTTGTGGTATAGCTTGGAAGTAGACCTAGATTCAGTCCTTAGTACAAAAGAAAGAAGAAGAAGAAGAAGAAGAAGAAGAAGAAGAAGAAGAAGAAGAAGGAGGAGGAGGAGGAGGAGGAGGAGGAGGAGGAGGAGGAGGAGGAGGAGGAGGAGGAGAAAGGGCTTTTCCACCGACATAAGTAGACTTGATTTTTAAAAGGAAAAATATATACATGCATATTTCTGGAATTTATGTTTGTGTTTAAGTATTTGACAATGACTTGTTACTCAATTCTTCTGTTAAAACTGTTGATCAATAATTGAATTTATTGACTATGGGTATTTTCTCCAGTTATATAAATGGAGTTTATGCTTTAAATGTTTTCTTTGGGTACATGGTTAATTGATGAGCATCAATCTCTCTATTTCCTGAAATACAGAAATTGAATAACTTTCATACCTTGAGTAGAACAGGAAGAATAGACAACTCAGAAAGAAGCATATGTACACCTAACAATCTCCCACGTCCACACAGCTAACATTCTATGACTTTTTTACCCTTCATTAAATTAACATAATTCATTATTTAACAATAATCTCAGTCTTTTAGATTATTAAAGATTCATTGTCATAATAATCAAACTTTTCCTTTGTTTATTTTCAGAAATTGTTTCATAAAAACAGGCAAAAGAAGATTTTTTTCTTGACATTTTACAGTCCCAGGAAACTGGTGAAATCGTAGGTAGTTGTAACCTACAAAGCCTTGGACAATATGAACCCTGTCTACTTCCTTGACCTCACCTGATATCACTGTCCCTCAGGCTCACTATGTTCCTGCTATACCAATCATCTTTCTGCTCCTCAAACATTCAAAGCTCATTTTTACTATAGAATATTTGTTCTTGCCATTCCCTCCACCTGAATAATCTTCCCTCAGGTCGTGAATATCTAAGTCCCGGTTGTCATTCAGGTCTTGTTCAAATGGTCTCTCCTCCGGGAGGTTTTCTTTATCCTTTGATCTACAGAACCCCACTCCTAACACCAGTCACTCTTTCTCCATTCATGTGTTTTTGTTCACTTCATAACACAGATAATAATCAGAAAGTACATGGTTCTATTTCTGTTTATTTCTGGTTCTATGTCTGTCTTTCCTTTCTAAAATGCAAAGAGTTTGGCAGTACTCAAAACCACCATAGTCCTGTTATTTAGAATGGTAATAGTTAAAACGTGTTAGTTGAATTGAAGAATGAACAAAGGGGAAAATTTTATATATAAAGTGAAGATTTCTATAATAAATTCACTGAATATATATTCATTTCCTAACTTGGTAGCTACAAATTCAGATACCTACAGATGTCAGGCAAATAATATAGCTATGTGAAACAGGCTAGGTCTGATGACTAGTAGACTAGTCATAAATACAGTGACACATGGCCAAACACCTTCTTCTAAGCTCAGCTCTAAATAACTCTTATTATGATGAGTTCAGACCCCCCAAATGCCAGATTGTATGTGCAATTCTTTACTTTTAATGTTTGTCATGTAAATCTTTTTCTCTAACTCTTATTGACAAAAATAAAATATTTCTATATACTATGTAAGTTTTGTTCAGCCTCTTTTTTGCAATCTCAGCTACAAAATTAATTTTTACAGTGTTTTGCAGTGGCCGAGTGCCAAAAATTTCTAGAAAATTGGGTAAGACATGTCACCACATACAAAGTATGTATTATTTCACATTCTCATCTATTTTCCCTGATAATAGAAACAATAATAACAGTGATTTGAATAAAATATAAATCAATTGTTGTTCCATAATTAGAAATGCCATGTTGACTTCATAGTCATGTATCTGGTATCCTTCATTTTAGTTGATCCATCGTATTTACTAGTGGATTCTAACTCATGTTACTCACAACTGTTTTAGCTCAAGCTATCAGGTCTGTACTCCAACAAACAGAAAGAAGAAAGAGCATGGGAGAAAAGTAGTAAATAAGGACTGTCACTTCATTGATGTATCACTTTAAATATCACTATAATGTTTAATTATAATGCACTGATAAAAGTATAAAAAGTATCTCTGAGCCGGTCATGGTGGTGCACGCTTGTAATCCCAGTAATTGGGAGGCTGAAATAGGAAGATCACAGGTTTGAAGCAAGCCTCATCAATTAAGTGAGGCTATCAACAACTTAATGAGACCCTGTTTATGTGACCCACCAATAACACTTCTGGGTATCTACACAAAAGAATGGAAACCAAATTTCCAAACTAATGTACATGTATCTTTGTTCATAACCACACAGTTCACAAATGCCAAACTATGAAACCAGCCAAGGTGTCCATCAACAGATGAATGGATTACAAAACTATAGGATATATACACAATGGAATTTTACTCAACCATAAAGAAAAACAAAATTGTGTCATTTGTAGGAAAATGAATGAAACCGGAGAACCTTATGCTAAATAATAGAATAAAAAGGGGATGGAGATATATCTTAGATGTAGAATGTCCCTGGGTTCAAACCCCAGTACTACACAAAATATAAAAAAAAAATCTGTTACACAACTCTTAAAGAGAATTTCCTGGAACCTGACATGTACCATTTCTTCTATGCATTCTTATAAATACAACAAATATATACTGAAATAAGTGGTGTATAAGTATAAAAATTATTTGTCATTTAGCCTCTAGGATGTGGCATACAACTCATTGTTCTAGCAGATGGGATAAAAGCACCAGTTAACAAGACCAGAGTAACTTATGTCATGAGATTTTTGTTTAGGAAGTAAGAAGGGAAAAATAAAAAGGAGGCAGAATTAAGATGTACAACATGTTATATACAGGTTGATATACACAGTGGGATACCTTGACATACCTGTGCAATGGCATGGCTAAGAGCACAAGAGGTGTATAGACTATGTAGAAAGAGTTGAGGCCCTATATGGGTGATATGTCTACAGGGATGTTTTTGTGACTGAGTCGGCAGTGCATGGTAATCAGTTGAAGAAAACAGGTGTTTAAATTTTGGAGAGCATAGTTCTCCTTGTAATGTAAACATTTTTCTTTTTTAAAAAGTATCTTAAATGGACTCTTAGAGCCAATGCTTCTTTATTTTTAGTACTTTAATGGTGTTGTAAAAAAAATACAACTCTTTAGAGCAACAGGATGCCAAAAAGAGTGGATGATCTTCCTAATCTCATGTTTCACAATGAATACATTCCCATCTGGCCCTTGCAATTTTCATCTCCACTACTGAAAGATGCCCCATAATGTATTCATGAGTACCAGCTTTAGCATGCTAGGGGCCTGTGACCTACAAATTGGCAAGACAGGCAACCATAGGCTGAATTGTCATGTATTTTTAAAACCCAGCATCTTTCAATTTTGAGAAAAAAAGTGATGGTGTGAATTAGACCATATGCCTATTCCCTGAATGTAATTATTACTGGCTCTAGCTAATATTGCCTGATTCTCAGATACAAACTAATGAAGATCTATGGCCTCAGTATGTGCTGAAACCCTTTTTAATGGTCTCACCAAGGATCCGTACTAGGGAGTAGTAAACAACTTTAACTCTTTTTGCTCTACGTGACACAACTTAGTAAATACCTTGTGAAGGAAATGTGTGTGTGTGTGTGTGTATGTTTGTGTGTATGTGTGTGTGTGTGTATGAGAGAAAGAGAGAGAGAGAGAGAGAGAGAGAGAGAGAGAGAGAGAGAGAGAGAGAGAGAGAGGAACTGAATGACTGGATGGTACACTAAAAAGGGGGAAAATAGTCATTGAACTAGTTGATAATGCCTCTACAGGCCCCAAGCTATTGTTTAACATTTGCTTGTACTCCATTTTCTGGACTATGTGATTTGGTATTGCCTAACCATATCTTACAGAAGACCAGAAGAAAATAGTCTCTCAACACAGAAATATCCAGAATGACAAAACAAACAAAAAAAAAAAGAAAGAAAGAAAGAAAACTATCAAAGTCAGAAAGCTCAAGTCTGGGATAAGATAGTTTTGCATTCTGGAAATGAATTCTTTTCAGCTGCCTATGAACAGAGAAGTTTAGAAAACTAAAAAGAAGATTAGAGACATCTGACTGTGGTACACTTGTTTACTTTTCTTGTGATGTTGAAAATCTTAAGTTTCCTATTCTTCAGTTTCCTCATTTATCAAGTGAATGTTACACTTTGAAGAATTGGACAAATATAAACTTTCATTCGTATAATGCTGAGTCTATAGTAAGAAAAAATAAAACTTTCAACTAACTTTTTCCTGGTTCTTGACTTTGTAACTAATGAGATTTAACAAATATGGTTTTCTAGGAAAATCCCCTTTCAAATTATCCATCACTGACTTTGGCCACACTTACTTTGGCAGGAGCTTGGCGAAGAAGGGACAGACATGAGCTAATGCTCTTTTGTAGAGGTATGGCTGTCTAATATGGGAGGACAGGAGTGGATTGAAGAGGAAGGGTGAACAGTCATAGAAAAGTGACTTAGTGCAAAAGTCTTTCTCAGCTTATCTTGGTGTTAGAAAATCCATCTTTAAAGATATCGCCATAAAGTACAGTAGAGAATCAAAAAATTAGTGTTAATCAAATGAAAACAACTACCTAATTTAAACCTTTATTGAAACCCTTTAATCCAAATATACATATATTACTTTGTGTGAAATAGAAACCATTTATCAGAGATGATGATTTCTGGCCATCTTGGTATTCCTAACATTATCAGAAGACTTTTTTTTTTTGTTAAGTACTCAGGATATAACTATGTTAGAAATAAAAATGTCTTTAATAAAACTTCTTCCAATCTCAAGCTTTTAGCCCCTGAAAAATTTTTCCCAGTACTGGAAGTAGAACCTAGGAGCATTCTACTTCCAAGCTATACCCCCAGCTTTATTTTTATTCTTTATTTTGAAACAGTCTCACTTAGTTGCAGAGGGCCTCACTACGTAGCTGAGGTTGGCCTCGAACCTGCAACCTTCCAGTCTCAGCCTCCCTAATGTTGGGATTACAAGCGTGTGGCATCACACATGGCTCCCCCTGCAATTTATCACTTCATAATTTTTTTAACATTCTGAATTCATAGTAATATTGAAATGTAGTCAATAATATATTATGTAGAATATAATATATATAATATATATTTTGAAACAGGGTCCGACTAAGTCACAGAAGGTCGCACTAAGTTGTCATGAACCTTGATCCTCCTGTCTCAGCCTCTCAAATACTGGAATTACAGTTGTGCACTACTACTCTTTTTATAGTTTTTCTTTTCTGTTTTTTTTTTTTTTTCATTTGGTAGTACTGGGGACTGTACTCAGGGGCATTCTATCTCCAAGCTATATCTTTCCCTTTTTTCTTCTATGTTTCTGAATATTCTCATTCATCTTGTACTTCTTTGGACAATCTTTCTGTCTCTTTGGACATTACTGTATTTTTCTTCCTTCTAAATTTAGCATTTCTAAAATCAGATTTCTCTTCCCTTGACATTTGAAGGTTGAGGTTAATTTTTCTTGGACTGATTTTCTCTAAGCGGGCCACTGTAGTGCTTCGTGGAAGCTGGCTCCACTGAATGCATAAGGTCGTCAATCCTGTCATCTGAGAGCAGCAGTGTCATCGAGAGCAAAGGTTCTGTCACCTGGGACCCCAGCCTCAACTCTGATGACTTCAGCAGAAGGAACAAGACTCTTGCATTCACAGATACCACAGCAATAGCTGAGAAATCCACTGGTCTGGTAGCTGTGATCTCCAAGCTTGACCTCTTTCCTCATTGTTCCAGGAGAGGTGAGCTCTGGTGCTCTCTCAGCCAATCAGCACTTAGATATCTGTCAGGTTAAGCTTACATCCATCATTCAGAAAAGGCTAGCATCTCATCATTTGGGGAGCTTATAAGCCATCCAGAACATGGATTTGGGTCCTTCTCTAGAAACCTAATACATGTTTGTGATTGCAAGAAGCCAAAAAAAAAAAAAAAAGCAAATCTATTGCGATTTTTTCTCTTGGTGAGTTTTTCCCACTAATAATGTCCGAGTAGGGTGTAAAATATGCTTCCTTACAAATTCACCTTTGCTTGACAAACAACATGCTATGTCTCAAGAATTCATCCACTCCCACGGCTTTACTTATACTAAGTACAGGGGCAGAGATTACAGTTTATTAAATCTCATGTTACCACTCCCGACCATGAACACTGGAAAAGGTAGTAGTTGTGCTCTACCAAACTCCACAAGCATGCAGCAAGAAATCATCGACATGTTTTTTAGCAGGAGAGCAATGCCATCCATCCAAGCTGGGGTTTTAGGGTTTCATTTTTCCTTTCAAAAATAGCTCCCTTTGTTTACTTCCTATCTTTGAGAAGAGTGCGGTCCTTAACTCTGTCACCCAAGCTCAGTATCTTGGAGTCGTTTTTGAATCTCCTCTCTGTCAGTTTTTGTGTCAGTGACATTGGAATTAGGGGATATAATGCTAGTTATAAATTTTGTTTGCTCTATATTGACAATTCCTATGAAATGTCTAGGTGAGACCCAAACTAACTAGCATCTATCTAGTAATAGCATTTCACCTCCTAGTGTTATTAGACTTTCATTTTCAAAACACTTTATCTCCTCTTCTAAATTATTAGCTGCTTAAGGACAGTGATCTTATTCTCCTGTAGTACCTAGGACAGTTTTGTGCATGATTGCCAAGAAATGTTACCTTAATTTGGATTAGATGAACATCAGTCAATTGCACTTCAGTTTTATTAGAATAAAACCATATGGGGGAGAAACACATCAGAGGTGGAAAAAAAGAAGTATTTACATACACACCACCTATTTCACAATTATTATGAGAAGGGGATCTTTTAAAAAGTCTCAAATGCCACTCAGACCACTTGTCAGAAACGTACATTAACCTCAGTTGCACCCGACGTAATTGATGCTTTCTAACCAGATGCCAGTGTGATTTCTAAGCGAGCCAAAGAAGCCTTTTGATTGTTTGGAAACTTACAGGAACTTTAAGCATGGAGATATTCCATTTTTACATATAAATTTTATATAAATAATTTTTGAATGCAACATAAAAGGAGACAGGTAGGTAGAATAAAAAATCACATGCTTTCCTGGAGGGCAGCAGTTTGAACAAATGTCTTAACTTTTGTAGAATTCAGGCCAGCTCTACTAAGATTTTCTCATCTGAAATTACCACCATTGATCTACACAATCATTGATGTTTAAAGAAGTAATGCCCGAAGCATCAGCTTGCAACTCAATGGGAAAGAATGCCTGATTACCTGGGTCTCAGACAAAGATATTTTTCTATGTGCTCCTAAAGTGGACCCTTGTTCTATTAGCAATCTCATTTTGTAAACTTACTAAGAATTATTTGGGGTATTAAACAAGATACTTCTCAAAAAAAAAAAAGGCCTGGATTGACTTGTGAAGATTCCAGCATTATCACATTTGTATGAGCCTATAACCTCAAATACTCTGTGTATAAAATAGAGGCTAAAATGAGTATGGCAGTACGCATATAAACATATAATCCCAGTTCTTGGGTGGCTAAGACAAGAGGATTACAGGTTCAAGGTCAGCATGGTAACTTAGTGAGATGCTAAGGATTACACAAAGAGCTGTGTACATGATGTTTTTAGCACATTGAATTTCACTATCATATATAATTGAAATACACCAATATAATTTAAAAAGCTAAAAAATAAAAGACACTGTGGGTATAGCTCAGGGGTAGATTGCCCCTGGGTTCAATCCCCATTAGCACATACGCAAACATACACACGTGCACAAATATACACACACACAGAATCTACCATCCTTGTCTCAAAGACTCAAAGCGAGGCTTATTTGTATTTCTTTTTATATGTGATATAATTATGTTTTATGTGGTTTTTGTAGCTCAGAAAGAACATCTTTGCGAATTTAATGTAATTTTCTCTACTTCCTTTCTTTAATTGTGGGTTTTTATTACCTACAGCCAAACTTTAGAACATCTCTTAAAAGGGACTCCATGGCCGGGTGTGGTGGCGCACGCTTGTAATCCCTGTGCTTGGGAGGCTGAGACAGGAGGATCGCACAGGTTGGAATCCAGCCTCAGCTACTTAGTGAGACCCTGTTTCCAAATATAATGAAAATAGATCTGGGAGTATAGCCTGGAGGCAGAAAGCCTTTGGGCTCCACCCCCAACACCACCAAGAAAAAAATAAAAAAAAGGGGACCATTAACTCATCTCTTTCCTATATCTCCAACTTCATTTGTAGCCATGTCACATTGGAAACTTCCATACTGCAGCTGTGTGTCTGTGTGTGATGCTGTCAAATCACACACTTAGGTGACTTTGCATTGGCTAATTTCTGTGCCTAGATGGCTATTTACTTCCTGTCCAAATAATGAAATCAAATACTTATTTTTATTTTATTTATTTATTATTATTACTATTAATATTATTTTGCAGTACCAGGGATGGAACTCAGGGGCATTGTGCTTCTGAACTATACCTCCCATCCTATGTTTTAGTCTTTTTTATTCATTTATTTATTTGTTTATTTATTTTATTTTATTTTATTTTATTTTTTGTGGTCCTGGGGATGGAACCCAGAGACCTCTACCTGCAGGCTGCACCCCAGACCTATTTTATATTTTATTTAGAAACAGGGCCTCACTAAGTTGGTGAGAGCCTCACTAAGTAGTTGAGGCTGGCTTCCAACCTGTGTGATCCTCCTGTCTCAGCCTCCCAAGCACAGGGATTACTAGTGTGCACCACCACGCTGGCATTTTAGTCTTTATTTATTTATTTATTTATTTATTTATTTATTTATTTATTGTGGGTCTGAAGATGGAACTCAGGGGCATTCTACCTCCTAGCTACACTGCCTGCCCTACTTTTTATTCTTTATTTTGAAACAGGGTCTCACTAAGTTGCAGAGGACCTCACTAAGTAGCTGAGGTTGTCCATGAACTGTGATTCTCCAGTCTCAGCCTCACAAATGCTGGGGTTAAAAGCGTATGCCACCATGCCCGACTTAGTCTTTTTATTTTTGAAACAGGGTCTCACTGCGTTTCTAAGAGCCTTGCTAAGTAACTGGGGCTGTCCTTGAACCCTGATCCTCCAGTCTCAGCCTCCTGAATGCTGGTATTACAAGAGTGGGACACCAGGCCTGGCTTCAAATGCATCTTGCTTAAGAAACTCAGCCATATGGAGACTTAAAATCTTTATTATAAAAAGCAGAAGAAAACATATGTAAAAAGTATAGAGTCTTTTTTTTTTCTATGTTATACCAGAAATTTTTACTTTTACCACTTTCCTCTCTGAAAGTTATGAGGACGCTTTGAGTTTTACTTTCTCATCTGTAAAAATGAGGATCATAATGTATATGTCATGCGGTTGTTAGGAGGATTAAATAAGGTCATATGAAATGTTATGGGGAAAGTAAATATTAGGGCTTTTTTTTCTTTCCGATCATGATTCCTATGTTAAGGTTCTTAGGATTCTCTCAGTGTATTTTTTCCCTTAGTACTGTCTAAGTACTGTTACCAGGAGGGAGGCTTCAGTCTCCTATATGTTTATCTTTTTACATTTGTCACTGGGAGTTTTATCTATAACAAGATAATTAATTAATAAAATTAAAAAAACTATTGTTTCTTAAAACTTCAGCAAACATGCACAAGTAAGATTGGAGATACTTCTAGAATTCAGGGGCGTTAGTTAAACTGTATTTCACAGGAATGTTTCCTGGACAGTTTCTTTCTCTATCTTTCTTTTCCTAGGATCACCCTTTGCTTTTTCAATATGCCCTTTTCTTATTCTCTATGCAGATTAGTTTCTTCCCTATAGTTTGTAATTCTTTTCTCTACCAAGACTTCAGTCTCTCTGCATCTCTACATCCTGCAACCGTATAGCTCTAAGATTTAACAGCAGATGAACACACTACCATGGCCCCTTGGTTTCAATTCTTGTTAGTTTGATAAAAGGATCTCTGTTTCAGTTTCCTCTGGCCAGTGAAGTTAGGGTGAACTGGTACAGTGTGGCCCCTGAATGGCACCCTGCCTTCTGACAGCAATGTTATAGGAGATGATATGGACCCGAGGGCAAAGGATCACATCACTATTACAGTTTAACTTTCAAATATTACTGGAATTCCAGGCTGCCTAAAACCCTGATGAAGTTTTCAGTATTTATCTGAGTATTTTGGTTAAATCAAGGACAAAGTAGAGAAGAGTTCTAAAGGACGGACTTTAGCTTTTGAATCTGGAGAATGGTTTCTGTCCTATTTGGTTTTGAATTCATTTTCCAGAATCTTCTGCAAACTATCCTCCCCTCTTCAACTCACCTAAATTGTCTGGGCTTCTTAAAGTTTTCTGTCAGAGGAGGAGCTGAGGAATAAGAAAACAAAGCAGCTGTGGATTTTAGTCTTGTCTTTAGGCTTGACCTAAAACTGTTGAAGAGGGGTTATAGAAAATAACAGATCAGGTGAGATAGTCTGTTACCACAGTGCCAGGTGCCAGTGACCTGGCTGGGGTGGACATTGTGATCATCTCCCCAAATCACTTTTACCCCTTTCCTGTCATGGATCCCCCAGGTAACATGGATGGGGTTGACCCACCCCACCCCTAGGTGGGTGAGCTCAGACAGGTTTATGTCACAAGGCCGTAGCTGTTCTTTAGGAAGTCCAGTTCTAAGTCCATCAACCAAAGTATTATTCTGGTCATAGAGATTAAACAAAATGAACATTTCACCCAATTTGGTTAGTAGAACATAAAGGTAATATTTCACACAAAAATATGTTTATGACATATTTGCTAAAAAGGGAATTACTCTTGATTTTGACAAAAATATGAAAATCAGGTTATAGTTGGCCCTTAGCTTTATAATAAGCTGATATGGAAGTCAGCTAAGAGAAATGAAGAGTCTCTATGACACATTGGTTACTTCAGAGAACAAACAGAAACTCTTCTTTTACTTATTTCAAAACCATCGTAACTGAAAACCTGGCTCTAGCACAATAAAAGCAGCTGTTGCTTTAAACATAGCTGGACATAAAGAGGATTTTTGTCTCTCTGACAGGTCTCTTCCACTTTGCTGGGTCCATTTTGTGGTTTCATGTAGTGGTTTCCAGAGACTCTAACCTAGCTCAACCCCAGTCAGACAAATGCTATTTATACAAACTCTCATCATCAGATCTTGTGGAACCCAGTAAAAATTCCTGTTTAAAATACTCAGTCCACATCTTATTCCTTCTTGTTTACTCTCATTTTTATCTTGTGCCTATTAAACAATCCATGTAAACAACTGCTCAGATAGTCAAATATCTTTTTGGAGACAGTCATAGAAAATGTGGAAAGAATGAAAGAAAAAGAGGTGGTTCCTCACAGGAAAATTTGATGAGGTGATCAGAAGAAGAATAGAAGAATTCTGGCAAGAACAAAATTAAAATTACTTAAAATGTTATCACATCAAATCAAATTACATTAAAATCAAAATAAACCTTGCTGGGTGTGGTGACTCATGCTTGTAATCCCAGAACTTGGGAGGCTGAGAAAGGTGGATTGCACAGATTCAAAGTCACTCTCAACCACTTAGTGAGGCTGAAAATAACTTATTCAGACCCTGTTTCCAAACAAAATATAAAATTAAGTCTGGAGGGTAGCCTGAAGGTAGAAAGTCCCTGGCTTCCATCCCTAATACCAAACAATAACAAAAATCAAAATACATCTTAAAGGTTGTAAAGGTTATTAAAAACATCTCCACTGAAAAATCATGTTTGAGCCAGCTATGGTGGCACATGCTTGTAATTCTAACATTCAGGAGGCCAAGACCAGAGGATCACGGTTCACCATGGACAGCATCAGCTATTTAGTGAGGCCCTCCGCAACTTAGTGAGACCCTGTTTCAAAATAAAGAATAAAAAATAGGGCAGGGATGTAGCTCGGAGATCTAATGGCCCTGGATGCCATCCCCAGACCTGCCAACAAAAAAAGAGAGAGAGAAATAAAGTTTGATACACTGAAGTGACTTTTCAAGGACTTTACCCCTATACCTAGAACTCACTCCACCCTCTGTGTAGGTGGGTCCAGACAGGTTTACACCTTTCTCTTGATCTGTACTTAAAAACGAGAAAGGACAGTTTTGACTTGTCCTTATTAAAAATAAGAAGAAAATAATATCAGTAAGTGAGGATTCAGGTTTCTTATGTTTTATCATTCTGGGGTCATTCATCTCACTCTGGGGAGGGAATAATATTTTGTTCATTTTTTTCATCTTGGGAGGAAAAAATGTTCATATTTAACAAAATACTATAATCCAAGAAAAAAATTACATCCAATATATCAGAGCCTGTCTGTGTGAAGGTCCTTTCTTTAACCCGTGATATGTCTGCATTCGAATTCATCTCATTGTTAGATTCATATATGGATTTCTCCTGATGCGTGATACTCATGGGACATGAAGAAAGTTGCTTTGACATGGCAGGAACAAATTTTTCCACAGGGGGCTTTAAATACATATAATTATCTAAGACTCTGACTCTTACCTAAAAAGAGAAAAAGAGGAGGAGAAACATATCTATGGCTGGTTCTTTTCTAGGGAAAATAGTCACTTCCATTTTACTCTCTTCCAATGAACATGTAGCTACTTCTTTAATAACTAAAGGTTAAAAAAGAGAAACAAAGAGAGTTGTACAATGACTACAAATTCAACAGCTTAGCATCAGAGAGCAACAAGGAGGAGAGATGAAATACTTCTCAGAGTTCAACGGCTTCAATTCGAGGACCAGGGAGACAGATCTCTAAATCATGAGACTTGTCCTCTGGTTTCCGAAGCTACTGCTCAGGTTACTCACCTGACACTGTCAGAAAGAATTCTGAGGATTTTGTAGGCAACTCACATGCTGGAGTCCCAAAGAGCTTTTGAAAGTATCGTAAAGGTTGTGATAATACATACTTTTTTCTTATAGAATAGGTCAGAGGTTCTATTTAAAATCCTGTTTAATAGAGAAGGAACATAGGAAATTCTCAGATAGGAGCTCCACACGGAGCAGACAGAGAATGTCTAACACAGTGACACTAGATTTTGTCCCAACAGAGGGGTCAAGGAGCTTCAGTGTGGGACTTCTGCAGCAGTAATTTGTGTCACTCACGTTTTATCTGTGGAGACATGCTGGGCATTTGGTTGGAGGCAGGGAGAAAGAAACTCTCAAGTTATTGGTTTTAGGTGTTATTTATGTTTAGGAAAAAAACAGGTATACATCAATCCAGGTGGATGTATTGGGTGGGGACAGAAAAACAAAACACAAAAACAGTAGGACATTCTGGACATGGTGATGGAAACAGAAAACAGTTATTCACAGTTTCATTCATTCTTTACCCTTCAGGTATTTTTGAATGCTTCTTATGAGCCAAACTAGTATTTGTATTACTCACTTGATTTTTCTGGGATTATTATTATAGAATATGAAGTACATTTGGAAGAAATAATCAGAAAAGTCTCAGAAAACCTCTACAGGATCTTGCCTGTGTATGTATCTACATAAGCCCACTATAACTCCACACAAACACATATATAAAAACACGTTTATTTTTAATTTTTAATTTGGAAATCATTTTACATTTCCAGAAGTGTCACATAAAGAGTTATTTCTAATAATGTATGTTAAAGAAATAGTCAAACATTCAGTCACAGACTTAAAAATTATCATTTAAAAATAAAAATAAAATAAATATGCTCATTTTAGTCTTATGACAGCAAAACTGTGAAAATATTCTAAGTGTATAACAATTTAGGACTAGGTAAATTAATTAGACTTACTCATGTTGTTAAATAAATATAGCCATTAATTTATGATGCTACAAATTAAATAATTGTTTTGATATTCTAGTGTTAATTTTATTACTTATAGACACATGTAAGATTTAATGAAATATTATATTCAAATAGTGCTTATCTCTAGGGGCAACTATGATGTTTTCTACATAATATGTTCCAGAAATTTGGGCTTTGTTAGACAAAAAGAAATATTTGGTGAATTGATATAAAGAAAAGATCAAATCAGAAGCTTTGGGTCATAATCTTTGTTTTGGATGATACTATGTCAATTAAATTTAGGTTTATGTGTGAGTGGAGAATGGCTATGTACAGAAAAGAATCTTCAGTAATATAGTAATATATGTGCTCACTGCACAGAGATGCCTTCTACCTTCTTGCTGCCTTGAATTCCACAACTAGTGGGTCTAAATGCTTACATATCACAATGAAATAACTCAGTGAGAAAATTTCACATTGTGTGACAATAGCTGACCATAGATTTTTAAATTGTTCTCTTATAATTTTGAAGAGGGTAATTTTGAAGGAGTCAGAGGTAAGTGGATGAAAGTGAACTTGCATCAAAATAATAACATAGCCAGGTATGATGACACCCCCCCCTCTAATGCCAGGATTCGGGAGACTGAGATAGGAGGATGGCAACCTCAGCAACCTAGAGATATCCTGTTTCAAAAATATACATATATATACACACACACACACACACACACACACACATATACACACACACACACACACACACACACACACATATATATATATATATATATATATATATATATATATACACATACATACATACATACATACATACATACATACATATATACATACATATATATTGTAGTACCCGGAACTGAACTCAGGGGAATTATACCTCTGAGCTACGCCTCCACCCCTAATTTTTTAAATTCTTTATTTTGAAACAGTATCTCACTAAGTTCTGGAGGACCTCACAAGTTTCTGAGGCTGAATTCGAACTTGTGATCCCCCTGTCTCAGCCACACAAGTACTGGGATTACAAGCATGTGCCACCATGCCCAGCTTAAAACAAAAATTTTAAAAAGGACTGGGGCTGTAGCTTGGTGGTAAAATGTCCCTGGGATCTATCCCCAGTACCACAAACTAACACATAAACAAACAAGAATGGGATTGAAGTTGCTATGGATCAAGAAAGACATCACCAATTTCCAACTTCACATCTCTTCTGATGGTTGACTTGCATTTTAGCCAAGAAAAGGACTGTGATTTGTAACCAATAAGTATGCACTTTTTCTTTTCATTCAGAATTCAAAACATTTAAAATTCTATTCTAAATAAGAAGGGAAGGCTCGGCATAATGGCGCATGCTTGTAATCCCCACACTTGGGAGGCAGAGATAGGAGTATCACGCAGGTTCGAAGCCAGGGTTGCTGGCTTAAGAGACCCTGTTTCCAACTAAAAATATAAAAATAGGTGTATGGAAGTGTAGCTCAGAGGTAGAAGGGTTTCCAAGAACTCACCAAGAAGAAGAAGAAGAAGGAGAAGGAGAAGGAGAAGGAGAAGGAGAAGGAGAAGGAGAAGGAGAAGGAGAAGGAGAAGGAGAAGGAGAAGGAGAAGGAGAAGAAGAAGGTGACAACAGAGGAGGAGGAGGAGAAAGAGGAGGAGAAGGAGGAGGAGGAGGAGGAGGAGGAGGAGGAGGAGGAGGAGGAGGAGGAGGAGGGAAAAGTGTGTACTTTTTGGTCAAAAATCATGGTCCTTTTCTTGACTAAAATGCAAGTCAACCAATGTAAAGCTGGAAATTAGTGATGGCTTTCATGTTTATTTATGCTTTCTCATTAGATTGAAATTTAGTGGTACATATGATATGTATCAAAGTTCTGTACCCAGTGGTTTTTCAAATTTCTAGACACGTTAGCTGAGCCAACGTACATTTTTTCAATGTATATTTTTAGAAGTTATGACACAAAGTTCTAGAACCAGATACAGCTGTGCTGGCACACTGGCTCTATATAGGATATCACTTTTTTCTTTCTTCCTTTTCTTACTCTTTTGTGCTATCTAGTCATGTTTACTAAACAAAACACCATCAATATATAAGCCTTGTGCCAATTTTTGTGCAAGCAAGTTAAAATCTTATAGCCTTTTTATCAATCGTAAACCACAATAACAATAGCTCCTATTTTGTCAACTGGTTGCAAGTATTTAATGAGATAAGATGTACTAGACATCAGGCCTTCTGTAGCATTTTCATGGCTTCTTAATTTAGTAAAAGATAAATGATATTTATGAATAGTATTACAATAATGGATAATAATGCATTCTTTTTTATTTGCTCATTATTCACACCATCGATATTTATTGAATATTTATTGTGGGCCAGGGACTTATTCTATAGATTGTGAATAGAACAACAACTAAGACAAAAGTTCTTGCCCTCTGAGTTTTCACCTCACAGTGACAAATTTATCATGTGTTTTTCAAGTTATATGTGTGCACTTTTTGGCCAAATCAGATAACCTCTAAAAATGTTATATTTTTTCAAAGTACAGGAACGTAAAGCCATGCTAGTCTAAGTCACTCAGAGGCTCAATAAGGTATACACTGAGTAATTCACCACTTGAATACCATTAGCCTGAAAGAGTGAAGATTATCTGAGTGGGAGCAAAAGAGATTTGTTTTTCTTCAAAATGCCCACCTTTTGAGCAGAGACATCTTAAACTTTGCTCTCAGTCAACTTTATCCAGTCACTGTATGCTTACCAAATGGCTTGAGGCTAGGAGTTTCATATCAACCCAGAATAAATAAGAAAGCACTCTCCCAAGATTCTAGAAATGAAGAAGTTAGAGGTGAGCAGATGGAGATTCTCTCAAGGGCTATAAACATACAAGATGTTCATAGGAAATAAGAATAAAACCCATGAGTAAAGATGAGGTTTATATTGAATAAAATCAGAGTGAACGAGGTAGAATATCAGAGACACATAACCGTCATTTGAGTTTTTCTTTGTACTTTCCTGTCACTCACAAAACGCAGAAATGAGTCTTGCTACCTTAAAGGTGGAACAGTGAGGCAGAATCGTGATCCTTGTAAGGTTTTGATGTCCCTGGAGTAAGAAAACAGAGACCATTGATTACAGAAGGGGAAAAGACTAGTGCAAATATCCAGGTAGCAATTCATAGCAAAGGCTTTTAGGCAAGTCCTACTAAATGCAGAATTTCCCTCAGGCTTGAGAAAGGGACATGTCAGCTTCCGAGCTACTACGAACCCAAGTGGATTTATAGGTTAAAAGTTTAATTAAAATAATGTGCTTAGGAAAATCTGTAACCTACAAATTAGAAAAACTGTGGATAATTTTACTGATTATAAAGATACTTTCTTGTTGGAACCAAATAGGGACAATTTGATCTGTGATGACAAGTCTCTTTAATTATATTTCAAAAATAATTGGGAGCTTAGGAGGTAAATCTGTGTGACAGCAAGTACAAGATTCCTGGATGGAATTCTTTCCTTTAAGCATGAATAGTTCATAAGGTTGGCACCAAAGAGAAGCAGCTATTCGTCTTCCCTGTCTCCTAGCTACAACGCTGAAGCAAGCTCCTACATCGGCGATGAAAATGAGTTCTGACTGTGGCAATTAAATAAATGTCACTGTAAGCTGTTATCTTATCAGATTTTTTTTTTCCTTTCAGAGTCCCAGCATCATCTTCCTAGGGTACTGGATTACTTAAGATAAAGAGTGGGCTTAGATATATTGCCACAATAAAAACAAAGATGTCTCGGACACTGGCTTTATAATATTAGCTACAGATGGAGACTGCTTGAAAGCCAGCTCACTCACTGCCCAGGCAGTAATGATAGCCACCCCTTCCAAAGCCCCTGGACAGTGACAGATTTACCCATTCCACAGTCTATGACTTACTAGAGGCGATTTTTAAATGCAATGTCACTCCAATGCATGCCATCATGCCTTCTAACACAGATATTGAAGCATCTAGAATCTCACCAATAAATCTAGGTTTATTTCTGTGAAAACCACTGATGTCTCAGAACAATAATATTCATACTCAAGATGGAGATCTTAGAAAATGACCACAGACTTGTCACTTTGTGTTACTGAGATATACTTATGAGTGGACAGCAGCCTCTGAAATGCCCCACAGAAGAATGGGCAAGTGACACAAATAGTTCCTTATATTTATATGGCTTGAACCTAGAGGCTTTGTATCAGGTGTACCCCCAGCTCATTTTTTTAAAATTTTGTTTGGCTTTGAAGTAGAGTCTCTCTAGGTTGCTGAAGCTGGTTGTGAACCTATGATCCTCTTGTCTCAGCCATGCAAGTACTGGGTTTACAGGAGTGCATCATCATACCTGGCTTATTTTTTATTATTATCATTATTTTATTTTTGAAACAGGGTTGGCTAAGTTTCTGAGGGTCTTGCTATTGCTGAAGCTGATCATGAACCTAAAATGCTATCTCAGTCTCCCATATACTGGAATTAGAGGTGTTTACCACCACACCAAACTAGATAATTGTAATTTTGTGCAGCTGGAAAACATAGGAGGATTTAAAGAAGTTAAAATGACATCTTAGATTTGGACTATATTTTCCATGAAAGAGTGTGGGCAAAATAATCAAATGCTAATTCTTGAGAAAATGTTAATTCAGATATCTGTGGTTATAATTGGTTGTGATTTTGTTCCTGGTTGTTTATTTCCTTATTTGAAGGAAGAAATTTCACTTTCCATTCTTTGTGACTTGAAGTGCATTCTATGGTAGAGTTTGTAACCTACTGCCCTTGACTTCCTTTGACCATCGCAAAGCAGGAAGAAGCCTTACATCTTAGTAACCAAACTTTGAGAGAGGTCGTGATGTTATCTTAACTCTTAAACTCTGCCACAAGATTACTTCTCCATTATGGGTCCTGGAATCAGAACAGAAATGAAATGAAGTCAACCTTCCATGGATTCCAGTGGGTAAAAAACACTGTTGTAAACCCAAACATATTGAGGCCATTGCTTTTACCAAAATATGATTTGCCAAAAGTTAATAAGAAATTTCACAATATACATAGTTTAGAATGCATTTTATGGGAAAACTCTTTTCCACTGCTCTCACACCATGGCAAACTTCAGGAAAAGAATACTCATAAGCTCTCAACAGGTGTGGGGATTTCTCCCCACCAGCAAGCAAGCAATCGGTTCATAAAGGATGCCAGCTGTGTGTCCTCAAATCCAAATCAGATGTGTGCCACCATAAGCTCCAGAGCCCACAGGTTAAGGGGTCAGTCTTCAGGGAGCCCCCTCCTCAATCTAGATAGTAATCACAAGTTCCAGGCTATTTTATCTGGGCTTTTGACTTACCAGCTATTGAATAAGAGTTCCTATCACCCCCTCTATGGGGGCCACCACGCCTAGCTTCTACAACATATTTTCCATTTACTAAATCAAGATGGTTCTGTGGTTAATCCTCACTTCCACAAATTCACTAAGAAAAATATGTATTGAAGACTCCCATATTTGTTATGCACCACCTGTGAAAAATTGCTTAAGAAATAATTCTGCAACTCACTCAGTCTCATTAGCTTTCCCCTTGAAGGGATGGAAAAATGGATCTTTCTAGCAAAAATCAAATTTGTGCATGACAGCCACCTGAGCTTGGAGGTCAAAGGATGAATTTGGACTGCTTCAGTGCATTTCTGCTCCTTCAATCTCTTGTGGTGCCTTCACAGCAGGAAGGATTTGAATGAGAATCTGCCCTTGTCTAAAAGAAATTTAGGAAATAAAATAAAAGGCTGAAAATAATCAGATCTAAGCTTGAGAGAAGCCATAGTCAATGCATCTTTAAATGTCAATGTAAACCTCTACCAATACTTAGGATCAAAAAATATTTCAAAAGTGTCATATTTCATGTGCAAGGAACAACCTCTGTACTGTGGAATTGTATGTTAATGCTTTGGGGTGGCATAGGATAATAGGGAAAACAGGAAAAAATTTTTCAAGGTAAAATGTCAAAAAAATACGGATCTTCATAAATGTGGGCAAGAGGAAGCAGACAGATAAGACTAAACCTAATATCACCAAACACCAATATCACTGTCAAGATTCAAAAACCCATTGACTTTACTAGTGCACTTTTAGTTTTAGCTTTTATGTTCTTGTTCTTACTAAAGCTTACTATAAAGTAAAGGACATGAGTCAAAAATAGGAATGAGCACTGGAAATGGAAATTGAAAGCAGAAACCTCTGACTGTCTTTGTTCTTACTTCATTTACAAGAAACTGTGTCCATGTATATGCTACTCTTTCTTTGACCTTTCTCCCTTTCTCCCTTCCTTTCTCTCTCTCTTTCTTTCTTTCATTCATTCTTTCTTTCTTTCTTCTTTCTTTTTTTCCTTCTTTCTTCCTTCTTTTTTTCTTCTTTCTTCTTTCATGGTACTGGGAATGGAACCCAGGGACATTTTACCTCTGAGCTACATCCTAGCTCTATTTTTTTATTCTTTCTTTTTGAAAAAAAAAAAAAGGGTTTTACTAAGTTGTGGAGGGCCTTACTAAGTAGCTGAGGCTGGCCAGAAAAACCATGATCCTCCTGTCTCAGCCTCCCAAGTACTGGGACTACAAGCATGAGCCTTTACTCCCAGCCACTCTTCCTTTTAGACAAAATTGTCTTTGAGCATTCAGAGAAAAATGTGGTGGCATCAAATGACTGAAGAGTTCTAGGCTTCAACATCAGAGTAATGCTTTCCATCAAAGTGAGATAATGGATTTGGTCAGCACCGGGCACTCTTGTCTTAAAACATATCACACTTTTCTGATCCTGTGGTATTCATGAGAAGTAAATGACAATCTAATTTATTTTGCTATTGTGAGGTTATTTTTGTTTTGTTTTTGTGAGGTTTTTTTTTTTGTTGTTGTTGTTGTTTTTTTTTTGGTGGTACTGGGGTTCCTGGAAACCCTTCTACCTCCAGACTACACTCCCAGACATATATATATATATTTTTTTTTTTCTTTTTTTTTTTTTCCAAAACAGGATCTCCTAAACCAGCGTGGCTGGCTTGGAACCTGTGCGATCCTCCTGTCTCCGCTTCCCAAGCACGGGGATTACAAGCGTGCGCCATCATGCCTGGCTTGCTATTGTGAGTTTTATGTCTATGTGGGTCATGCTTCAACTCAGGGTAGATGGGCTCTGCTCCTAAAGGGCATTCAACTTCCACCTCCTTGAAAATAGTTCTTTGCTTGGCAACCAGAGTTCTCTAAAGGCATACTCTTACTTTATATGTCTTACAGACCCTTCCTGAGCAGAACTTGGAGCCTAGTCTCCCTCCTTGAGGATGGGTCTTTCATCTAGGGCTGCTGTCATCAAAATGTCCCCAGCCCTCCCTGCAACAGCACTAGAAGTCTCACAGTCCTCAGCTCTGGTGAGGGGGACAATAAAGACAGCTTTCTACCTGAAAAGTTTCACCCCAATATCTGCTGCCAATGAGGTGATGAGATGGATGGATTTTAAGTTTCAATGGACTAGAAAATAAAGATCTAATAACTATACTTATGTGGTGGTAAAAAAAATGAGAATGGTGTTTTCATCAATATTAATACTTAAAGCAAATAGAATATGCTTTTAAGGATTATGTTGAGAGAATCTTGAATACAATTATATTTATATACTGAGATTATTTTTTAAAGAGAAAAACTGAAATATTTCCTTTTATCCTATGATGATCTTTTGTTCCTACCACATTATTAACATTTAATTTGGGGGAAACAGTCTTATTTTGATTACAAACTCTTGCTATCTAGAAATATTTTTCACGTTAAACAAAGATGGAAACATTCAGGTAACTAATATTACTATAAAAATTATATAAACAGATGGACATGGTATTGCATGGTGATAATCCCAGTACCTGGAAGGCTGAGACAGGAGGATGGCAGGTTCAAGAACAGCCTCCAAAATGTATTCAGATCCTCAGCAACTTAGTTGTCTCAAGAGGAAAAAGAAAAAGGGGCTTAGGTTGTAGCTTGGAAGTAGATGCCTCTGGGCTCAATTCCCAGTACCAAAATTAAAATAAAAAGTAAAGTAAGGGTTACATATACACAAACATATACTGTGCATATATATACACACATATATTATGTGATTATCTGTATTGGTCTGTGTATACATATATGTACATGTATAGATAAGTATTTATATGAGTATGTGTATGCATATATACTTAACACACTGGACTTAAACCTAAAATCTTATTTTTATTTTAAAAACTATACTCCAAAATGGTGCTAATGCTACCTTATAAGCACAGATAGAGCTAAAATGTTAAACCAAAATACAAAGCTGTGTATTACTTTCTCAAATATGTCAGTTATATTTTTATTATTTATAAATCTTAACAATATCTTTCTTTCACATAAAAATGCCAAGAGCAAAGAGTCTATCTCATTGGCATGCGGGTGCATTTCTTCAGAGCCAGTTGTACAGTATATACACAATGAACACTGTTGAATAGATGAATACAGGTTTGGGCTAATAATGATACTTTCAAAAATATGAGGTTTGAAAGATTTTACTATTCACAGGCAATTACCTGGAGAACATTCAAATGGAGTGCCTCAGAAAAAAGTAAACAGATACCTGCACACATGGGAGAAGGATTGGAAATACCTAAGGGGTGTGAGGTTTTTTGCTGCAAGGAGCAGTGACTGACTTCTGATAACATCAATAGAAAAGAAACTTACTGGAAATCTAGTGGGCTTCACATAAAATGTTTGGGGAGACTTCATACTGAGGCTTTGAAATACAGGCAGGAAACCGAGATAGGGGAGAAACAAAACCACAGCTAGGTTGTAGCAATAGGAAGGGTTGGATAGCACTTCACCACAAAGGCCCTGACCTAGGTTGTCACCACAGCTACTGAACATGTGTGTGTGTGCACTCAAGCTAGTGTAAACTATATTTAAACTCCTTAACACATTTGTCATTATGGTAAATTTTTTAAATTAGTGGTAGAAGCCTCTTCTTGGTAAAAATCAGATTGGTGTAACCAGTTCAAGCTTCAAGTGTTTATGAAAAGAGATCTACCGTCCGTAGCTTCCATGATTTTCATCATGAAGAAATCTTTCACTTTGGGTGTTGGGGTCATGATAGAACTGAAAGAATGACTCATATCTTCTACAATCCTCTCCTGCTTCTCCAACACCCACACACACACACACACACACACACACACACACACACACACACACATATATATATATATATGTGGACATATATATATATATGTCCAAACTCCAACTTCAGAGGAAGCAAAGTAACTCTACTCTCATATAATGAGGCTGACCTCACTCTACAGAAAAATGAAAACTTACTTATCCCATCTTTATAAACTTAAAACGCCAAATCTAATTATATTATTTATACAACTCAGTTCCCAGATGTTCTAGACTGGATGTCCATTTTCTAATGGTTTTACAACCTCAGACTTTTGTAAACTCTTCATTACCTAAATTATAGGTATATCCCAAACACACAGGATATAAAAACACACCAAGACTGTGTGTATGTTTGTTTTTATGACTTTGAACCTCACTATGATGTATAATCACAGTGCATCAATAAAAATATTGATTGATACTTTTATTGTATCTATTTTTAGTATCTATTTTATCCTAGGTTTTTAAAAGTAAAGCAGTGAAAGTATAAAAAAATAAAAATTTTGATCTTAAAATATTTTAAAAATTGATAAAAGAGGAACAATAAATAGAAAGCAAAAGTGTGTAGCAGAAAAAGTTGTTATTGTGTTAATTTGTCATGAGCCTCTGTTTATGACTTAACCCTACTATTACCTGTTCTATGTAGTTCTTTTTTTTTTCCCTTTAGCTAGCACCTCAGTTGATTGGGATCCTTTTTCTAATGAGTTACTCAAATAATAATTGCTGATATTTGCATACATTGAAAAAACTGAACCATACAAAGTTGGTGTGAGCCAAGAAAGCTCACTGAGGATCACTGTAGCTCATAGCATCCTTCTTCTATCTACTGTCATTATATAAAAATGAGCTTATTTCTCTGATGATTATAGTCAGTTACTTTAAACTGTGATTATCTCCTTTTCTCCTTATTCTTACTAAACTTCAAAGATCTCAATTATGGCCAGATGAGCTGATTGAACTTCCAGCTCAGTAGAATCATTTGGAATCTTCTGGTAGAAGTATTACCAGTTAGGTAGCAATAAAACAAACATACAAAACAA
The DNA here is from genome assembly GCF_963383645.1 of Muscardinus avellanarius. Classification (NCBI taxonomy): domain Eukaryota; kingdom Metazoa; phylum Chordata; class Mammalia; order Rodentia; family Gliridae; genus Muscardinus; species Muscardinus avellanarius. Next base: position 95,572,671 of record NC_137787.1, on the reverse strand, counting down.
ACAACAACAACAAAACAGCCACTAGCCAGGAGCAGTTATATATGCCTGTGATACCAGTACTTGGAAGTCTGAGATAGTAGGAATGTAGTTTCAAGGCCAGCCTCAGCCATGTGGTGAGACCCTGTTTCAAAATTTAAAAATAAGTAAATAAATAAAATAGGGCTAGGAATGTAGTTCAGAGGTATAATGCTCCTGGGTCAAACCCCAGTACCAAGAATCAAACCAAAAAACCTAATCATACTTAAAGGCATATAATACACAACAAAAACCCAAATCACAAATTTAGACAAATTTAGATTATCTGAGCAACTACCTTTGAGCTGATGTCTACTGGCTTTTTCAGAAAAATGTGCATTATATCTACCTATCTACTTCTCTATCCTTCCATCCATCAATATATCTGATATATATATATATATATATACACACACACACACACACACACACACACACACACACATACACACATTCCCCCTCTCTTATTCTCTCTTCCTTCATGTATGGGGCATTAAAAGTTATTTATAGAGTCAATGTAAGTGCTATGTAACTGGGAGAGAGTAATTCTGGAATTAAAAGTCCAGAATAGGATATTATACTTTCTAGAAGTGATTGGCAAGCAATAACTAAGAAGCCAAGTGTGATCAGCTACTGAAGTGGAGCTTCAGTGCGGGCGCTCATGGAAAGAGCTCAGGGAAGCTGTGTCCGTGTACAGCTACCAGGTGTGGGTGCACAAACAAGCCTGTGGTCTAGCCTGCAATCACTCTTAGTCCTCAGGGAAGTAAACAGAGTAAACAGAGAGAGTGGCTGGGCAGGAAGGGAGTGAGGCCGTTGGAAAATGCCAAGTGACCTTCAACTGTGCATCATTGTGTAGAGCCTTGAAAATCATTTGAAGGAGACAAATCCCTCCTATTTTGCCTCTGCTTTCCAATTTTGTTTCAGACTCCCACAAGAGGACCATTCTTTTATGCAGCACTAAATTTAGAACCACATTGTTCCCAACATAACCGACTTGACAAAGTATACGTATTTATGTATGTAAGAATTATTGTAAAATTTGTTATAAAAATAGATTGACAGTTACAGCTATATGTACATTGTGTGTGTGTGTGTGTGTGTGTGTTCTTGTAGATTGAACCTGAGGTGTTTTAGCTCTGAACTACATCCCCATCCCTATTTTATTTTTATTTTTACTTTGATACAGGGTCTCACTAAGTTGCTGAGGCTAGTCTTGAATCTGTAATCTTCCTGTCTCAGGCTCCCAATTGATGAGATTGCAGGTGTGCACATCTTTAATGTATACATTAAAGATTTGTTCATCTTTAATACTTAAATTACGAAAATTTGCTCACGCTATTAAATTCAACTCCCAAATAAACAGATATTATCATAAGATAAAGTACATTTTAGCAGATAAGTAGAAATAACATTTATTTATTTATTTATTTATTTATTTATTTACTCTTAGAACTAGAAATTGAATTCAGGGTCTTTTACTTGCTAGAGAAGCACTCTTACCACTGAGCTATATCCCAAGCCTTCTTTTTATTTTTATTTTGAAGCATAGTCTTGCTATGTTTCCCAGGATGGCCTCAACCTGCAATCTTTCTGCTTTAGTCTCTATAGTAGTTGGGATTACAGGAAGGCATTACTGAAAGTGCCTAGAAGTAGTAATTGTTTGTGTGTGTGGTACTGGGAATTGAACCCAGAGGCATTCTACCTCTGAGCTACATCCCCAGCGCTTTTTTTTATTTTGAGACAAGGTCTCACTAAGTTGCCAAAGTAGGTCTACATTACTGAAACTATCCTTAAGCCTGTGATCCTCCTGTCTCACCCTCTCACCAAGTATTGAAATTCTAGGCATGTACCACCATGCCTGGATTAATAGTAAGATTTTAATTGTCCCTTGATTAATGAGAATTAAAAAATATCAGAAGGTAAATTTTAGGTAGAAGAAGGGTCATAAACAAAAATGAAGAGAATTTTTAGTGTGCTTAAGGTATGGTAGTAGCTTGTGATGGATAAAGTACAGAGTAAATATAACATTTAGAGACAGAACAGAAAAGTTCATTCAACTAGACTGAAGATAACCTTAAAGTGTATATTATGGAGTTTAAGCTAAATGCAGTGGACTGTGGGAGCCAATTAATATTGAAAATTTGTAGAGGTGATCAGTTTGTTTTTCAAATAAATCACTTGTGAAGAAGTTTAGACACTGGTTAGAGATTAAAAAAAAAGCAAAGAAAGCTATTAAGGGATAATTGGAAAAGTTCTGGGGATATGTAATTCACAATTAACCAGGCCAGGGACTGTGAGGAGTGAGATGATAGAAGAAATTTCAAATTCATGATGGTGCCAAATCCAATGGCTCAGTCTCTAAATAGGAGATGGGAATACCAAAATATAGAAGAGATGGTTCTTTCTGGGGTGGATGTGTTGAGATTAAAGCTAATTTAAATCCATTTTAAGAGCAGATTAGGCTTGAAATATCAGAGTGAAAATTACACACTATCTCCAGAATTGCTGCAGAGATTTTCAAGGGAGTCCCCACAGAACCAATCCTCAGTGGTTTGGTTCTTCCAATTTGAATCCTCAGAATCAGAAAGGAAGTGAGGGAATGAATAGATGATGGAGAGGTTGAAGAGAGAAGGGATATAAAAGACATCTCATATTAGATTTTATTTCAGATTTGCAAAATCATATTTTTGAAAGAGAGGAAACCTTGGCACATGCAGTTTTCAGCTCCCCTAGTGACTCTGATCATCAGCTAGGCTCAGAGCTGGGGTGCTGCCTTGCATGGATTCAAGGTGACAATCATGCCATAGTCATTGTGAATGTGAAAAGTGTACAGTGAACAGAGCAGCTAGCACTATCCCTGCTTATGAAGGCCTAAGAGTTTTCCCAATTGCAAACTTACCCAAGGGCGGTTCATAAATGGAACAACAGAATGTAAAGGGCAAACTGAAATAAGCCCAAATTGGAGTAACAAAAGCATAAATGCTTCTAGGGATATATAAAAAACAATTCATAAGTTACTGAGAAGATAGCAGTAACAAATCCACTATTTTGCACATTACCAAACTTGTCATCATAACGTATAAAACAAGATCCATAAAGTTTGGTATCTTTGCTTCTGTCCAGATGTGTCTCCAGTGGCTAATACAAAGCTCAATAAATAGTTAAAGATGAGTTCAGTTGTTTAACATATAATAACACTGTTTACAGGCTTTTTAGACTCTATACTAAGTGTCATGATTTTATAGACTAATAACAAACTATCTCTGCCTAAAGGGAGTCAACTGTCCTAGAATAGAAAATAGATTTATATTGGAATACATAATAACAAGGCGGGCATGGTGGCATGCACTTATAATCCCAGTACTTGTGAGAATAAGACAGAAGAATCAAAGGTTCACAGTCAACCTCAGCTACTTAGTGAGGCCCTCTACAATTTAATGAGACCCTGCTTCAAAATAAAAGGATAAAGAATAGGGCTGGGAATGTAGCTTGGAGGTAGAATGCCCCTGGGTTTCATTCCAAGTACCACACACACACACACACACACAAAAAAAAAAAAGAACAACAAAGCATTACAGGTGTATGGAAGGGAGATGGGACAATGAGGTCTTGCAAGGTCAACCAAATGTACAGAAGCCTAGTTAGAACCCATCATCCATAGGCAGAAAATGATATCATAACAGAGACGTGCAGGTGCACAATAGCTACAATATTTCATCATTACCACTAAATGCATATTTAGAATTATGACATTTTTTCTTCTTGCTGTTGTTTCTGCTGTTATTGTTGTTGCTGTACTGAAGACTGAACTCAGGGCCTCCCACGTGTTTGGCAAGGGCTCTATAGCTGAGCTATATCCCCAACCCTTTTTAATTAATTAACTAATAAATTAATTATTTACTTATTTTTGACACTGGATATTAAACCTAGGGGCATTCTACTTCTCAGATACATCCCCCATCCTTTTTTGTCTTTTATTTGAGACAACATCTTACTGCTAAACCTAGGGGCATTCTACTTCTCAGATACATCCCCCATCCTTTTTTGTCTTTTATTTGAGACAACATCTTACTGCTAAAGGTCTACATTGCTGAAGCTGACCGTGAACCTGTGATCTTCCTATTTCAGGTTCACAAGTATTGGGATAACAGCCATCTGCTACTGTGTACAGATGAATTGTTGACCTTTATGACAGTATTTTTACTAACATGCATGTGCTCAGGTATCAATAAAATCCTGTATGGTGTCCCTCCAGTGTACTGTGTGCCCTTGGTACTCAGCTTTAGTACACATTTACAGACATTTTCCTTGACACTAGTGGAAATAACATACTTGGAAAACAAGACAGTCTATGATTATGATTTTTTTATCACTCCTCTATATTTTCATATCAAATGAACTTTGTTTTGCCAATATTTTTGAAATACTGTTTTGTCCTGTGACAAACTACCACAATAAAGGAAGGTGCATAATACTAGAGAGGCCTAAAGAACAGAGTTCTCTATTAGAGTAGCCTGAAGACCCAGGGATTTTTCACTATTTCTTTGAAATGTACCACCTTTCTTGACATTCTACAGTAGATCTTAGTTTTAGAAAATAAATATGAGTTGGGCAGGTAAATAGAAAAAAAAATAAAGATACAATTATTACAGTAGGAAAAATGGGCTAATCACAGAAAATTTCCAGACTATATTCTTCCAGGGAGAGGAGAGATTTCAGTATGGCAAGAATATAGAATGTGTTGGTCAAGGAAGAGGTCTGTAGAAAAAGAACATATAAAGGCATAACTAGAAATTGGACTCCTATTTTCTTTGCTAGTATGTCTCCATAGTGCAAAACAGTTTCTATAAATTATCTAAGAACAATTTAAAAGCTACTGAAGAATTAAAATAGGAAAAATGAGAAAGGGGAAGTGGTGGGGCTTGAGAGGGAAGGTAAGCACCGACAGCCTGATCACCACACGGAGCCGGGAGATTTGTCAAGCAAGATCTCGTTTATTCTCTTTTAGGCAACCCAATTAAAAGCAAAAAGCAAGGGGGTATTTTCCAGTCAGGAAACTATTCTAATCTGTCAAACTAAAGGTAGCAGGGGCAAAGAGACGCTCCCTTGCATCCGTTCAGCGCTATCTGTTGCAGGTCTCATTGGAAGTTCCGGCATTCGCTACATGTAGCCCATTCGTTGACAGCGCGTTTCTGCTACAGCGCACTTGCTACATGTAGCCCATTCATCGGAAGTTTTGACATGTGGCCAATGAGCATGGCACTACCTGTCATCTGGCGGTTTGGCGCTACATGTAGCTAATTTGTCAGAAGTTCTGTCAGGCAGTTTGAGCAGACCCCAACAGGGAAGGGGGAGGAAATGAGATGAAAATTAGAGAAATGCTAAATGAATGATGTGTGCATGTATACCTCTACTATCTTGAACCCCAATAAGATGTACGATTACAATGTACCAACAAAAACATAGGCAAATGACATGAGCAGACTTTTTAATTTAGAAAGATAAGCTTAGTAGTATTATGGTATCTTGTGCCATTAAGAACAAAGACCAACTAGGTGATTGTTGCAATGGTCCAAACAAAGGTAGACAGGAGTCTCAAAGAAAACGAGTTAAATGTGGAAATGCCTAAGTGTATTTTTATTTAGATCTAGGTCAACAAGTGTATGTTAAGCATAATAGTTGGAGATAGATATTACACAAATGGGGAGTATACTAAAATAAGAAATACAGAGAAGGTTTGGGGTAAGAATATGATTGTGGCTTTGTATCTAGTCTTGTTTGCGATATCCATGAAAGGATATGCAGGAAGTACTAAGAATTTTTAGCTCAAAAGAAAGGTCTAATTTGAAGATATGGACCTGAGAGCAATTGGTATATATAGAGCTCTTATTAGCATATGTATTATTAACATATGTAGTCAAAACATGGGACAGAATGACATCACTCAAACAAAATGTCCAAAATGTGAAAAATTAAAATTGGTAAAATATTTGCACTGTAGGTTGGTAGAGAAGAAAGTATCATCAAAAGAAATTAAGAATCTCTGATTGCAACATTAAATTCATTAAAGTAAAGTAATAGTTAAGTACCAGTCAATAATCTGTGTCAATCATGTCCCTAAATCTAATTACCCATGGCTAGAAAAGAGCCAATATTTCATTTATTTATTTATTTATTTATTTATTTATTTATTTATTTATTTATTTATTGTGGTACTGGGGTTCCTGGAACCTCCAGTACCTTCTACCTCCAGGCTACACTCCCAGACCTATTTTTTTATATTTTTATTTGGAAACAGGGTCTCTTAAGCCAGCGTGCTGGCTTCGAACCTGCGCAATCCTCCTGTCTCCATCTCCCAAGAGCAGGAATTAAAAGCGTGCGCCACCACGCCTGGTTCAACCAATATTTTATTTTATTTTACTTTACTTTTTTTGATAACTTCTTTTTTTTCTTCCATATTTTATTTTATTTATAAGATGAACATATTAAAATGGTGTACATTTAGATAGTACTTTGTGCCCTCCCTTCCTATTTGCCTTCCCCCCACCGAAAAAAACTGTCCAGGTTAACCATGTTATATTTATACCATTACACATATTTGTGTGTAGCTCCTCCATTGAACAACCTCAGCTTTCTTCCTCTCCTCTCCTTCCATTCTAGCTTTATTGAAATTTTCCCTCCATCATCTGGAGTCCCTCTAGTATTACCAATACTCCCTAGTTTGGGCATATTAGAGAAAACATATGTTCCTTCCCTTCTGTGCTTGACTAATCTCACTTAACATAATGTCCTCCGGTTCCTTCCATCTTCTTGCAAATGCTATTATTTTATTCTTCTTTATAGATGAATAGAATTCCATTGTGCGTATTTCCCATAATTTTGTAATCCATTCATCTGTTGATGGAGATCTAGGTTGGTTTCATATTTTGGCTATTACAAACTGTGCTGCTTAACCATCAAGAATCTAAAGAGGAAGCCTACAGAATGGGAGAAGATCTTTACCAGCCACCACTCTGATAGGGAGCTAATATCCAGAATATACAAAGAGCTCAAAACTCCACAGTAGCAAAACAAACAACCCAATCAAGAAATGGGCAATTGAAATGAATAGACACTTCACAAAAGAAGAGATACAAATGGCCAATAGATACATGAAAAGATGTTCATCACTAGCCATCAGGGAGATGCAAATCAAAACTACGCTGAGATTCCATCTAACCCTAATCAGAGTGGCAAGCATAAAGAAATCAAGCAACAACAAATACTGGTGAGGATGTGGGGAAAGAGGAACTCTTTTACACTGTTGGTGGGAGTGCAAAGTAGTTCAGCCGCTATGGAGATCAGTGTGGAGATTCCTTAGAAAACTAGGAATAGATCCACTATTTGATCTGGCTATACCACTCCTGGTTATCTTTCCAAAGGGGTTGAAATCAGAGAACTACATCAACCAATATTTTAAAATGCACCACTGTTAACTAAACAAATCAAACCTGTTGTTGAATTTATAGCATAATTAATAGTTTTATAAAAGGAATTATCCATTAAGTAAGCATGTTTGCCATTTTCTTCAATTTGTTTTATCTTCTCAAATAATCGATTTTGTTTTCCAAATTTCATGAGTTAAAAGGCCTCTTGAGGCACTTTAACCCAAAAATGAATAAAATTTCAGAGAATTAAATTATTTATTGGAGTTTACAAAGGAAGTGATTTTCTCAGGACTGATACCTAGAGATCTTTCTGGATTCTTTGGAAGAATGACATCTCTCTAAAAAAGAACTGTCAATAATTGATCATGTTAAATATGAGTTATGTAAGCTCAGGGGCTTGAGTGTAACAGTTTCTCTATAATTTTGTGGTAAGGACATAATTCTAACAGCATAGAATCTGATATCCTGAAATGTTGAGCTATAATATCAATGAAACTGAAAGCCTTGACATCAATTATAAGAACTGTCATTTCAATTTGTATCCCCATCTCAAATGACCTTTAAAGAAATACAACTCTTGAAGGATATATTAGCATAATGGCTTTTCTCTTTTACTTTAACTTAGAGATAATTGACTATAGATTGATAATAATTAAAAATGTATGTTTATGTCCTGAAGTGCCAAGGAATCTAGCCGTGTGCTATGGAATATCAAACTTTCCAGGAAAATTATAAAGTTTGTAGAAGCAAGCTGCCTACTGATACTAATATCATCATATATCAAATACCCACTCTATTTTTATGGTGGAGAAAACTTTAAGTTGAAAATTTACAAAAATCTTTATGAAGTTCTGTCGCTATGAGTCAGAGAGGGATAAAAATATTACCTATCTCCCAAGTCATGGCATTACATGGAGCAAACAAATTCCCCTAGATTTGAAAAACAAAATAACCCTGTAGTATTTATTTTATTATTATTATTATTATTATTATTATTATTATTATTATTTTTGGTGGTACTGGGTTTCCTGGAAACCCTTCTACCACCAGGCTATACTCTCAGACCTATTTTTTATATTTTTACTTGGCAACAGGGTCTCTTAAGCCAGCGCGGCTGGCTTTGAACCTGCACGATCCTCCTGTCTCCGCCTCCCATGCACAGGGATTACAAGTGTGTGCCACCACGCCCAGCAACCCTATAGTATTTTTAATTGTGTCAGGCTCCTAGTTGTATTGACAAGTGGAATAATGAATGTTTGCACTTTAATAAGTAATGTTATAATTTATAAAGAAATATCATATGAACTGGCCAGGGACAAATAGTTGTTTGGGAGTATATATGAGTCTCCCAATTCAAATCTCCCACTTCCAGGAATAATTTTTATTTATTTGCTTGTGTACTTAGTTGTTTAACTACATTTTCTTGCTCATAACAGCCAACTCAGGAAGTCAAAGGCAACAAAGGTAATCTACTATTCTATGAAATAATTTTGTTTTTGCAAGAGCAATGTGATTGAAGAATTGCTCTTCCCAAGCCAAACCTAAAACTTTTGTAATAAGAAGTCAGGATATGCTAAAACTAAGAAGACACATAATTGGTTGCACACATGATAATACATTATTGAGCTCTCACTCATCTTTTAAACTATTTAATTCAGAAACCTTAAATTAAATGTAGATGAAACTCATGCTATTAACCACAACAGTGGAACACCCCATTAGCAATGGACCATGAAGTTACATCTCTTTCCCCTCTTGTGATAAAAGGTGATCAAGTACTCTGACTGATTAGAATGTCGTAGGTGTTTTCTAATTGCACAATGAAGTTGAATCTAATTTGCCTTATTTATGTGAACTACATTAAAATGAGTGCAGAAAAATGTGATTCCTGTAGACTACACTAACTTATAATATACTCTTGCATAGGGATAAGTGATTATTTTCAATATCTTCAATGGATTTAAATGTCTCAGAGTGGAAATAAAAATTTACTTCATTTCAAGCTGTTTGCTGATCAGTAATAGTCTATAACTTAATACTTCTTACTAAGTATACGCACACAGATGTATATATATATATATATATATATATATATATATATATATATCTTATGTTCAGTTAAATCCTCTCAGCTGTTTTAGATTTTCACTTAAATATCACCCAATCAAATAACTCCTCATTTAAGTAACAAAATAATAAATTCAAACTTTATTACCCAAAGTTATTTCATGAATTGGACTAAATCCTTACTAATAAAGTTCTTATATTTATTTGCCATTTTATTTTAATTATTATGAATAATTAAAATGGAAAGTCTACCAGCTCAATGGTCTTCGTTGTACCTATAATAATTATTGCCAAGAAAGGATAAGCTTAATAAATTTCTATTACATATCCATTCATTAAAAGATTTAATAAACAAACTTTTATTATAAAGTTATTATCAACATCTTCAAAAAAATGACTTATAGTCACATCATTACTAAAGTCACATTTCCAAACTCTAAAAATATATCTAAAATCAAAAATAAAACTTTGACAGGTGATGAAGCAGAAATGAAAGCTAAATGAACATGTCTCCATCAACAAGTGGGAGTATCAGCAAAGCCAGGAAAGAGGCCAGATGCCTCGTCCTTTAGTAAAATGTTTGATCATTGTATCATTTGCCAGGGTGTTACATGTATAACTATTAATGTATAATACCTTTATTTGATAAAGGTATTCACTGTGTTCCCTTTATAATTTATATATAAGTTAAATTGATATATATTTAGTGCATATTAATGCATATTCTATAAATATCTATCATGTAGTCATTGATCTCTAATCATACCTAAATCTAATTTGGAAAATAAGGTCTTAAATAAACAAAAAATTAGTTCCTATAACACATTTGTGTGTGTGTGTGTGTGTGTGTGTGTGTGTGTGTGTGTATGCATATGATACTGAGGATTGAACTCAGAGACATTCTACCTCCAAGGTACACTGGAAGCTCTATTTTATCTGTATTTGGAACACCAGTCTTGCTAAATTGATGAGAGTCTCACTACTGAAAGTGTTCTTGAATCTGAGATCTCCCTATCTCAGCATCACAAGTACTAGGATTATAAGCATGCAGTGTGACTCTCAGCAACCCAGTACTAAAAAAGAAAAGAAAGAAGAAAGAAAAGAAGGCGGGTGTGGTGGCACACGCTTGTAATCCCCGTGCTTGGGCGGCTGATACAGGAGGATTGCGCAGGTTTGAAGCCAGACTCAGGTACTTAGTGAGCCTCTCAGCAACTTAGTGAGACCCTGTTTCCAAATAAAAAATATAAAATAGGTCTGGGAGTATAACCCGGAGGTAGAAAGCCTCTGGGTTCCACCCCCAGTACCACCAAAAAAAAAAAAAAAAAAAAAAGAAGGAAAGGAAAAATAGCTTTTGGCTTTTGGGCCTTTCTGGAAAAATTATTTAAAGACTATTTAAGCAATTTATTAGAATGAAAAAAGCATGAGGTTGAGAAGACTTCCAATTTTATTTTAGGGATCAAGGAGGACAGAAAAAGCATTGCTCTCTGGGTATATACTGACACATGCCTGTAATTCCAGTACATGGGAGAATGAGAAAAAGGATTTTAGGTTGTGGTCAGACTCAGAAACTTTAGAAGCCTAAGTTTCAAAATTAATAACAACAACAACAACAACAACAATAATAATAATAACAACAACAACAACAACAACAATAAATGATGGGACTGGGTATAGATAGTTGTAGAATGGCCCTAGATTCAATTTTCTATATCAACAACAACAACAAAAAAAAGAAGAACCCTCATGCCTCACTCCCACTCAAACAAGGAATCAAAAGATCTGGGGAAAGGCAAAGTCACAAATTTTCTTGAATGTGAGATGACTGAGCACTAAACTGGTCCAGAATAAAAAAAAAATACAGGGACCAAAATCTAGAGAGTACTGATACACTGACTTATTTGGGGGTAGACATAACAAGATGCCAGTACCAAGAGCTTTTGTTGGGAGGTTGGGAAGCTGGTGGAGGCGACTCAGGCACTGGCAAGAGACTGACTTTCTAAGGGTCATAGAATTTGGGACATTTGAGCCCTCCAGGGCTTTTCTGTATAATCTCCACTGGGTACTTACAGAGCCGTGAAATGTTGTAAGAAAGTGTTCCTTGTGCAAGAAACCGGGAGGGAGGAGGGAAAGAGTGGACACTGAAGAAGGAACACCATCTGCCCCTGGACTTTTCTCCTCCCTGTCTTTTTACAGAGCAAAAGTTTTCATCTGTGGGGGACAGGGAAAAAAATCATCATTATTCTAAACACACTTGAAAACTCCATTGTAGATGAGAAAGAAAAAGGAGGTACTACTCCTGGAAAGTAGAGAAAGAATCTGGATGGGCTCAACCTGGAGAGGGAACGATGAACTGAACAACTCCTTAGTCCCCTGAACACAGGGCCTGCCTAATGGACCACCCACCTTCAGGCTGATAACCTTGAACTAACAACTGCAAAGTACTGCTGGGACAGAGGAAAAAGAGGGGCAAGAGCATACAAAAAGACTTTCTCTGAGATGTAACACCTAAAGCTGGGGCTAGAGCTCATATTAAGAAAAAAACTCCCTGGCAAGTTATCCATCCTCTGTATCATTTAAGAACTCAAACACAGTGGTACTTTTAACTCAGTGGTTTGCACTCAGGGCATGGAAGAAGCAAAAGCATATGCATTTCTAGGCATGAAAACTACTTGTTTCAGTCTTTGCCATTTTGCACAAGGTGATCAGCTTTTAGGGGGAAATGCATCATGTGAAAGTGCAAAGCAAAACAAAAATAACCCAAAATGCTTCCTAATGTCAAAGCAGTCATCAGAATAAGATTCAGATCAAACAAACCGTTATAGCTATGTAACATGAAATTTAAAATAAATGAGTATTATATTAAAGCTGTAGGGAAAAGGTGAAAATATATAAAAAGTAAACTTTCAGCAGGGAGATAGGAACCATGGAAAAGAATCAAGTGGAAACAATAGAAATAAAAAGCAGTGTTAGAAATGAAGTGTGGCTTTAATAGAAACATCAGTATACATAATACAATTGAGAAATAAAAAATAAACTTGAATATAGGTCAGTAGGAATATTCCACAGTGAAGCACAAAGAAAACAAAGTAGAAAAGGGATGTAGAGAACATGGTAACCAAGATCTGTTGAATAATATAAAATAATTTAATGGGTGCATAATTGAAAGAATGCCCCTGAGTTCAATCCCTAGTATTACACACAAAAAACCCCACAATTTTCCAGAATTGCAAAATCATATTTATGTGACATTCTGGAAATTGTAAAACTATAGGAAAAGAAAAAGATCTGTGACCACCAGGGATATAGGTGGGTGTGAGAGTAGGAATTTAACAAAACAGCCTGGCGTGAGGGAAATTTAGTGGTAATGAAATAATGCCATTAGTAATTGTAGTGGTGATACAACTCTCTAGGCATTTTTAAGACCCCATAGGACTTAGCATCACAAAGTGAATTTTTACTATATGTAATTTATAAAAAATTACCAACTTTTGGGAGGAACTCAAGATGGAATGTAGTTAGTGACAAATGAACCAACCTGTGTAAAATAAATTAATCATGTGACCACATTGAACAGAATGGGGAGAATGGAGCTCCCCTAAGTAACTTTAGAAAATCATGTTTTGACTGGATATTGTAAGAGTAAAATCAAGGGATACTGCACAAACACCATATTATGGAAAAATACTTCTCACAGGAATAGGGATTATCAATTTGAAAAGCCTGTATTTTCTAAGGTTGTAGAGCATTAAGAGCAAGATTCTCAGTGCTGAAAAAGGAGCAGCAAAAAGGTGGTCGTGTCGCTGGAGAATTCTCAGTACCCAAGGAAAGGAATACTACTCAAATTCAGAGCCAATATCTTTCAGTTTAGAAAAATAAATGTCAAGATTCTCAGAGGAAAAATTGGTGTAAGCCTCTGGGCAGAGGCTTTGTTAGGGACTAGAGCTCTTGGGATATGTGTGGCATTCTAGGGGAAAAAATAAATAGAAATAGGTGATGAAATCATGAGGGGTCAGGTAAGCAAGGAGAAGTTAAATCTAAAAACATCATTTTGGCCACAGAAAAGTCTTTTTGAGCTATGTCCCCCAAAGAAGGTTATCAAACAATAAGAAGGAAACTGCAAAATAGTGTCCTATAATTATAAAATGAAACAAAGAGTTAACAGTGCTTACTAAGAACAATAGTAGACAAAATAAACAAGAGGAGAAATGGATGCAGACCTTGTGTTTCAATGCTAATACCCAACAGACATCAACAAGAGGCACAGGACTTCGATATTGCTCCAATTTTCTCTTGTAAGGAGAACAGTATTTAATCTAAAAGTTCCTCTTAACTGCAGAAGTTGTGAAGAATGTTTCCAATCTTTTCTAGAAAGAAAACAGCAAAAAGAAGAACCTGCAGATGGACGAATTACTCAGTTTCCAAAAAGGTAGAGACTAAAGATGCCCAAATTTATAGCACCTAATGTAAACTCCCCAAAATATCTAATCCATATTACAAAGCAGATGGTCTGTGAATATTCACAAAAGGAAGTACATAACATTTGGTCTCAGCATGATCTCAGTAAATGAAACATGACAAACTAAATTTATTCCCCCCCTTTTTTAATACAGCTACCAGACGGTTAGATGAGAGAAATGCCCCAGAAAATAATGCATCTGGATTTTAGAAAGTCACTTTAATGGTTTCTCAGCTGTCTTTGCAGACATGCCAGAGCAATGTGGGCCAGCAGATCGTGCTATAGCTGGACGAGAGCCTGGGTCTGCACCAGACCCAGGTTGGTGATTGATGGATCTGTGTCGGGCAGGTGGAAATTCTCACTCCATGCCCGAATGCTATGCTCTTGGCTTCATTTTATTCAATATATTTATCAATATCTGCTTGAGCTCTTGTTGCGGTATTTGTGAAGTACAACAAAGCAGTAGAGAAATTCAGGAATATTTATTCAGCATTATGAGCACTATGTGTTTGTCATAATGCATATGCTAGTTAAATTTATTCCTTCCACAGTCCTATAAGATAGAGGGTATTATCTCCATTTCAGTGGGAAGAAAATTGGAACTCAGAGAACTAAAATATTTCTCCTGTAGCTAGTGTTAGTCAAACAAAGAAATACGTTTGTGTAATTCCAGAGTTGATGACCTTTTAACTCTATTGTGCTATCTTGAAATAAAGATCAGTGGCAGACTGTGATTATCATAAAAAATATTGCTGGATTCTGCTACATTAATAGGCATTTAGCGATCAGATTAATGAAGGCAATTTGATCATGCTCTGCAGTGGTCTATCTCTAGAATTATGTGTGCAGGTCTGAGTTACATGTTAAGAAAGACACATAAAATCCAGTGTTGACTAGTAGTCTGATCAATAGGAGACATTTGAAGATTATGATAGTTGTTTTCAGAAAAACAGAGGAGCAGTGGAGGAATAGAAACACATCAGAGAGTATAAGGGGTGAGATAGACAATCAATAAGCAGTGGTTACAAAACAGGTCACTGTGTAAAAGCACTTTGTAAATAACACAACATTACAAAGAAGGGAATGTGCTTGTTTGTGGGATAGCAAATTCTATAATTGGACAAGCAATAAGGATGATTGATTTCCTGGTCTGATGCAGTGAGGGTATTTTGCACTGAACTAGAAGTAAGTTCAAATGACTCCCAAGACACTATATTTCTGTGCATATTCATCCATACTTGCCCTACTATTTCTACTTAAATATTGAGGACCACGTTGCAAGAACATTACATATTTATAACATTATTTCTATATTATATAAAGTATTATGAATATATTAAAAATAGGGTATGCCCTTTATTTTCTTCATTCAAATGAGACCAGTGTTTACTATTACTTTGCCCTGTCTACCTGACGACCACATACTCAATTTTATCCCAACACAATCCATATAAAAACACACTCCTTTGAAATATTTGCTTTTATGATTATGTATTTCTGACAAATTTACTAATTTTTTAAACCACTGCAGACTATGATGACTGCTCTTCAGAAATCCTGGTATACTTGTACTATATTCTCTATCCGTTACTTAGCTATTTGAGTGTGTGTGTGTGTATGTGTGTGTGTGTGTGTGTGTGTGTGTGTGTGTGAGAATTAAACCTAGGAATAGAGGTATGCACCACCACTCCAGGCTAGCTACCGTTTCTTTTTAATTTTTATTGATGCATTGCAGTCATACATCTTAATGGGATAAAATAATGTGTCTTTCAAATTTTCTGTTTGTTTGTTTGCTTGTTTTGGCTTCTGAGGACAGGAATAATGGCTTAAACCTTATTGAATGACACAGTAAGTCTATTTTTTCAATTAATCATAGAGGAAGAACCTATGTGCTCCCAAAGGCTTAGACATATTTATATTTTGAAAAATTTTCCTTTGGTTTCAAAGTATAAAAAGAAAACTGCACATTCAAAATTAATTGATGATTTTAAAATATGGTAAAAATTATTTTCATTCTGTTTATAAATTTTATTTAATGTAATATATGGGGATTTGTGTTTTTTATCTTGTAGGTTGAGAAGGATACTAAAAAAGAGAAGGGTGATATTCCACAATAAATCACTCTGAGGCACATAGTGATTACTGAAATAATTCTTGTTCAATTTAATTTTATATATTTTAACATATGAATCCAGGACTTGATTTAGTTTTTTTGTTTGTTTGTTTGTTTTTATTTTGTTTTGTTTTTTGGTACTGGGGTTCCTGGAAACCCTTCTACTTCCAGGCTACACTCCCAGACCTATTTTATATTTTTATTTGGAAACAGGGTCTCCTAAGCCAGCGAGGCTGGCTTCGAACCTGCGTGATCCTCCTGTCTCCACCTCCCAAACATGGGGATTACAAGCATGCGCAACCAAGCCCAGCCAGGACTTGATTTAAAGCTTCATTCATAAGAGAATGAGTGGGTGGGGGCGCTTGTTTGTAATCCCAGCATTCAGGAGGCGGAGACCAGAAGATCGAGGTTAGCGGACAGCCTCAGCTACTTAGTGAGGCCCTGCACTACTTAGTGAGACCCTGTTTCAAAATAAAGAATAAAAAATAGGGCAGAGGGTGTAGCTCAGAGGGCAAATGCCTCTGGGTTCCATCCCCAGCCCTGCAAAAAAGTAAAAAAATAAAGAGAATGTGATAAAAGTAAAAGGAAAACATACAAATAAGTAGAACTAAACAAAGAATTCAGTAACAGACCCAACCATTTATGGCCAATTGATTTTTGCAGAAAGATATAAAGATGATTCAAAGGAAAAAGGAAAATCTTTCCAGCAATTTTTTCTGGAACATGTGATATTTGTAAGAGAACAAAAATGAAAATTAACCCTTACTAAGAAAAGAAGCCAAATGTTTTGAGACAATTTACCAGAGAAAAATATACAAGTGACAAAGAAGTATCTTCAGTCCCTAGGGAAGTACAAAGAAGCCCTCTGTGAAAGGGGACTTTACACCTCATGGATTTAAAGAAATGTTTATTGAATTGAATTTATCCTACCATTTGAAACAATAACAGCAAAAACAAAATAGAAATAAAAATAGACAAAATACATGAAGCAATGATTTTTCAAAACCAGGATACCAATCAGGCAATGAAAAAATGTGATCACTAAGGAAGGGGAAATGACACAGGGAGCCCTATAGTTGCCTGAGCTGCTGCTCTGAGAGAATTTCCAATCAGAGACATGGGGAAGAATTTCCAATCAGAGACATGGGGAAGCCAGGCAAAGCGCAGGTGAGGACCTAGAGTTGACGAGACAGAGGTTACTGACACCAAGATGCCTACAGTTTGCAGAGCAGAGCACTACAGGGAAAGAATGAGAGAGAAATAACTTGAAACATTTGCAAAATGTCTTGCTTGAGCATCGGGCTGCATACTGTCCAATAGGAGCGTCAAGGAGAGGATTTTCATAGAAGGAATAGCGCTCATCGCTCACAAAGGCTTGGTGCCATCCTCTATCATCCACACTGCAAAACCTGCCCTTTTATGGGGCAGAGTGGAGAGTGCACAAAAGAGATTTAGTCCAAGAAGAAACTCTGCACCTGTCCAACCTAACAAGTGTTAAAAGTAAAATCTGGAAAGACGGAACTGCTTGAAAATAACATACTAGCATCTAAACAAAACTCAAAAATATTCCTAGAAATGAAAAGCTATACCCAGCAAGGTGAAATTCATGATGCCTAGCATCAGTTCAAAGTTACCAGACATGCAAAGAAAAAGAGGTCAGAAAATAGGACTCATAACATGCATTGAAAATAAAAACAATTTAAGCACACCCATCACTGGCAGGTGTTAGCATTAGTAAATAAGAACATTGATTTTATACACTCAAAATATCATATTAAATGGAAAATATTTTAAAACACCCAAATACAACTTCTGTAGATGAAAACTAAGAATGCAAGATGAAATGTGCATTAAATGGGATTAACAACTAATTTGATATTAAAGAAAAAGCTGTTGAAATTGGACATTCAAGAAACTATCCAAAATGAAAGCAAGTACCAAAAAAATCTAAAAATAGCAGAAACAATGAGAAGATGTAATTAAAGATTTCAAAGCAAAGCAGGAGATTATAAATATCTGAATAAATAATTTCTATTTTGACGATCACCATAAGCCCAGGGATTTTAAAACTCTACAAATGTCAGGTACAAGAAATAAAAAGAGAATGATACCAAGGTATATCATAATTAAATTGTTTAAAAATCACTGGTAAAGGAAGATAATAAAAAAGCAATTAGACTAAAATATATACTAGGTACAGAAAATAAAATATGATAACTGATCTATCATCACAATGTAAGCGGAAAAGCAAAGGAGCAGCAGCTTTAAACTATGAAGAAAAGAAAACTGTCAGTGTGCAAGTCAAAAGGGAGCAAATACACCTTTAAATAACTAAGGGAAAATAAATACACTTCTAGGCATAGAAAACTGAAAACAAATTTATCACCAGCAGACTCACACAATGCAAAATGTTAACAGAAAGCTTTTAGGTCAGAAAAGTAATGCCACATGAAAACAGAAACCTACATAAAATAGTAAACAGTAAAAGAAATGGTCTACTCCAATCTTCGATCTGGAAAAAGAGAAAAAGCGTGAAAGGATTCCTCACAAAGCAAGAGCACCTGTGCTCTCTGTGCACATCCCAAGCGCAGTCCTGCCTCTCAGCCTTTGCACCTGCCGCCCTCCTTCCTGGGGCCACATCAGGGCTTCAGGCTGATCTATTCTGTCCCAACATAGTTTCCTTAGAGGGACCCCCTATCTGAATTAAGATAACACTCTCAAAATATTAGGGAGAAATGGGTAACAGGAGCAACTCTAGATAAAGAAGGGACCCTATAGAGGAGCAATGAAAGTGACATATCTGAGGGGATAAGAGGGAGGATAAGGGAAATTCTTTGAAGTACATGATGTACTTAAACATATCAAAGTCAATCAGGAAGCCAAGCATGGATAGGAGGGAGCGGGAGGGAAGGGGTTAGAAATTGAATAGGGGCTAAGTGGGTGATGTGTGCATGTATATCTCCACAAGTTTTTTTTTTTAATCGCATTGAGATGTATGACTACAATGCACCAATAAAAATTTATTTAAAAAAAGATAACACTCTCTACAATTCTCAAACTCTCACTCTGTTTTGCTTTCTATACTTTACCAATTCAATAAAATGTACTTAAACTGGCATTCTCTCTTCCATGTTTTGATCTGTCTAGTGTTCACACAGAGGGTGCACTTTGTAAAATATGTGTCCAACTGTACAATTGCTTTTATATATTCTGCATGCACATTATCCTTTAATAAAAACATTTTAAAAACAAAAGTCATAGTGAGACACAACCAAGCCCCTTTAGCATGACTGTATTTCTAAATACCATCAAGACCAAGTACTTGGGAGATTGATGCTGGTAGGAATGAAAACATGTACTGAAACTTATAAAAATTGTTTGGCGGTTTCTTAATAGTTTAACCTCTTCTAGTTGTTCTACACCTAGGAATTTACCCTAATAGATTAAAAGATATATTCACACAAAGACAAATATAAATATGCTTCTTGTAGCTTTGTTTATGATAGCTAAGAACTGGAAAAAACTCACTAGATGGTGAATAGTCATTGAACTGAATGAAAAAATAACACATAAAATTTTGTATGACTGAATTTTATTCAGTGGTAAGGGATGAACTGTTGGTAAATACAATAATATGAATATGTCAAAATTAATAAGTGAAGGAATCAGACACATGAGAATATATAGTAATATCATCACACATATAAATTATAAAACCTACAAAGTAAGCTATCATGAGGAAAAGCAGATTGATAAACCGGGCATGATAATGCACACCTATAATTCTAGTATTTGAGAAGCTGAGACAGGAGGATGGTAAGTTCAAGTCTAACCTGGACAACTTTGGGAAATCCTGTTTAAAAAAAAAAAAGTTGGCTGTGGGTGTAGCTCAGTGGTAAAGTCTCCTAGGTTTAATCTTCAATACCACCCATACACACACACACACACACACACACACACACACACACACACACACACCAGATTGATGTTTTCATATCCCTAGGAACAGAAGGAAAGATGGACTGCAAAAGAGTATGAGGAAACTTTTGAAATAATATAAAATATTAAGCCTTTGACTATTCTGTGGGTATATATTATTCAGAACTCATACAATATTATGCGGTGGTGCACTCTTGTAATCCCAGCATTTGGGAGGCTGAGACAGGAGGATCACTGTTCAAGGCTGAGACAGGAGGATCAAGGTTCATGAACAGCCTCAGTTACTACTTAGTAAGGCCCTTTGCAACTCAGTGAGACCCTGTTTCAAAATAAAGAATGAAAAATAAAGCAGGGGGCCGGGCGTGGTGGCGCACGCTTATAATCCCCGTGCTTGGGAGGCTGAGACAGGAGGATCGCACAGGTTCAAATCCAGCCTCAGCTACTTAGTGAGGCTCTCAGCAACTTAGTGAGACCCTGTTTCCAAATAAAATAGAAAATAGGTCTGGGAGTATAGCCTAGAGGTAGAAAGCCTCTGGGTTCCACCCCCAGTACCACAAAAAAAAAAGAAAGAAAGAAAGAAAGAAAGAAAGAAAGAAAGAAAGAAAGAAAGAAAGAAAGAAAAAAAGAAAGAAAGAAAGAAAGAAAGAAAGAAAAAAAGAAAACTAAGGCTGGGGGTGTAGCTCAGAGGTCGAATGCCCCTGGGTTCCATCCCCTGTACTGCAAAATGAATAAATAAATAAAAGATAAAAAATAAATAAATGAGCCTGGTATGGTGGCGCATGCTTGTAATCCCAGCATATGGGAAGCTGAGACCTGAGGATACAGCCTCAGCTACTACTTAGTGAGGCCCTCTGCAACTTAGTGAGACCCTGTTTCAAAATAAAGAATAAAAAATAGGGCAGGGGGTGTAGCTTGGAGGTCGAATGCCCCTGGGTTCCATCCCCAGACCCGCAAAAAAATAAAAATAAATGAATTATGTATTATGTTGTACACAAATTACACAAATCTTGTCTCAATGACTTTGATTCAAAACTTAGTTTTGCTGGGTACTCTCATGTAGAGAGTGCCTATCTTCCGCGCTTTCACTACTCCTCTCTCTCTCTTTCTCTCTCCTCTCTCTCTCTCTCTCTCTCTCTCTCTCTCTCTCTCTCTCTCTCTCTCTCTCTCTCTCTCTCCCTTTACTCATTCTTGACACTAGAGAAACCCAAATTACACACAGAACTTTCTTATACTTGGCCTCAAATTATACACCGGCCCAGGCTGGAAGCCTGAATATACCTTAGTCAAGTTATTTTCTCTTGAAACTTCTACTATGCTAAGAAATGTATTTTTTTTGCTTCCAGTATGTGACACTGCCTGAGTGTAGCTTTCCCACTTTACAGGAGAAGTGAAACAGCAATATGGTAGTAATGGATATTCATTGCCTAGGTGCAATTACCATTCTGAACCACGCAGATCAGGCTGAATTCCATCACCTGAAGCCTTATGCTATGTGTGTGAAACCTATAAAAATGGTAATTTAAGAAAAGGCAGGATTTAGTAAGTTTGGGGAACAGGGACCTGCTCTCAGGGCATTATTATGTAATGAGAGTTTGTTCTCACAACGTAAAGCTTTTAACTAGCACTTTCATTTGCCAAATGCAGACTTCCTCTGGATTGCTCTGTTAGCATGTGGGCACTTAGCAATTGTGTAGTTTTCAGGGAGATGAAAGGTGCTGCACAGGAGCAGACTAACTTCCTCTCCACCACACAGAGTTCCACAAGCACATTGGGTCAGTTTGGCTCTTCTTTTAACTTGTTGTTACCGAGAGTATTTTTAATTTGTTAAAAAAAAAACACAAGAATCTTGTATATTAAATGAAACGGATATGTATTTTTTCATTTGGTAATACTGGAGATTGAACCCAGGGGCATTCTACCTCTGAGTTATACCCCCAACCCTGTTTTATTTTTTATTTTGAAACAGGCTTTCATTAAGTTGCAGAAGGCCTCACTAAGTTTCTGAGGCTGGTCACGAATCCCGATTTTCTCATCTCAATCTTCTAAGTACTGGGGTGACAGGTGTGTATCACCACGCCCAGCTAATTTTCATAAATAAAAAGTGAACCCAAGACCCAGAGCCTGAGTGAAAGACAGTGAATGTAATGACTGGACCAGTCAGACCTGGATTTGGATACCGGTGGTGTCATCTTTTTTTCTGAGCAAATCACAGTCGTTCCACCTGAAGATGCATTTTTCCCAAAAATGAGGATGTACACATTTACCTGACTCATAGCATTTAGAAAGAATAAATATAATATACATAAAGTGTTCGCTATATTTTTTTTTTTACTGGTGATTGAGGCCAGAGACAGTCTATCTTTAAGCTCTAATTCCAGCCTTTTTTTGTTTTTGTTGTTTATTTTTTTATTTTGAAATAGGGTCTCTTTAGGTTGCTGAGAATCTGATTCACTACATTGCTGAGGCTGTCCTCAAGCCTCCTGTCTTAACCTCCTAAGTACTGGGATTACAGGAGAGTATACCAACATGCCTGGAATTGATAAGAATTTGGATATTATCCATGTTGCAACTTATATTATCCAAGAAGTAGCCAATATACCTAAGGTATTTCCTATAGGAATTATATTATGGAGAACTAATTTCAAGTTAAGAGCTAGCTTTATTAGTTAAAACTGTTTATCAAATACCTACAAGGAAAAAGTCTATCACACTGAGACAATCAAAAAATAACCATTACTTTTGAAATAAAAGACTTTCTACCCTTATGAGCACTGCCAAAGGCTTTGTAGGGGGAAAGCCAAATAACTGCCAGGTAGAATGATAAAGCCTCACATTTTCTAAGACATAGCCCAACCTGAAATACCTCAAGTATCTGAAACTCACTAAAAGCAATTGTGAATTGACAACAACTAATGAATGTAATAACTCTTAAAATTAATGAGTGTTACATGGAGTTCACTCTCTGATTCAGCAGGAACTCTGCAGAAGCTCATTGTATAAAAGGAGGAGAGGTAACTTGTAACTTATTTACATGATCTTACATTTTGAAAGTGTTGAGGGAAATGACTAGACTACCACTTTGCCAGAAGATTGAATCCCTTCCTCCTTAAATATTCTGGATTATTTTTTTTGCATACAAGTATAACAATGGTTCATTATTAAGACTATAACAATATAATCTTCAATAAACTTTCAGAATGTCTTCTGCAGAGGCAGGCCAATTTTTTCATTAGGTTTAAGGGATATTATCATCAGAAAGATTTCTAAAACTAGACAGCATGTTTGAGAAAATTCCCAGGCTGTGAATGAAGAGAGATGCTGGATGAGTTCCCTGCCTTACTCTATATTTTATGTACAATCATGAATCAAACACTTAACTTTATCCAGACTGTTTCTTTATCTATTAAGTGCAAGTACTCATACATCACAAAGTTGTTGTAGAATTAAGATAAGGTTTGTAAATTGCCTCTAATTTTTCTTTTCCCAATATTATTTTTCTTATACTAGTTTTATATGTGTATGTCTAGTATTTGTATTTTTACTAATATTGATTGCTATTGACAAGATAAATACATCCCGTAGGGCTCAGCAAAATTACTTCAAGACAGAAAATAACTACTTTTCTTCATGTTTCTAATGACACAGAATTCACAATGTACTTGGTGGATAATTTATTGCCCAGTGAGGTAGTCCAGATGTGTAACTTCAGTGATCCCTTGGAGTGGTGGACTGTGATTTGCAGGGTCAGCAAAATTGCTTAGCAAACAGCAAAGTCTACATTATTCCTTCAAGGCCCAGCTTCCTCCAAATGGTATGAAGGAAAGAATGTCAAGCCTTTGTTAGAACATTGACTCAATTCTCTGTCTTCCTGCAAGTCACTCAGCAAGTATCTTGTGAAAATTTTGCTATATATAAATTCTTAACTTCAAAACATATTTCTCATTAGAAATATTAAGTCACAAAAAAGGAAATAAGATATTTCCCTTTCTTCTCCTTCTCTCTTTCAGTAGAGATGCATATATATGTGTGTATATGTATATATACATGAAAATCCGATGAACCCAGCACTGTTCTAGACACTGAGGACATAGTGAGGATAGCTGGAAACAAATATATTAGGAGGGAGATCAGGAAAGAATTGTGAAAAAGCATAAAGCTGAGTCAGAAGGATAGAGATGATACATTAGATGGGGTTGTTTTTGTTGGAATTTGGCAAAGGGTGGTCATTGAGAAGACAATATGTGAGAATAAGGTGAGCAATGAAAAATGTGGTAATGAAAATTCTGGGCTGATGAACATATTCTCCATGAGGCCCATCAAGGAGGCAAGAACGGCTGGGTGTGGTGGTACATGACTGTCATCCCAATACTTGGGTAGCTGAGACAGAAGGACCACAGGTTTGAGACCAGATTCAGCAACTTAGCAAGAACCTGGTTCAAAATAAAAATTAAAAAAAAAATCAAAAGAGTTGAAGATGTAGCTCAGAGGTAGAATGCCCTGAGTTCAATCCCCAGTACAAATCATAAAGAAGAGGAGGAAGAGAAGGAGGAGGAAGAGGAAGAAGAGGAGGATGAAGAGAGAAAGAACACAAGAATTACTGAATTGAATGAGGAACGGAGAAGATGAGGCCGACATCATTAATTGTCTCCTCAGCCATGGTAAAGACAGAAGCTTTTATTCTGAATAAGATGGGAAACTGCAAAATATTTGAAGCAGTGCCCTGATGTAAGCCAATTCATGTTTTTTTTAAAAATCTGATTTCTCCTTAAAGAATAGACTAAAGAATCTAAGTAGAAACAAGATAACCTGAGGACAATCACAATAATCCACAAGAAATTTAGAAACGATTTGAACTTTAATAGAGGCAGAAGAGTTGGTAAAATATAATTAAGGTTGTGTATTTTGAAGGTAGTTGAAAGAATATGATTTTGATTTGGTTTTGGAATATAAGATTAAAAAGAAAAGAAAATTTTACTCTTAACTAGCAGTAGTAGGATGGAGTTGACATTTAGAAAAATTGAGGAGGAAAAGGTTTTTATTGGGAAAAGAGGAAAAAATATGTTTGGTTTGGACTTTTCAGATTTAAAATATGTTAGACATCCATGTGAAGATATGAACAGGACAATGTATGAATTTATCCTGAAAAGGTTACCATATTCATTTAAAAAGTAAATATTGCAAAAGTCATTAAAGGCAGCATGTTAATGTTAAATATAGTTCTAAGTTTTCAATAAAATATTAAAATATCTTTGAAGCACTATAATTCTCAAAGTTCTCTCTGGAGAGCCTCTATCAACCAACTTAATATATAAATCTTTAGAACCAAAATATTATATTTTAAAAATAACTTTAGGGCTTAGTTCTGGGCCCTTTAATCTGACCACATTCTGTGCCCTTTTTCAAAAATTGGAAAGAAAAATAACATTGAGCTTCCATTGTGTGCCTGAGAATTTTTAAAACTAACTATCTTTAATGCTCATAAAATTAATCTTCACAAGAGCCAAGAGTTATTATTTCTTTTTGAACAATAAGGAAATGGCCTTTGACAAATTAAGGGGATTAACAAAAGTTGTCCAAATAACAAATAGAGCTGGAATTCAGATTTAAAGTTGTCTTTTTTTTTTACTTAAAAATATACAAAAAATACTCTAAAAGCTTTCCCACTTGGTTGTATATAGAGAGATGATATTCTCCATGCAGAATAAAAAATAAACCAGCCATTTACACAACATTGAGAGTGATGGTATTGAGCAGGGGTTGAAATGTGACTCTCATTTTTCTTATTTTCTTTAGACCATGCTTGATCAAAGACCGGGCACTGTATGATAGAATCCTGTGTTATGATGGAACCAGATTTGGACAGGTTTCAATCTACTATTTACAGACAATTTAATTTGTATATTCAGGTTTTGCTCCATAAAGAATCTCTTCCGGTTCTTTCCTTCTCCCACCGGACACTTAATTGGTCTATCACCTCCATGTGGTGCTTCTCCAGCCATGACTCAAAGGCTTTAAATGACTGTATTTATTTTAAGAGAAACTTTAGTGCCTATAAAAACAGCATGTTCTCCTGCAGCACATCTGTTCTCGCTCTGAGTTTTATATTATCACTTTGCCAGAGGTTTTACTTGCGAGTTCAAGAGAGCTTGGTGCGCTCTGATTCATCTGGATTCTTATCAGTGCTGAGTATAATTAACTTAACATTTAGGACATACTGGTATTTTTGTAATTGTGTGATCTTTGCTGGATTCCTTAATCCTCCAACCCTGCAGGTCTTTGTGGAAAGGAAACAATTGCCTTTCCTTGCAAGGATGCATCATGATGGTATAATCACCTGGTGTTTTCTTTTAGTTACACTGCCAATTACTGACATATTAGTGGTTTTATCTATTTACTTTTTTACCTAAATCTGTGTTCTAGATTGTTTTAGTCATTTTGTATTTTCTGTCTTCAAGTCTCTTAATGACTTAGGTTATTAAAAATAAAGAAAATGACAATTTTGGTGGACCATGAGCATATGCACTAGATTTGAAGAAGACTCTTATTACCTTAAAACATACTTGTTTACTTAATCATATCTTGGCAGAGACGTGGTTACATATAATGATAGGAAGTTGTCATCACCATATACATCACTAAAGTAAGAGCTGAGGTCATATTTATTATTCAGCATGAATATATTAAGTGAAACTTGATGAGCCATGATATCAAAAAAATCCCCCAAATCTGGTATAAGTTAGCCAGTCTTTTGCCATCTTTTAACTTTTCCATGTAAAATGCCATGGTTATTGCAGTCTGAGGTTATAACAGGAGAGAAGAAAGAAGGATGTAGGAGGTTTTCTTCTGCACCTGTCAAGACTTGACATAAATACTACTCACAGTTCATTGACCAGAAGTAATAATACGGCTCCAGTTTAATTGTAAGGAAATTCAGTTACTGCCAACACACCAGTAAAGAGGAAATTTCTATTTCTCCCCAAGAAGTTAGCATCAAATTCTTCTGTATGCCATCTGGATTCTATTTCTTCAAGGAAAACAAATCTCAAGCTAGTAATTCTTTATATTATGCAATTTTATAGCATCCAACCATGATATTCTAACAATGAAATTCATAGCTGGAACACAGAACATTGGTAGAAACTAACCTATTTTAAAATAAGATTATTCACATATAAGTGAAAATATTTTTAGTGATGAGGAACATTTTATCTTCCTTTGTAGTAATTATACAAAACAGTATTACTGATTTTTATAATTGTTCATCATCGAACAGTTTTTTAAATGAACAGTTAACTTTCTTTTTTTTTCCTTTTTTTTTTTAATTTATTTTTTATTGGTGCAATGTATTCATACATCATAGTGGTATAAAGAAAATACTTTTGTGGACATACATGCACATCTCGCCCAGTTAGCCCCTACCCGATCCCCACCCCATTCCCTCCCCATCCCTCCTTCCCACGCTTGGCTTACTGGTTGACATCTAGTATTATAGCAATTTATACAATATTAACATTGATAATCTCACATAACAGTTTCATTTGTCTGGTACCAAACTTTTGATGACTTAAAGATAACATTTCAATATTTCTTTTTGCTTTCTTTCTTACCAGAGAATATTTTTTTCTTTTTTTTTTTTTTTAGGTGAAACTATCATACATTTATTTATTTATTTTTCAGAAAAAAATCTATCCTGATATGGAATATGGACTCTAGATACCCAAAACAGTCTCAAAGAAGAACAAAGCTAGAAGATGTATATTTTCTGATTTCAAACCATATAAAGCTACAATAATTGAAACAGTGTAGTACTGTTATAAAGGCAGATATATAAACCATTGGACCTAATTAAAAGCCTAGAGATAAATTCTTCCATACATTGTCAAGTTATTTTTGACAAGGTTTCCATGAACTTTTGGTGGAGGAAATACTAGTCTTTTAACTAAATATTGTTGAAAAATAATAATAAATGAAAAAGAATAAAATTGGACCCTTAACTTTCAATAATTCATAAAACTTCATAAAATCTCAGCTAGAACTGAGTAACAATATGCCAGAGATGAGAATATTAGTGTAAATATTTTTTAAATTTGTATTTATTTATTTATTTTGCAGGCATTTGGCCTCTGAGCTACACCCCCTGCCCTATTTTTTATTCTTTATTTTGAAACCGCATCTCACTGAGTTGCAAAGGGCCTCACTAAGTAGCTGAGGCTGTCCGCGAAACCACGATCCTCCGGTCTCAGCCTCCCAAATGCTAGGATTACAAGCGTGTGCCACCACGCCCGGTTTAGTGTAAATATCTTGCTTGCAAATTCTACATAGACACTTAATATTCACTCATTTATTCACTCATTTATTCATTTATATTTCAGATCTGGGGATTGAATCCAGGGACATTCTACCTCCAAGATACATAAATAAAATTTTATAAATAAAAATTCATACAAAGTTTTATAAATTTTTATTTTGAAACAGGGTATCACTAAGGTTCAAATGGCCTCACTAAGTAGCTGAGCCTTGCCACAAACCTGAAATCTTCATGTCTCAGTCTCTCAAGCACTGGGATAACAAGCATGCACCACTATGCCCAGCATAATATTTTGAATGTATGAGTTTTTTTGAAAGCATAGAAAAAAATTTTCTGAACTATCAATCAAAGATGGGCTTCAACTTTGAATGAAATATTTATTTTTATTTATTTTTATTGTTTTGGTGGTACTGGGGCTCCTGGAAGCCCTTCTACCTCTGGGACACACTCCCACGGGCTACATTCCCAGACCTATTTTTAAACTTTTTTTTATGTGGAAACAGGGTCTCTTAAGCCAGCAAGGCTGGCTCCGAACCAGCGCGATCCTCCTGTCTCCGCCTCCCAAGCGCGGGGATTACAAGCGTGCACCACCACGCCGGGCTTGAATGAAATATTTTAAACCCAAATGGGGCTTTTTTTTTTTTATTGCTGTTGTTGGTTTTGTAACTTTAAAATTAGAGTTGACTCACAAATTGATGCTCTCAAAAGCTGAAACTTCCTAAAAGAAAACAAATCTTCCAAATACTGTTAAAAATCACTGAAGAGTATGAAAAGAAAACCATCACAGTATTTTTAATGTGAATTAATTCATTCATATTTTAATGTAGAATTACTTTTTATAGAAATCTTTTGTCATTGGCATTATACATCTAAGAGGTCACAACAAATATTAGAAATGAAACAATTTCTGGATAATTCCAGAAACTAACAAGAACAACAAAGTTTGTGTCTACATGTGGACTTAAACTTGGCTGAAATGTTTAGATTTCATCCAGCTGTTAAGCCCAATGCAGTGGTGCACAACTGTAATTCCAGGATTAGGGAGGCGGAAACAGGGGAATCACATTTATTGAATCAAGATGAGCCTCAGCAAGTTAGTGAAGCCCTGTTTCAAAATAAAAATAAAAATGGTTGGGATTATAGTTCAGAGATAGAATGCCCCTGGGTTAAATCTCCAGTACCAAATATAATGCATATGTAATATATATAAATATATTTTTTCTCTTTGTCTCGAGAGAAATGAAATTAACTCAATTTCTCAAGTTTTTAGTTGATGCTTATTAAATTCTATAATACAGTAACTAATTGTGATTATATAAAATTGTCCCACTAATATGCATGTTTATATAAATGTATAAATGTACTTTATGTAGTATGAGAAAGATACATGGTGCATCTCTGAATGCCAAAATATTATGAGTGGTCTGAGTATGTCTATAATTTGACACTCAAGATATGAAATAGGTTTAAATTTTTATTATTTTATTTTATTTTTTGCAGTACCAGGGATGGAACCCAGCGGCATTCTACCTCTGAGTAACACCCCCAGCCCTATTTTTATTCTTTATTTGGAAACAGGGTCTCACTGAGTTGCAAAGGACCTCACCAAGTAGCTGAGGCTGTCTGCAAACCATGATTCTCCTATCTCAGGATCCCAAGTGCTGGGATTACAAGCATGCACCATCATGCCTGGCCTTAAATTTTTATCATTTTAAAAATAAGAACAATTAATAGGAATGTTTTCAATCAGAATGAGGTATATAGTGTTCTTTTACTATCCTATCTATTACATAAGCACTATTTCAGACATATTCATAAGTTGTTTCTCTATGCTCAAATGCTAGAATAGTTTAAAAGGACTGTTCCCTTGATTTTCTGCCTAAATCTATTGATTTCTTTAATTTTTAGACAATCAGACATACTGAAGTTATTACCTTCTTAACAGGTTCAATCCAATATTCCCCAATGCTTTGTCTGCAATAGACGGTTAAATTACATGGGTCTGCAGAAAATCCAATAAATTAATTCTAAACATGCAAAAAGTATCTTAAGGATGTTTATTGAAATCATTTTGTAATAGAAAAATACTCTAGGTCTATTTAAAAAACAATAAGGAAGTATTTAAATAAATTGTCATATCAATATAATCAAACTCTATGCAGCCATAAAATGAATGACATATCCTATACACATATATTCTATATTTATATGGAATATATATATAATATGTATAAAATATGTTCAACAACCTGTTTTATCTACTTAAGATGTATTATATATTAAGATGTGTATATATGAGTAATATATAAGTGAAGGAAAATATGTCTCTTGGCATTATATCTTGTCATTATATACATGTATTGTATATTTTACATATACAATACATGTACATTACATATGTATATATAATTATGGGGGTATTTATATAATACTAGGTAATTCTAGTGTAACAAAAATTTTAAAATTTATTGAAATTTAGGTTAAAAATAAAGTTGAATATTCACTTTAAAAGATGAATTATTTATATAAAAAGAGAGAACACCAATAAGAATCTATAATATGTTGTACCTTTCTACGTACATAATTATATGATCACAAGCAGATATTTATGAAATAATATTTTAAGAACTATTAATATTAGTTACCACCAAGGGGTATCAATGAAGAAATGAAATTGGAGAATCCAGAAATAGTCAATGATGATTTTCTATTCTTCTGTACTTCATTTTGTAGTTTCATCTTATAGTTTATACTTAAGAATTATTTCACCTTATTATTTATAATAGTGTCTATTTAGAGGGTGGCAAATACATTTGATATCTCAAATTCACCTGTCAATAGTCTAGATACTCAGAAGAAGAATGTATAATCAAAATTTAAGTTACATAGTTGTATGCCTACTTGCCAAATTTTATATTGATGTTTTCTAATTTTTCTATACTTCTACTCATTTTTAAATTTCTTTATTTTATGAAAATTGTGTCCAAATATCAGCATATAGTGGCTAATTTATCATTTCTACTAATTTTTGAGGAGATGAAAATTAAATACATACCATTAAGCTATATCTGCAACATTTTTTAAAAAATATAGTCTCACTAAATTGCATAAACTGGCCTCAGATTTATAACCCTCCATCTCAGCCTTCTAAGTAGCAGGAATGATAGGATTGCACCACCACATCCAGTCAGGCTCTGTTTTTGGATACAGAATATACAGGATAAATATATGTTCTTAAAAATCTTCTTTTCACTATTATTGAATGATTCTTTTTATTTCCCTAGGAAGTTTTAGCTTTAAAAGTCATATTTGACTCAACAAGACCAAGTTTTACAATGAATGTGAAGCAGTTGAAACTCTTACATATCACCGGTGAAGGTGCAATTTTTTATAAAGATTTTGGGAACCTGTATATTTGAGTGTAACAAATAAAATTGAATATAATCATTGTTTATGATCTTGATACTCTAGTCCCACATGTATATTCACTAGGTACCTGTCTATTAAAAGAGCATATATAAAAATATTCATAGTAGCACTTTTCTCAGATCCTCAAATTGGAAATATTCCAATATCCATCAACAGTAAATGAGGTATACAAAATGTAATAAATTTATATAATCGACTTTATAGTGTAATAAAAATAAACTCAATCATGTGGATGAATCCTACAAACTTAATGTTGGGTAAAAAAGTAAATCCTAAAAACACTTATAAACTACACTAAGCCACATAGTCAAACATGAGAATAGACCCCTCCTTTAGGGATAAAGAAAGAGTGAATTGAGAACTGGGTGTGGTGGTGCACGCTTGTAATCCCCTTGCTTGGGAGGCTGAGAAAGGAGGATCGTGCAGGTTTGAAGCCAGCCGCGCTGGTGTAAGAGACCCTGTTTCAAAAATATAAAATAGGTCTGGGAGTGTAGCCCGGAGGAAGAAGGGCTTCCAGGAACCCCAGTACCAAAAAAAAAAAAAGGGCAGGGGGTGTAGCTCAGAGGTCGAAAGCCCCTGGATTCCACCCCCAGACCCGCCAAAAAAAAAAAAAAAAAAAAAAGTGAATTGAGAGAGTGAAAGCCATCATTTATGTTTTCTTTGACCTTGCCGATAGCTTCATAGCTTTTTTATTTTTGGTGACTCATTTTATCATATAAACTATGAAGTTAAGATAGCAAATATAGGATTTTTAAGTTGGTACCTCAATTTTGTTGCAATCCATTTACTCACATATATATTCATATTTTATAGTTTATTGTGTACTGAAATCTTAATAATAAAAATAAAATATGCAAGAACAAGAAATAAATGAATTTAACTACTAAAATTATAATTTATATTTACATCATTTTCCAAGCCAGCATGGTTAATAAGAAAACAGTAAAGCATTCACTTTTGAGCCAGAAAAAAGAGTAATAGGCCTCTAACATCTTCCTTCCTTCCTTCCTTCCTTCCTTCCTTCCTTCCTTCCTTCCTTCCTTTTCTTCTTTCTTTCTTTCTTTCTTTCTTTCTTTCTTTCTTTCTTTCTTTCTTTCTTTCTTTCTTTCCTTCTTTCTTCCTTCCTTTTCTGTGGTACTGGGAATTTGACCCAGAGGCATCCTACATCTGAGCTATACCCCTAGCCCTTTTATTTTTTGTTTTGAAACAGGATATCACTGTTTTAGCCTTCAAAGTACTGATATTACAGGCATGCATCACCATATCAGCTCTTTAAGTTTTTATTACCATTTTTTGGGAGGGGTTGTATTTGGGATTGAACTCAGAGGTGTTTTGCCACTCAGCTGCACTCCCAGGTCCTGATATACGTACTAAATATTTTGAAGGATTACTAAATGACACAAAAGGAGGCTTGAACAAGTGGAAATAAATATAGACGGTAAAATAACATCATAAAGGCATAATTTCCCTATATTATTTCTGTTTATGAGGTACCAGTTTAAAAATCCTATATTTGTTATCTTAACTTCATAGTTTATATGATAAAATGAGTCACCAATAAAATCCCAGAACATCTGACATAGAAAAAATAATGAGGAAGAAATCAAACTTCCAGGTAATAATATGTATTTTATAGACTCAAATTAAAATATAGCAGAGAATTTTATTAGTAAAGAAGCTGGCCATAGTAAAGATTACAAAATCCAAAATTAGACTAAAATGTGTGTGGATATTTATGTATTGCTGTATTATAAAAGTGCCATCTCAAGCTTGGTTGGAAGAAGTTATCTGAGAGTGCTAACACTATAGGGAGAGACCTTTGAAAATATTTCAAACGGACCAGGTGTTGTATTTATTTGTTGGTTTGTTGATCTTTTTTCTTTTGTTTTTGTTTTTGTTGCAGTGCTTTGGTGTAATGGTTTAGGTTTAAAATGTCCCCTAAACTTCATGATCAAACAGACATATTGGAGGTGGTGCTTTATTGCTGAGGAAGGATCCCTGGGTTTTGACCTTAGGGATTACATATATTCCCTCCTCTTTTGCTTACTCTCTTCTTTCTGGCCTCTATGATGTTAAGATGTTAAGATCAGATTCTCATTCTCTCTCTCTCTCTCTCTCTCTCTCTCTCTCTCTCTCTCTCTCTCTCTCTCTCTCACTGTAGGGTAGCCCTGACTCACATTTCACTGTCCATGTCATAAAACCTGCTTCTTCTCACAAGAAATCCACCTATTCCAAGACTAGACTTCTCTAGGTCCTCTTACAGGGTGTTTTTAAACTGGCTACAGCATTTTACCGAACTTTCTCTTAAAAGGTATGCCAATGTGGAAAACTGAGTAGGAACATTTTGGGTGTGGAACCCAACGCCACAAAGTTTAAACTCTCTCTCTCTCTCTCTCTCTCTCTCTCTCTCTCTCTCTCTCTCTCTCTCTCTCTCTCTCTCTCTCTCTCTCTCTCTCTCTCTCTCTCTCTCTCTCTCTCTCTCTCTCTCTCTCTCTCTCTCTTTTTCCCTTCTCTCTCTTGCTTTTATCTTCCATCCTCTGTGCTCCACCATTGTAACTGGCCTAAAATGGACTGGACTTCTGAAATCTTCAGAACTGTGAGCAAATAAATATTTCTTCTTCTTCTAAATTGTGTGGTTGTCATGTGTTTTGAATCAAAGAAGTGAGAATGCTAACTAAAACATAAGACCTGAACCCAACCATGTGAATGCTAGGAAAGCCCTCTACCACTGAAGTATACTTCCAGCCCTAGATCAAAGATGTAAGTGAAAATATAATAAGTAATTTTAAATAGTAGAACAATTTTCTTTATGGTTTCAGAGGGAGATATGAAAGGGCACTTTTAACTATGTCTCAGAATCCGGAAGGCACAACACAATACATTGGCAAGTTGTTATGAATATACCATGTACTGAATGTGTGGTTCTTGTAACAACTACAAAAGTAAATGCTTCTAAAAATAATATTTAATTACATCAGAAAACTGCAAATGAATGAACTAGAAAAAAACTAAAAATCATTTTGTTGGGTGGGGGAGGGAAGTGGTGACAGAGGCTGACTACTTTATTCACTGGGAAAATTTATCAATTCTGAGAATTCCATTAAAAGTAAGCATGACCTAAGCAGGTCATTTTCCAGGGGAAAGAAAAAGACAGTGTGGCTCCTGATAGCTATGAACACTAACAAGTCATTGTCGGGGAGCCCCATGTGCACACCTAACTTTCCCCTGGAGAAATATGTTACAATCTGTGACAGAACAGAAAGCTAGAGGGCTGACGTGAGACATAAAGAAAGAATAAAATCTCTGTGTCCTTGTGGTGTTATGAGTCAATGTCCTGCTAAAATGGGGGACTTGCTTTAAATGCACAGTTTCTTTCTTAAAGTGTATGACAGATTCTGAAACTTTGTGGGTAGAAACTAAGGAGCTAATCTCAAAATTTCCAAAGCACAAAATCAACTCTTCTGGAATTTCTTAAGACTAATAAAACAGATACCACTACATTGAAAACAACAACAAAACCTCAAAACAAAAACAAAAACAAAGAAGTCTATGCCTAAGGAAGAAGACAACCAATGCAGATAAAGTAATTCTAAAACCGTTCCTCCACTCAAGGGATCTCACATCCTGAGTGGTTAAACTTAATACCATGTTCCCTAATTTTCTGTCTTAGTTTTGACTGCTGTAACAAGCACCATATATTAGGGGTCCTGTAAACTACAGAAAAGTATTTCTCACCGTTCTGGAGGCTGGAAGTCCAAGGTCAGGTAATGAGCAGGTAAGAGTACTATAGAATGCCCTCTTCCATGTTGCAGACTGGTCATGTTTTGTATCTATACATGTCAGAAGGACAGCAAGCTAGCCTTCTGGCCTCTTCCTATAAGGACACCAACCCCAGTTATAAAGTCTCCACCCTCATAGTTTCATTATTTCCCAAGCCTCCACCTACAATCACCATCACTATGGGGATTAGATATTGACAAATGAATTTTGTGATGGCACAAACCTCTGGGCAATAACATTTGCCCAGCTGAGGAAAGGGAATCATTTTTTGGTGGGAAGCAACTTACAGCAGTGTCTTTAATTCTCTTGCATACATATATTACAAAAAAAATTATACATTAGAAGAAAAGTAGGAGCAAGAAAGTAAGGTTATTTTACAAAAGAAAAGGCAAATAACAGAATTAATTGATGATCACCATTGTTCTATCTCTTCCCAGTCAAAGAAGGGTGAACCAGGGATGTAATGATGGCCCATTGCTACACATCTGCCATCGTGTAAGGGAAAAATTCTGCTTGATGATTTCTATCACTCTGTTGAAAACTTTTACAGAACTATGTCAAAGTATGAAGCTTTGTACCTGATCCTTCCTTCCCTCTTGCCCCGAGAAGGAGTCAGACTTTCACTAAAGTTTTAAGCATCTATTTACTTCTACTTTTTCAGAAGTGTCTCCTCCAAGAAATATCCTACACATCTAGTTCCATCTTGACATGTTTTTTAGAGGATCAAAATAACAAAGACAGTAAAATAAATGTTAAAGCCATTTCCACTCCTGTTGGAAGCCCAGTATATAAGAGCTAAAGTTGCCAAACTAATTTAATACTAGTCTAAAATGTGTGAAATAGTGAGCAAATCTTGTACTAGAAAAGATAATTTAGGCCAGCCTAAGCTCTATTATACTATTATATAACATATCTGTAGTTTCTCATTATCAAGGCCATTGCTGCCCTCCCTGCCTTAGAAATTTGAGAGCTTTCTTCAATATATGTGAGGATTAGACCTTC
Organism: Muscardinus avellanarius; assembly: GCF_963383645.1. Taxonomy (NCBI): domain Eukaryota; kingdom Metazoa; phylum Chordata; class Mammalia; order Rodentia; family Gliridae; genus Muscardinus; species Muscardinus avellanarius. Next base: position 95,536,135 of record NC_137787.1, on the reverse strand, counting down.
AGAAATGAGTTGTTGAAGGTGAGCTACGTAGTGAGCAGTCTGCTTACATCATATTTGGCAGAATCCAATTCCCACTACAATATAATTGAATAGCTGTAGCTGGCCAGACACAAATTCCCTTGGAGCTTAACTCCACAATATTCATTTTCTTCCACCAGCTGTTGATAGTAATATTACACTGGACTCTTGAGCTACTGGTCTGCAGTCCAGTTTTTGCCACCTTCCAGTAATGAATGAAAACATCTCCAGAGATCTGCCCTTGCTCTAGAGTACAGGAAACAGAGGCACTGATACACCAGTCATCCATACCTATAGAATCTGTAAAAACACTTCTTAATTCTTAACCCACCAACTTGCTATCATCATACTTTATCAGTTAGCTGTAGATAAACTTAAACCATGGTTTAGCAAATTGACTAAGACAGTTTTAGATGGTCACATTAGGTACAAATTAGAACCCTATATCACACCTTTCTAAAAAATTACAGAATATTGGCTACCAAGAGGCTCAAGAAAAACATAAAGAGATCTTAAATTTCAAAGGACAATCCCAGATTTCACTCTTCCACTGTCAAAAATATAGTCCTGGGCCAAAGGAGTGAGGTCTGAGAGTGAGGTTCAGACAGTCCTCAAGTAGCCCTTATGTCACAACCTTGCAGTGTTGGGTTGTATTTTCCAAAGCTAATTGGACAAAGTGAAGTTCAGTAGAGCATGCCTGTAATCCCAGTACTTGGGAAGCTGAGACAGAAGGATCACAGGTTCAAGGCCAGTGTTACTAACTTAGTGAGACCCTCTCTCAAAATAAAAAAATGAAAAAGGCTAGTCATGTAGTATAGAGGTAGAAGGCCCCCAGGTTTAGTGCCCAAATCTCCAGTACAGAAAAACAAAAACAAAAAACATAAAACTAATAGGGCAGATTTTGTTCGGGGAGCTCCCAACATTCATCTCTTCTTCCAAAGAAAGATAACTTAGTAACTATGTGATTTGACTTTGCCACATGCCTTTCTTTTTGTCTTTTTTGAGACATGTCCTCACTTTCCATCTCCATGAAGAAAATAAATGAATGGAAGCTAACTAGTTAAACTTCTTATGTGATTAGAAGATGTGAGAATACAGGCAAAGAAATAATGAATCCAAAGAAAATGGTGAAAGGGAGTGAGAAATGGCTCTTGAACAAACGTAAAGGAGACAAGACCATGAATTCATAAGCAATTATTGGCAGAAAGTTTATTAAAGGATACAGACTTGAGATCTTCACATTTTGATTCTCATTTAATTTTCTTCCATCAATTCTCATGTCATTGAACCTTTTTGGCCTTCAGCTTCTTCAGCATAAAATAGTCATATTTTTCTACAAGAATCCTGTGAAAATGTAAATGAGGCAAACTATATAATGGTGCCTAGTATCGTATAGAACCACATTCAGTGTTATATTTTTTTAATTTTATTTTAAAAATATGAGATAATACATTTTGGTACCTTCCCTCCATAAGGGACATAAAACATTTTAAATGTCTTCCATCTTTTATGCTTTGTCTGTCCTCAAAATAAATGCCATATTCCCTTGGGAAATTTTTAATTGGTCTTACTGACTCTGGAAATGTAAAGAATGAAGAGGTCAGATGTCAATTCTACTGTAATCTATTACTACAAAACTGACTTTATACGGGGATCTTAGCTAATGTTATTTTTCTAAACTCTAGGGCAACACCAGGCAAATCATAAGTTATAAATTAGGAGTTGGGAAAGGTCAAGTCGCTAATTAGCTTCACTCCAGCTCTTGCCCTTCTTGCACTAATGGCGATAATTGTGTGACTTGATAGCACACGCAGAAGCTGTATCTAAGAAAGCTGCGCTCTTGGAATATGTAACTTTCTGCTAAAGAGCGTGGTCTAAAGGAAATGAAAGGGAAATTCATTTGCTATAACCGATTGACAAAGATCAACTGCTAATGCTACTCATGGCATTGTGGCAAAATCTCCTGTCTGGCAATTGTCAGACTTAATGGAATAAGAAAGCACAGGGCCCTTGACCTGTTCCAATGTTTTTGCTCTTTACCAGAGAGATGCTTCCTAGGTCAGGTCATCTTGAAAAACAGGTATTCTTTTGGGTGGTTTGTATGTGTATACACATGTGTTCACATGTGTGCATCAAATCTTAACACATTTCTCATCTAATTAAATTTTTTTCATGATGATATGGATGTCCTTATAAAGACAGGAAAACTAGTTGTACACACTGTACCTCTATTTCTTTGAGTTTTCATGACTTCTAGCACAAAGAGAAATAATGTTAAGATTCACTTTGTGTCTACAAAGAAAAGGTAAGCTTTGAAAGAGTCTAGTACTAGTAATTTTGTATTAATTTCAAGCTATGCTACATTTGAAACTGTTTCCTTGCCTTATTAGACATTAAATATTTTTTAATTTTTTCACTTAAATAATTCCACAGAAAATGAAAATATTATAGGTTTTTGTCAGAGATCTTAAGACTTTACATATTCTACTTACTCTAAATTATTGGTCTCCCATTAACTGACACTCTATTGATGAGTGTAGCATCAGACTATGGATGAACTGAATGACATGAGAAAGTCATGTATTTTGTAAGAAATAATTCTAGAATAATTTAATAACATGGACCCTTGGTTGGAGCCCAGCATTTCTTTTGTTTGTTGGTTGGTTTTTGTTAACTTTTAAGTAATAAATTTTATATTTTAGAGTAATTCTGTGTTTGAAGAAAATTAAGCAAATAGAGTTGCCATATAATACTCCCCTCACTGCTTTCATTCTCATGGTACATTTATTTTAAGAGATGAATAGATTTTGCTACACTATTATTACCCACAGTTCATATTGTACATGAAGGTTCACTTTTTTTCTTCATAATGGAGATTTAACCTAGAGGTATTGTACCTCTGAGATACACCTACAGCACTATTTTATTTTATTATTAAACAGGGTCTTGCTAAGTTACCATGCACTGGTCCTGTAACCTATAATCCTCCTGTTTCAGACTCTCAAATATTGAGATTAAAGGCATGAATTTTGCTCATTTTTAATTGAGTTGCTTTTTTTCCATTACTCTTTGGTTTTAAGACTGTATATTTTGGGTAGCAGTTCTACAGTTTATGTGTTTTGAACCTGTTTTCTCTCAACTTTTGGCTTGCCTTTTTTTTCTAAACCATGTCTCTTAGAACATTTTTAATAAGGTCCAATTTATCATTTTTATGGGTCATGTTTTTGTGTATTTCAAAAGTCACTGTAAAATTTAAAGTTATTTAGATCTTAAATTTTTTGAAGGATGTAAAATTTTCTTTTTTTTCCCTTTCTGTCTTTCTTGCTTTCTCTCTCTTTTTTTTTTGTTCATGTGTCTAGTTGTTTCAGGAAAATTTTTTAAAATATCCTTTCTCCATACGATTGCCTTTACTTCTTTTTAAAAAAGATCAGTTAGATCTATTTCTGTGAATTTCTTTCTAAGCTGTTTATTCTGTTTGCTATTTTTTTTTTTTTTTTTTTTTTTTTTGGTGGTACTGGGGTTCCTGGAAACCCTTCTATTTCCGGGCTACACTCCCAGAACTATTTTTTTTATATATACTTTTTAAATTTGGAAACAGGGTCTCTTAAGCCAGAGCAGCTGGCTTCGAACCTGTGTGATCCTCCTGTCTCCGCCTCCCAAGCGCGGGGATTACAAGCGTGTGCCACCACGCCCGGCTATTCTTTTCTGTTAATCACTATAAATTCTTTTGCCAATGCCAGACCATCTTGGTTTATAGTAAATCTTGTCATCAGGTAGTGCCAGTATTCAAATTTTGTTGTTCAATGTTCTGTTGTCTCTTTGGGTCTTTTGCCTTTTTCTCATGAACTTTGGAAGCAGTTTGTAAATATAGGTATAGTAATTAAGAATTTTGATTGAGATTGCATTGTATTTATAACTCAAGTTTGTAAGGATTGATCTCTTGATCTCATGTGAACCTTACATGAACAATAATATATGTCTCCATTTACTGAGTTTTTCTTTCATATCTTTCATCAGAGTTTGTTCATATTCTTCACATAAATAACAACCATAGTCTGTTAGGTTTATAACTTAGAGAAAATGTTAATATAAATGATATTGTGTTTTTAATTTAAGATTCCATTTGTTATCACTGACATATAGGAAAGCAATTAACTTTAGAATATTTACCTGGTATCTGAGAAATTCTATAATGCTTAATAGTTCTAGAAGTGATTTTTGTTAAAAAAAAAAAAATTAAGCCAGGTTGTGGCGCATGCTTGTAGTTCCAGTACTTGGGAGGCTGAGAAGAATTGCAGGTTCGAAGCCAGCCTTGACAATTTAGCGAGACCCTCCATAACCTAGTGAGACCCTGTTTCCAAATAAGAAATAAAATCAGGCTGAGGGTTTAGCTCAGAAATAGAATGCCTCTGGGTTCAATCCTCAATGACACACAAAAAAATAGTTATTTTACATAGACAGTCTTGTCATGTGAGAGCAATAATAATTTTATCTCTTTCTTTTCAATAGATATAGCTTTTTTAATTTTTTTCTGATATTGCCAGATTTCCAGTATGATATTGAGCAGGAACAGTGAAAGGGCACATCTTTGCTTTGTTCACAATCTTATGGGGAAACATTTAGTTTTTCACCACTTAAGAAAAATGTTACCTACAGAATTTTAAGTGTCCTTTATAAACTCGAGGAAGTTTGCCTTTAAGCTTAGTTAGAAGAGCATATTTATTATGAAATGAACTTTGTCAAGTGCTTTTTCTGCATCTGAGGATATGATATAATTCTCTACTTAATCCTGTTGATATGACAGCTTAACATGAACTGATTTTTCACATATTGAGCCAATCTTACATACTTGAGTTAAATCTCAGTCATAAAATATAATTCTTTTTTATACATTTTAGTATTCAATATACTAATATTTTGTTGAAGTTTTTCCCATTTGTATTAATAAGAAATCGTTGTTTGTATATTTCCTTAATATTATGTCTTATCTTCTTTTGCTATCACAGTAATGCTTGCCTTCTAGAATGGATTAGGAAGTTATCTGAATCTCGTGTTTTCTTTTTTCTTTTCCCCTTTTTTTTTTTTTTTGCGGGTCTGGGGGTGCTACACCTCCTGCCCTATTTTTTATTCTTTATTTTGAAACTGGGTCTCACTGAGTTCTGGAGGGCCTCACTAAGTAGCTGAGGCTGTCTGCGAACCACGATCCTCAGGTCTCAGCCTCCCGAATGCTGGGATGACAAGCGTGCGCCACCATGCACGGCTGAATTTCATGTTTTCTGTTCTGAAATATTATTGGCTACTGACTCAATTTCTCTTATACTATATATTATATATATATATATAATATCTATAATATATAATATATATACTATATATAATAAAAATAATCCTATTTTTATTATCAATTTCACATCATATGGTTTTAATAGGTGTTCCCTATCTTGAAGTTGGTGCATTTCATATAAGTTGCCAAATCTGACCATAGACTGTTTTACAATAATTGTAAAAGAAATTATTTTTTGATGTCCATCAAATTAGTAAGGAAGGTCTGTCTTTCATTTCTTATATTAGAAATCTGTGTCATCTTTTTCTTTACTATTTGTTCATTTTTTCTTCTGACTTTTTTATAACATATATATATATATATATGTATGTATATTTTCATTTTTGAAAGAGAGGTATAGAAATGCATATTGTGGGAGACTATTGATACTTTTACCCTTGTCGATGACAATAGAAGGGAGAAAATCTCATTACTTTTACCAAATTCAAGTTTATACTCTGTGAGAATGAAAAGAAAAATATTAACTAACAGGTTTTAGATGGCCTACTCTATAACCAAAGCAATAAATGGTAAAAATTTTTTCTTATTTTTAATAACTTCTTACACCTCTCATAGATAGGAATCCAACACATTTTACAGAGAAAATTGATATAAGCTAAATAACAACCATGCAAGTGATAAAGCAAGTCTTTCACATTTCAAAATCAGTCTCTCTTTAACACTTTGTTGCTTGCAATATTCAGCTCTCACTCATTATCCTGAGCTCTGATATCTTAGAAAAAAAAGATAAAACTCTTGACCTTTTGCATAATAAAAATAGATGGCACTGTTTCAAATCCTGGACAATTCTGCTTGTTTACTTATTAAGATATTTTAATATTGTTGCCTACACCTAAGGCTAGACTTTTGGTTAAAAAACTGCAGTTTGTCAGTAATTCTAAAACTATGCAAAACTTATTTGGCAAATATAAATATTTAGTACAAAAATGTCATATGCAATATATAACTCAATAAACAAATATGTTTAATAAAATATATTGCTAAGTCTTAAATTCTGTTTCAGTTGTGTGATATTTCGTGTCATTAGTGAAACAAATCATAAAGAGGGGCCCAATTGTCTTAATGTCATTCTCTTCACTGATGCGTTGTCATTATTATAATTATTTCTTTTGTTAGTGACAACTCCAGAATAAAAGACTATTAGATACATTCACTTAAATCACTTCTCTATATATTGCCTTTCAGTTTGTATAATTTCTGGGTGAGTTTTTAGCAAAAATCTCTTAAATTAGAAGAGACAGATTAGCTGAGTGTGGTGGCACACACCTGTAATCCCAGTACTTGGGAAGTGAGACACAAGGATCAGAGGTTGGAGGCTACCCTCAGCAAGTAATGAGACTCTCATAAACCTAGCAAGACTCTGTTTCCAAATATATAAATAAATAAATAAATAAATAAATAAATAAATAAATAAATAAATACAAGACTGGGATTAGCCCAGAGGTAGAATGCCTCTGGGTTCTATCCCATTACTACACATACATACACACACACACACACACACACACACACACACACACACACAAAGACGAGACAGATTAAAAAATTGGAGAATACATGTTTAGCACAAGGACTAAAAGCTTAGAACATCTTTCTCATCATAACAAAATTATTATGTTTCATTTTAATATATAAATTTTATAAATTTGAAGCAGCTCCCTAAATTTCTTATGTCCAATCTTACTAACTTTCTTCCCTTTAGGTGTATGAGAAACTATGACTTGAGGGCCCTAGACCCATAGTCTAAGACGATATCAGATATAGAATGCATGTTTTATTCAAAGCCTCCCTCTATTACCATATTTGTCAAGAGAGTTCCCAAGAGAAGCTTAACAGAAATTGACAGAATATGCTGGGAGAAAAAAGGAGAGGAATCCAGAAACAAGAAAAGAAACTGGAAGAAAAAAATGAGCAAATAGGACTGCTGCAGAAGCTGTGGCTCCTTCCTTCTGAAATAGATGCAAATACCTTACCTAATTCTTATTAAATCTTCCCGGTATAAAATGGGAGCCAGGGCAGTGGGAGCAGCATGGGAGTGTGCATGGGCAGAGGGTGACTAAATGATCAGGAGAGGAAAACATTGTTTGAATATGTTTGACAAAGTTTAGACTTCTACATCATTAATTTCAGGTGTAGAATATTTCTTTGAATTTTCAATACTAGTTTTTTTTTTTTTTAAAGCTTCACAATTTCTGTACTATCACAAAAAAATCTCCACGGAATTTTGTAATTCCCAATTTACATAGCTGACTTCATATGTTTTCAACAGCTTGTCAAGCTTCTGACAGGTGTAACTTTTCTCCTCTGGAGCACGGGAAAGACACAGTGTGGAATACTGTGCTGCGAGGTGGTGAGGTGTATTAGAATTTCGAGAGGTGTAGGAGCAAATTCTTCTGTGGCTGTATATGTGGTGTTGGTGGCTGAAGGCTGACTTCCAGGATGAGAGTCTCTGTAAACCTATGCTTCTGTGTCAGGTAAGTCTAAGCCACCCCAGGCTTACCTAGGATGCACTTGAAAATTCCAGTACCTGGGGAGGTCACTCCGGAATTATAAAATTAGAATCTCTAAGATGACACATTCACACATACACACGGTACACACACAGACACAAACACACACAGACACACAAATATCTGTGTATCTCAGACATAATGTCTAAAAAACATATATATGTATATGTATATATGTGTATACATAATCATGCTGCTATGTAATTTAAAATAATGTAATAAAACATTTATATTATATGTGGGTATATATAACGATGTAATTATGTATAGGGGTATATATAATTGCACACGCATATATATGAGACATATGTAATATGTGTGTATGTTTGTTTCAGATATAATGTATTAAAATATATAATGTAAAAAATATGTATATACCCATATATGTATATTACTCATATGGATTTTATATATATATGTATATGTATATATATACACATACATGTACATATATGTATATGTATATATATACACACACATATATATGAGTGTATACATAATCATATTTTATTTAAATATGCATAGGATGCCTAGAACAATTTTTGAACACATTAGTAAAATCAGTATATTTGTATATTTGTTTAATATGGGTTGATGTATATTAGAGGAAAGTTTCTTAATGTACATGATATACATTTGTAAACATATCAAACTTAATCACTAAGCCAAATATGAGAAGGGGAAGAGGGGAAGGAATGGGGTGGGATTTGGGTAAAGGCTAATTGGGTGATGTGTGCATGTATATATGCCTCTACAGTTCACCAATAAAAAATGTAAAATTATAATATAAAATTAAATTAAATATAAATAAATAAATAAATAAATAATCTTGAAAAAAAGTGAGGTTCACGGTCCATCAAGTATTGATTCAGGTATCTATATCAGGTGCTCTCAGGATATTTAATAATTTAATAATAGGATTCTACATGTGCATTTAATAGGTGAATCAGAAATTGAGTTAGAAAATACAGGACGACCGCAAAGATGAGTGGGTTCAAGTATTCAAACTGACTTCCAGGTGAGTATACTCTGTATATCTCTCAATGTCCCAGCTAATGATCAGTATTCTAGTCAAAAAGCCCACATCTGAGTGAGGTGGCTCATACCTATAATCCCAGTACTTGGGAAAGGAAACAGAAAGATAGCAAACTCAAGAACATCCTCAGAAATTCATTAACACCCTCAGCAACCTAGCAAGACCTTGTTTCAAAACAAAGAAAAAATTTAAAAGGGCTAGATATGTAACTTGGAGGTCAAATGACAATTCAGTTGCCAATCACACACACACACACACACACACACACACACACACACACACACTCACCCCATAAACTATATCCTATAATTTATATCTGGCCCATTGTCTATTTTTATATGTACCATGAACCAAGACAGTATTTACATTTATCATTATTTTAAAATGCCAAAAATGAATAATATTTTGCAACATAAGAATATTCAAGTTCCCACAGAGAGAGTTTTTTGGCTCACAGTGATGCTCATTTGTTTGTATGTTGTGCTGTTTTCACACCATAGGATAAAGATACATAGTTGCCACAGAGACTATATTACTCACAAAGCCTAAAATACTTACTATTTACACACTTTATTAGTTTTCTAGAGCTGCCAGAACAAGTAGCCTGAGACATCCTGTCTTAAAAATAGAAATGCAGTCTCTCTTTGTCTTGGAAGACAGAAGTCCAAAATCAGTAGAGCTAGCATACACCAGAGGCAGGAGGGGAGGTTCTGTGCCCTACCTCTGCCAGGTTGTGCTGGTTCCTCTGCTTTGGTTGTCCATTGGCGACCTTCTGAGTATTTTCCTCAAACACAACTTGTCATTGGATTTAGGACATATCAGGATGATCTAATTCTGAAATATTTAATGATATCTGCAAAGACCTCTCTTTTCCCCAAATAAGAACCACATTACAGGTCCTATCTTTGGAGAAACTGCCATTCTGTTCACTGGAGCTATCTATAGAAAAAGTTGGTCCTGATCTAGAATTTATTTCTCAGTCATGGAAACATCTGAATGTTGTAGAGAGAGATGGTAGATTGTGAAATAATTATTGTTTTGTCAACACCAGCTTCTGTATTATGCAAAAAGGAACAGGGAAATCTGCCAGTAACTGGATGATCTTTACAGAAAGTGGAGAAGGATGCTATTCTAGAAGTAGAGAAGGAAGGGATTAATTCAACCATAATACTTTGTTTTCTGGCAGTGACTCCTAAAGCATACTATATGCTAGTGGACTGACAATGAATCCAGAGACGTGCATAAAAAAAAATGCCTCTCATTTACAAAATACCAGTAGGTGCAAACAATCAATACCATGTTAAACAAAATTTATAACTAAATGATAGATCTAGCTCAATGAAGAAAACTCACTGATAGCTGTATTTTCTTTTTTATGTGCTTTTATTTATTTATATTTTTGAGGTACTGAGGATGGAACCCAGGGGCATTCTACCTCTGAGCTACACCCCCAGCCCTTATTTTTGATTCTTTACTTTGAAACAGAGTCTCACTAAGTTGCAAAGGGCCTAAGTAGCTGAGGCTATTGGCAAACCGCTATCCTTCTGTCTCAGCCTCCCAAATGCTGGGATTCCAAGCGGGCACCACCGTGCCCGGCTTTTTTATGTGGCTTTATATATAACTATCAACTTGATTCTTTCCACACAAAACAACGAGGTCAGAAACACTAAGTCTTTACACCAAAGGATTATCTTTCTAACTCTTTGGGAACTTGGACATTATGGGGAGAAATAAAAATCTAGTGACAGGTCTTCCTCTATGTGTACTGTGTCTATGGATATTTCTTGAAAGATCCACTTTAAAGGGGGCACAGACTAAATGTTCAGTTGCAGCACTCCGAAATAGCTAGAAGTCATAACCCTGTATGTGGAGAAAAGCAAAGGTCAGCCTTGAGATAAAAGAAAGAAAGGACAGACAAGGAATCAGAGAGTTGGAATGTCAAACTCTTTTATGGATCTCTTATTAAAATTATTATAAGACTTTGGCTTTTTGGCTCATAGCTTGGTAGAGATCAGGAAGAGGAAAATCATTTTGTCATAGTATCAATGAAAATACCAAAAAATCTAGGATAATGCACTATAATGTAGGGGCAACACCAGGGGGTCCTCGTGCACATGGAAATTACTGGTAATGATATGTCTCTGCAGACACCTTCATAGAAGATAAAGAAGTTTAGCTCAAGAGATATTTCTTTGTTATCGATAAGATCGGAGTGATATCATAAAGGTTTTGTGATAATTCCTAAAAATTACAACTTATTTTAAATATATGATGAAAATGTAAATGTGTACAGATACAAACAACTATGTTTATATATACTTATGTGTATATATGTATATATAATGTATACAGTCATATATATATATATTTTTTTTTTTGGTGGTACTGGGGTTCCTGGAAGCCCTTCTACCTCCGGGCTACGCTCCCAGACCTATTTTTTATATTTTTGAAACAGGGTCTCTTACGCCAGCGTGGCTGGCTTCGAACCTGCGCGATCCTCCTGTCTCCACCTCCCAAGCGCGGGGATTACAAGCGTGCGCCACCACGCCCGGCTACAGTCATATTAACGTTATAAATATAACAAAATCTGTAAGTATATGTAATGGAGCTATATATATATAAGTGTATAAATAAATATAGGTAATAAATATAACTTTACGATGAGTTGGATAAAAGAAAAATCACAGCTTTCTTGTTACAAAATTGAGAAGAGGGGTAAGTAAGACACTGAGGTCCAGTGAAATTCACTGATGTATTTAGATATCTAAGGCACAAAAGATTATGACAAATTGCTATGACAGGTTACAATTTTCTGTTGTTATTTAGGTATTATTACCTCAACAGGAAGTTTAGATGAGACAATAAAGATAAGTAATGACTGTTTTCTTGGCTAAGGCTTAAGTGCAATGGAATAAAAACATCTAATATGTTTTAATCAACATGCAGTATTCTAAAAAGGCACAAAATTCATTCATTTAAGTGGAATCTCATGCCCATGCAAGCTAATCGATGTTTTCTTCTAAATCTAAATCTATCCTTGCTTTCGTCTGAACATTATAATTTTTCACAAAAGAGACACTTTTTTATTCAAACATTCTTTGCAAGGAATTGAGGATCTGGAACCATGATTCTAGAAAGATACAAACCTGGCCTTTCTACATCATATGTTAAAGGAAAGGGTGTGAAAAGTAACTGAACTCACATGAATCTGTTGCTACCAGGACTGCAACAAAGGTCTCAACTCTGGTGCCATTTGAAAGTGAATTAACCAGACTTCTAAAGCACACTGATTTCTCCTTCAAAGGGGCCACACCACATTTTGTGATGAGGATGAAATTTGATTTGAATGAGAGATGTTTCTGTCATTTTCCAGGCAGGAAAGAAAGGATAACTCAGACTGGGGCAGGAAAAAGTTTTCTTTCAGAGAGCACCTAGAGAAAGTTCTTAAATGTACATGTTTGTGCAGAATGCACTGGCCTCGCCACATTCAGACAGACTGAGAAGGTGAGGATCAAGCTATCAACACTAAATCAAGTAAGAATGACATTTTATTATTGTCATTATTAGAAGTATTGGGAGAAACAAAAGAGTGGCTCAGACTGGTATTTGGATAAATCATTTGATGAATGGGAAGAAAGAAACAAGAAAAGAGGGGCTACTAGGATTTATGGGATGTGGGAGCTGATAATAAGAAACACATGGTACAAAAGAATTTAAGAAGTATTGCCATCATTTATATTAGATCTTTATGGCATTTATAAAGAAATGCCTTAAACATACACATTTTGATTAAAACATTTCAGTTATTGATAACAACTCTGTGAGTGTATTAATATTGAGGGATATAGGTCTGCTTATGTTCAAATATCAAAGAAAAAATATTTGAATACAGATGCAGTTGAATTTTTTGTTTAATTTGCTTGCTTATTCACAGTAGATTTAATTAGGGAAATAATTATTTGACTTTTTAAGATTATACTAGGAAAATTTAAGGTAAAGTATGTAATGGATTAGATTTTTTTAGGAGCCTATGTATAGTTCATGAGGCTCACTTGGGGATTGATGGCTTTGGACAAGCATGAAGGTGCCTCAGGGCCTTACCCTGTGATGTGGGTGTGTGAGGTAGCAGATAGCCATGTCCACTGGTCACTGTATGCCATATTTTTAGTAAATCATGTTAAATCCTCATTGGACTTTTTTCAGAAGCTAGAAGAAATAAGAGTTCTGTTTTACACTGATATTTGAGTGGAAGGATGAGTCTGGGATGAAGAAAAACATTCCTCTTGGATTAAGAAATGAAAATAAAAGGGAGAATGAAGAATTATATAAAAAATTCAGGATTACATATTAAAGATTAATTTTTTCTAGGTTAAAAAATCAAGGGATCAAGCAAGATTACTTCAGCTCCTAAAGGACTAAAACATCTACCATATACTAAAAATAAAACAAACAAACAAGCCAAACTAATTTAGAGTAGAAAAATCCTAGAGAGCAGGACCATATAGATTTAAAAAATAAAATAAAATTACTGTTCATAAGAGAAATTATATGTGGGATATCATTAATCCAAGGAACAGTAAACCATTGACCTTCTTTTGTAGATAACATGAAGAATGAAAAATAAAGTAGCAAAAGCAGAAAGTGCTATGTGGAATGGATCAGGTTCCGGTCTGTTAATGACTGCATATATGGTGACAAATAATTAATGACTTAGGAAAAAGTTGGAAATTCAAAAGTAAATAGACGAGGGGGTGTGTGGGGCAAAGTAATTTTGTTTCTAAACTAATAGACTGACATGCTAAAATCCACACACTTCTGTCTTTGCAAATATCAGAAAAAAGCTTCTGAATCCATAGGAATGCTTACTTTGAACATGAGCCAAATAGTAGCAACAATTGGCAGAGAATTGTGCAAGAAAAAGGAGGCTAGGGAATCAGGGACATATGTTTGTTGTGGAAAAATGCAATTACCCATGTATAGGTCTTCCCCATAGGGATCTGGAGAGTGTGGCCAATCAATCACACGATAAGATCCCTTCTCCATCATTTTTATATTAGCTAAACATGAATTGAATTTAACAACATTTTTTTTTACTCCAAAGAAAACTATACAGAACCTTAAAGAAGCAACTCATACATAACTTGAGAAGAGTGATAGTAGCAGAGCGGAACTTACAGTCTGATTATAATAACAATAATGAGCTAACATTTATTATTGCCAATGTGCAAGCACTCTTTGTTTTGTTTTATTTTATCTTCTTAGCAAAATTATAAATGAATAACAGAATATCTATATTTTATATAAAAAAGAATATGGAGAGGTAAAAGTATTTTATTCAAGTACAAAATTACTGTCACTAATAGTACTACTATTATTTGTTGTTAAGCACTTTATGTCAGTAATCTAAACTTTTTTCTTACATTATGTCATTTAACTTTCATTCAATTCTAGCCGTGGGTAAAAATATTAGTCCCACTTTAAAGATGATAAGAGCTGGGCGTGGTGGTGCCCGCTTGTAGTCCCTGCCCTTGGGAGGCTAAGACAGGAAGATCTCACAGGTTTGAAGCCAACCTCAGCTACTTAGTGAGGATCTCAGGAACTTATTGAGACCCCTTTTCCAAAGAAAATATAAAATAGGTCTGGGAGTATAGACCAGAGGTAGAAAAGCCCCTGGTTTCTACCCCCAGTATCACACACACACAAAAATAAATAAAGATGGTAAGAAAAAATGGCTGAGTTGGATTCTAAATCCAATTAGCAAAATCTTTGTGTGCAAATGTTGAACTCATGTGCTATTTACCTATGAACCTAATCCAAACTTTCTGTGTGCCAGCTTAACTGATGATGAATTTAAGGCTCATTTTAAGTGACAAGTGAAGAAGTTTTGATTCAGTAAATATAGTGGAACCACAACTTTGCAGCTAGTTATTATTTTTGCTTATAATCATTTTATAGAAATTATGAAAAAGAATGATAAAGGGACATTCAATGTGAAACCAGTTAATTTATCTCTTAAAAACATATAGTATAATATAAATTATGTCTATCTATCTTTTCTAAGAATATGGTGCATGACATAAATCTTTGATGACTTTATAAAATAAATATAAAATTATTTTATTTTATTGAAGGACAGAATATGTGGAATATACAGATCATTTTGTATTTCTTTTTAACATTTTCAGGTTTTCAAAGAATTAAATGAGGTGAACTTTACAGAAAATTCAGTGTGTCAAAATATATGCACTATGCTTTGCTATGTTTTTCTGGATATTTGGTGTCAAAATATTTTTTCTTTTAGAAGTTATACATAAATGTATGTATAAAAAGTATACCCTTCACACACAGAAACTTTATGTTAACTTCAACTTCTCTAAGTTCTTTCTTAATTTACTTGATAAAATTCTAAGTCTTGAATTCATAGATGCAGTGTCTCCTTGTCTTTAAATAGAGTAATATAAACTTGTCATTATATTTGAGAAATGACATATTCAAGACAACATTTTGAGAAAAAATATTTATTGAAATGAGTTTACATTTATTTTATTGCTTTAAAAATACATGATTTCACATAAAAATAACATACATGGTTGTTTATTTATCAGCTGATATTCAGTGACTTTCATTAAGAACCATGCTGTATACTGAGTATATAAATTATTACTTCTATCTCAGCATTTGAGCATCTGCTGGAGAGGTGGTCTTATATAAATGACTATAGGACAGTTTGTCATAACAATAAAAACAAAACATAAGCTTTAAATTTTATTTATGTAATTTAATTGATCCATTCACATATATTACATAAAAATAAAAACCATAAGAGCATAAAATAAAATTTAGAGTGGAGTTATAATTAAAAGTCAATCTGATATGAATATTTTTAAATATTTTGTTTTTTATTTCTAATTTTAAGAAAAACAAAATGGTGTAAAAATGTTTTCAGGAGATATAAGCATGGGCTTCTAAACATTTATAGATATTAGAATATATTGGATATATTCAAAAGGCACACTTCAGAAACAATAGATTTTATTTCATTATTTGCTTTTTATTATTATTGATATTTTCACTTATGGACAATATTTACACATCTATTTTTTCAAAAAATTAGTAGATGTAGAAAGTGTATATCTGGCTTACTTTTTTGAAGAGCCCAGTCTTTTTGAAAAAATAAAAAATTGGAGTTGGGTGTGGTAGTACATTCTTGTAATCCCAGTACTAGAGAGGTTGAGATAGAAAATCACAGGTTAAAGACCTCAAAACTTGCCTCAGCGATTTAGAGAGATACTTAGCAATTTAGAGAGACCCCATTACAAAGTAAAACGGGCTGGGAGTGTAGCTCAAAGAAAGAATGCCCCTGGGTCTATTCCCCCATACCAAAAAAAAAAAAAAAGGCAAATAGTGTTATGGAGCCATAAAATTATTAACTATCTTGTCTAGAGTAAGATTAATTCTCACTGGGCATGGTGGCACACACTATAATCCTAGTAGTTGCGAGGCTATAAGAGAAGGATTACAGATTTAAGGTCTACCTGGGAAACTTAGTGAGACCCTCTTTCAAAATAATAAATAAAAAAATTGGGAAGGAATCTAGATCAGAGGTAGAAATTCCCTGAGTTCAATCCCCAGGATCATGCACACACACACACACACACACACACACACACACACACGTGCAAAATATTAATTCTCATAAAATTATAGCAACAAGTTAAAATTATCTTGTCTTAAAAGATGGTGAATATCTCTATAAACATATTCTTTTTTTTTTTTTTTGGTGGTACTGGGGTTCCTGGAAGCCCTTCTACCTCCGGGCTACACTCCCAGACCTATTTTATATTTTTGAAACAGGGTCTCTTACGCCAGCGGCGGCTGGCTTCGAACCTGCGCGATCCTCCTGTCTCAGCCTCCCAAGCGCGGGGATTACAAGCGTGCGCCACCACGCCCGGCCCTAAACATATTCTTTATTTAAATCAAAACCAGAATTGTTTTCTACCTCCTATAGATGTCATCTAATAAAAATTCACCATTATTATGTAAAAGTATAATGCATCCATGAATGTTTAAAAGAAGAGGAAAAACAAGTTCAGAATAAAAGTATACTTTATTCAATTATTTATTTTTCCTGTTTAGGACAATGGATCATTATAGTTATTGTTTCTGATAAAAACCTATCCTCCTACCATTTTTACCTACCTTTTTACAAGATATGAGTGAATATCCATTAAGTAATATTAAATACCATTAAGTCATATTTATTAACACATTAACTAGTCTCCCTGCTCTTTTGCTCATCTAAGAATGAGTTGCTATGGAAACAGTGTGGCTGATCTGTAGAAGGTCCTGTAAAAATATTCCACTTTAGCAGAGATTTCTAGAATTTTCTTCCCAAGCAAAACTTTTCTTAAAAACCTGACATTTTCAAACCCAAACACTTCAAAAGTCATCTAAAGGCCGTGTTTTCAAAAATACTTCTCAACATTAATAAATAAAAAAATCTGATTAGTATGGCTCCAAAATACTGATTGGCATGTTGCATACTCATATAGATATTCTGATAGACATTTTTATACTTTTATTGCTGCATATAATGACAGGAGTGCTAAATAAATTTATCTATGGAAAATATGTAAAAACAGAGACAAGTACGAACAACAATATTTTTCAAAAGTAACAATCACAAAAAAAGAATAAGCAGCACAGCCAGTAGTTTCCCCTATACCTGCTAACAACTGGCTTGATTACAGGAGACATACACCTCAAAAATATATGAGGCCTTCATTGACATCTGGAAAAGTGTTATCTGGAGCCCCTTTCATTTATCACAGTCTGTTTTCTAATAACTCTACCCTCATCCCATACAGGATTTTTGTACCTGGAATAATTTAACTTCAAGGCTATTCAGTAACAAAAATATACTTCACAATGTGTTGCTCCCAAGTCATCAAACTTCCCAAATGGTCTGGAATTAAGAAACTCAGTCAAGTAGTTAGGTATTTTCTATAAACAACACCAAACAAAGGGTTTTAATAGATAAATAGATAAATAGATAGATTAGATAGATAGATGATATATACATATATTTACACCATCAATAATTTTGGTATTTTGTTTCAGTATTGACAAATATTAAAAATACATTTGTTTTTCAGTCGGTTAAGTTTCAACATGTTGTGTTTCCTTCCTTTTATAGTGTCGCTATCACTGTGTTTAGCAATTGCTATGAAAAATTCCCCTTTTTCTCAGTGTTGAATCCCAAGTCCTTAGCAAAGAACTTGACACAGAGGTAGTGTCAACAAATATTAATTAAATGGATGAATAAATAAATGTTCTCATTAAGTAAAAGACATTGAATAAATGGAAAAAAGGAAAACATTTTTACTGTCTTATTTATGTGGTAACATTGTTGATTTCATCTCTTCTCTACAAATATCCAGGAATGAGAAACTTGAGAAAGAGTAAAATGAACTGCTTAATTAAATGTTAACAGTCAAAATTCAACATTTCATTCTTAATAAAGCAACATCATAAAAAATTTAATTTTATTACTGCATTTATTAAAGAACCCTTACCATGTACACATTTTTTTCACATGACAATTAAAATCTTATTCATGAGCAGGGCGTGGTGGCGCATGCTTGTAATCCCAGCATTTGGGAGGCTGAGACCAGAGGATTGCGGTTTGAGGACAGCCTCAGCTACTTAGTGAGGCCCTCCACAACTAAGTGAGACCCTGTTTCAAAATAAAGCATAACAAATAGGGCAGGGGTATAACTCAGAGGTCAAATGCCCATGAGTTCCATTCCCAGACCAGCAAAAACAAAACAAAACAAAGCTTATTCATAAAACTATCATCATTTTACATATTTGCTTAAAATTTGAATACTGGAATCAATCTTAAGATTCCTTCAGGAAAAAAAAAAAATGAAAATGGGTCATGGATTGGCAGCGATTTTTGTCTACTAAGGAAATGATAGCATATAAAAACTCATTTGAGGAATTGGTAAAGTGAAATTGTTACTATAATTACTGATTAGAATATTCTACAAGGAAACCCTATAAAGGAGCAAACAAGACAACCTAAATGAGAGGATGGGGGGGGGAGGAAATTCTCAAAAACACACAATGTCCTTAAACATATCGAAGTCAACCACTAAGCCAAGCAAGGGAAAGAAGGATGGGAAGGGAATGGGGTGGGAATTGGGAATAAATAAATAAATAAATAAATAAATAGATAAATAAATAAAATAAGGAATATTCTACTTCTCCAAGAAGAAGAAGGTTTGAAGAAATGACAAAAGATTCTTATGTGCCGGTAATCTCAAGTAAACACATATTTTCAAGTGTTGTTTTCCTAGTGAGGAAACAAAAAAAACTGAAGTATTTCTTATTTTTGAGCCCAGAGGGCTCTCTTTTTATGTAAATTGATTTCTATTGTTTTTCTGGTTTATAATATGCCTCTGATGCAGGCACTTTTACATGGATTTAATTAATGATAATGAATCAAATGTATTCAGGATTTATCCAAGAATGGTGAATTCCAGTAACATTGAAGAGATATTAGAAATGATTCTTTACATTGCTTCCAGTTCTGAGAAAAATAAAATAAAATAACTATCAACATATTGTAGATCTTAGGAGTGAAATAACATTCAAACTGGTTTTCCTAAATTTACTGAATGAGACCAATCATTCTAGAAAAATTATTTTATCAGTGACTTTAGAATGAGCTTTGTTTTTCTCTGAGCTGATGCCAGAAGCCCCTCCCACTGAAATTAAATTTCTCACCAGATAATTTTATTTCTGCCTTTGACTATAAAAATGACATTAGATTATGTGAAATACTTGAAAACTAGCTAGCTAAATGTGTAAAAATCTTTACTTAAAGGATTTTATTTTTATTGTGGCAAAAAAAATGGCACCTATCTTTTACTATTTTGGTTTCAATTTACTGAAGTTCAACAGATTTACTTTAGTACTTCTAAGAGGTAGACAGGACTCAGACAAATGAGATATGGCCTCATTTCTTCCAAGAACTTATGTCAACTGTAACACTACCCACATTGACAAACTATTAAATTTTTCTCATTAGGGAAAACCATTTTTTGGTACTTTGATGCACTATTTTTTTTTTTTTTACTTCAACCTCATTGTACATGGATTGAGTTCAGTGTGAGCTCAAAGAGGATTGTGTTTACCTCTTGTTTTTTTTTTTTTTTTTCTAGAATGCTAAGCATACAGTCGGGCTCATCATGAACACGCACTGAATATATGTCTTTGTGGAGTGGAACAGGATTCTGTCTCCAGGTGTGAACACTTAGGTGGAGGCAAAACCAAAGTTCGTGAAATGCAAATACCCATTCTTTTTCTTTCAGTTTTTGTGTGCTTTTGAGCAATAATATGAGTGTTTCTAAGAATTCATTTTTATTCATTTGTATAAGTTTCTATTCTTCCATTGTTTAAAATAGTTTTAATTTCTTCCATTCAAATTGTTTGGTAGGAATTGATGAGGGTTCTCACTGAATAAGCATGTAATCAACAGTAGAAAGAGAAACTATATATTGTCATGTTAGAATACCTTTTAAAATGTCAAGGGAAGAACTCAGCAACAGAAACACACAAGTCTGTCTGGGCAGGACGATAAGCTATGACTTTATACTCCCAAGCATGAATTAAAGCATTAATTCCTACAGCTTTGTTGTAATAATAGTTTATCACAAATCCTCAGTGTTCAGCTTTTCAGCATTTGCCAGTTGTGCTGCCAAGACACATGTAATGCTTTACTTTGAATATTCAAATTCTTGAGCTCTCTATTACATTTTATAATTAAAATAATAACAAAATAATTTTGTCTTCTGTTGGCAGTTTTACCATACCCATGGAGTATTTCTTTAGGCATCTTTGTACTTTTGATTCTGGAGGAAAATGCCTTTTTTTTTTCTAAGCATGTATTTATTACTGGTTATTACAGAGATATAAAATATGAAAAAGTGTGTGGCACATATGGACAAAAGGCTAAAATAACAAAATATCTATTGTGTGGATACACATTTTCTATTATTTCATTCAGAAGAATATGGGATTTTATGGGTCAAGATAGCCTCCACATTAATCTCCACTTAAAATTTTCCAACAGAAAAAATTTGGTTAGAGGAAAAAATTTTCTTGAAAATATACAAAGTCATTTAAACGCAATTTGCTAACCTCACAAGTTATTGTCCTAAAGTCCTTAGTTTAATGCTGTGAGTACACTTATAACTACCCACCTTTGGAGGACAATTTTTTTTTCAATATTGTTACTTTTTCCCAATGAAAACTAACAGAATTTAGGATTCTGAGAAATGATCAGGATGTGAACCACAAAGAGACAATTTACCAAAAATGTCTTCTAATTCAAGATTTTTGACTTAATACTTACTTTTAACATATTGCAAACCTAGATTCAGAAATATATTACTACTTTGAAGTATATGATATAATGAGAAAAAGTAAAACTACAAATCATAACCATGAGTAGTCTCATTGTTATTCTATAAACCCCAAACTACTTCGTTTATGTGATCTTATTCAAACTGTCAAATTGCATAGCACCTAATTTTTTGAAATAGCTTGTACAAATCCAGAAAACAAAAAGATAAATTTTCTATATTTTGTCTCTAAAATATTTTATAGGAAAAAAATAATCCTGTCACCAGATCAATTATGTTGCATGTTTCTTAGCTTGTATGACTTTGGTCCAATATAGCATCTTTTCTCATCAGCCAGGAAAAGGAAGTCACTCTCCCAACTTTTCCAAGACATACACAGCCATACAATGAGGTAAGAAAGTACAGGGACCCATCAGATAAGCAAGCCAGGAGTCAACTATGACATTCAAATCAGTGTCTTGCCTGAAGAGTGACCCAAGTAAAACTGGAAATTGAGGGAAAATGATCTAGACCCTGGGGCTTTATAAGTGAGTACATTAATGAGGCCAGAGAAGCAAGTTTCACATCGAGTGTTTTGGAAAAATAAAATCCTCTAAGGACAGCTCAAATATCAACTATTCTGCTAATGCATAAGAAGAAGGAAGGAAAATGCAGAATATATGTATTCTTTTAAAATTATTTCTACAACAAAATAATCACCTGAAATAACGACCACAGTAACCTGAAATGAGTATTTTTATCTTTTATTAATAAGAACTTTTATGAAAAAGAATATCTTCTACTTTTGTTAGAAATTGTGTCTGTAAACTCATGAGAAATAAAAGTGAAAAGTAACCCTTTTAATTAAGCAAAAGGAAATACTTTTGATGTTCAAGTTGGAAAATTGACATAGAAAGATCTGAATTTTTCAGATTTTTCAATGAAAGCATTGAATTAGATAATTACAAAGGTACCTTGTAATTTATAACTTTGTAAGATTATATAAATTATTGAAGAAGCATTATTTTAGGTCACAAAGTTAAGAAGATATCAATAATCTATAGTAACATCTGACTTCTCTTCTACATTGTAAATAGTGGTATTTCCAGGCACAGTAAAAGTTGAAACAAAGATGAGCTGCAAAATTGATCAAGAGTTAAACATTTGAGAACTTGGAATCACTAAATTTCTGGAGTTAAACACATGCATTGAAAAATTCCATGACATTTTTACAGGTTGGAATGTAAAGTATTTGTCCCACTAAATAAAACAAATTCAAGGGCCATCTGTGCTCAAAAAAAGGTAAGAGCATCAAGGTTATGTTTTCCCCACCACAGGTGTTTTCTGAGCATGGTGTCATATAAAATCATATGAAATCTTACTTTCCTGCTCATGATTATCAGTGCTGTTACCCACAGAGAGACCTCCCTAGAGAATGAATGAGGTTATAGAAACTTTTGGAAACCGTGAACATGTGTATAAAGTTTGCCTCTTAGGGTTGCCTATTGTTAGATTTCTTTCTCTCTTGCTAACTCTCTCCCTCTCCCGCTTTCTTCTTTCTCTCTTACTCTTTGCGCCATGTTATTTAGTGAAGACCAACTACATGCCAGGATGTGAGGTCTATGGATGACCTAGTTAAAGTCGACTTGCACTTCGTCAGTTCAAAATCAAAGACCCATGAGGCTAAACGAGGACTCAGGAGGTCGTTTATCTCAGACCCCTGCCTTGAGTTGTAACTGCTCTAACCCTCCCTAGACTGAGGCTGGAAGAGTGGCTTCCAAAGGACCCCGGGGTGCTATAGAAGCTGTGCGGGTGACTCAGTTCTCTGCATTCACCTTCGCAGTCAGGGCCCAATCAAAGTTCCTGAGAGGTGGAAAGGCCACCATACCTTTAGAGGTTTTGCCTTTCAAAGGAACTCGAAATGAGTTCCTCACAATGAGCGTCCATTTAAAACTTCCTAGGCTATCTGAAATCGACAGAGATTTAACTGCTCCTTTAAAGAACTACATTTCACTTGACATATGGAGTCCTCTTTCTCTTCCTTAGAATGGCAACTTCCTAATCTTCCAGTTCCTATCCATGTTGGTCTTTTTGTGAATGCCTAGGTACCACTGGGTCATTGATTTGCTCTGGTGGTGAGATCTTGTGCAAATGAGCAAACTATTTCTTATATATACAACTCCCCAAAACACTAATGAAAATAAAGGCAACTATATCCCTTTTCTCTTATGTATGTAAAAGAAAAAATTATTAAGTGCCACTTTCTCTTCGTCAACATGCAGAGTTGCATTTAGATCTTTGAATTCAGATAATTCTCATGATGATAGGAATGTCATGGGTAGCTTTGGCATTCAAAATGTGCCTAAATTAGACTGGTTCCAAGATCAGTTGTTAATAGTAGGTGCCTGTGATAAACAAATCTCTTATAACCAGGAGTGGTAACATAAATGTTAGGATATAAATATTTATTTACTTTCTAGGAAGATTCATATTTATATGTGTGTGTCTTTTCAAATTTTGCTATCTTATTACATATTTCAAGAGTCAGAAAACTGTTTTGAATAAAAGGTACTGATAGCATTTCCACTTTTGCAAGTCTCTGTCATTCTGTGCAACTCTGCTGTTGGAGTGTGGAAGCATCCATGCATGAAACATAAAATAATTGGCATGCTGGATTCAGTATGCTCTGAACCGTACTTGGCCCATACGCTTGGTTTTTCAACCCTTATAACATTTCAAGAAACAATAAAGAATTAAATGTAAAATAATAAAACTCTAAAAGTACTAGAAGAAAATTTAAGAAAAATGCTTTCTAATGTTAATATTAAAATGTGTTTAAATTATAATCCCAAACCCAGAAACCAAAAAGAGACAAATGATGAACTTGATCAAATAAAATTTAGAAAATGAATCAAAGCCTATCAAAACACTAAAAAGAGCAAATGACAAACTATAGAATATATGTATGACATTCTTACCACAGACAGTATGCTTATGTTTTTTTTTAAGATTTAAAGAAGTTTATTAGAAAGATAGAAATACAGAAAATAGAAATACAGCCCCATGCCAAAATGGCATGGGGGGGTGACTCGAAATGAATACACCCTAGGCTTATGTTTTATTACATTAAAATTCCTCCCCTAAAAAGAAATCAAGTAAGGAAAAGGAAGATAACTCACACAAGATACATATAAACAGATCTTAAACATATGATCTTTGTAAAGCCTCATTTACAGTAGGTAAATTTGAAATTAAATAAGAGTTATTATTTTTATCTCTAATGTTAGAAAAGATTAAAAATGTGATTGAATATTACATTTATGAGTATGTTGGAAATAAGACCTCTTAAACAATGTGGGTATTGGTATAAATAAATGTATTTTCTATGGCGATCAATCAACTTTTCATTAAACTTTATATAAAATGTTTTAAATTTATGAACTCTTGATTTACATAATTTCCCACTGATATTTAAAAACTTTTTTGGTTGAAATTGAAAATGTGGTAAAAATCTGATAAAGTGGTTGTCTGTATAGCTTAGTAGTAGATTTCATACTTAGCACTCATGAGACCGTGAGTCCAAAACAATACAATAAAGATAAAAATCAAATTAAGTAATACATAATACAATAGTCCATTTACCCCCCATTACTTCTTCAAAAATTATTATGGTTTCATGTAGATAAGAATGTTTAAAATATTGTCAAACCTGTTATTAAAATGTCTTTCGAGCTGCATTTTTAATGACAGCTTTGCAAAATTCTAAAGGCAGTGGCATATTATCCTTATTTCATGTAGTGTTGGTTAATTCACAAAGAATATTTAATTTTCCAAGTATTTTTATTATGAAGGTTCAGTGGCATGTTTCTGTATTTGAATTATCCTGTCCTCATTTATCAAACATTGCATAATTTTTGATAATCCTCATCAAATTCCCTGCCTGAATGCTTTTCATTCACAGTCATCACACAGCTTTGCTTAGCATTCTGCAGGAGAATTTGTATACTTATCGGTATCTTGCTAGATGTATAGTATTGAATGAATCTTATGGTGAAGAAAAATGCAGAAGTTTTACATAGTGAAGACCAGAGAGCATGAAAGTAAAAGTAAAGATTTTTGACTTGCATGTTGAGAATGTGGTGTCTTCTCAGGCAGTAAAGATTGTTGTTGCTGTTGTTGTTGTTGTTGTTGTTGTTGTTGTTGTTGTTGTTGTTCTTCTTCTTCTTCTTCTTCTTCTTCTTCTTCTTCTTCTTCTTCTTCTTCTTCTTCTTCTTCTTCTTCTTCTTCTTCTCCTTTTTTCTCTTTTTGGTACTGGGGATTGAATTCAGGAATATTCTACTTCTGAGCTACACCCCCAGCCCTATATTATTTTGTTTTGAAACAGTATCTTTCTAAGTTGATGAAAGTTTTATTACTTGCTGAGGCTGCCCTTGAATCTCTAATCCTCTGGTCTCGTGAGTGACTTGAGATAAATTGTCCTCTGGGATTAGAGTCATGTACCACAATGCCCAGCTGCAATTAAACTTCTGTTGAAAGTTTTTAAGCACTGAAATAATCAAATAAAATATATGATTCAGAAACTTAATCTAGACAGTTGCATGAAAACTGGGTTAGAGACCTGAGAGAATTCAGGTGGAGAGTCCAATTAGAATGCCATAAAGTAGTCCCCATAAACAGAAAGGAAAGAATGATGGAAAACAGGAGTTAAGAATCTGGAAATTATCAACTTTATATGGCCATGTGAGTGTATGAGAAGAGGTGCCTATTTAAGTGAAGTCTTATTTTGGCCCCACTTTCTAATATCTGTTATATAGCAGTATACTTACACGGATAAGCATTGTACTTGCTTTCTGGAGAAAAGTTTTATTCAAAACCACATTTCTCGTATAGTTTGAATAGTACAGCTCTCATTGATTCAACAAAATGACCCTTTGCTATGATAAAAATGTTGCATTAACACCATGTGCTATGGTATAGCCATGCCCTTCTCTTGCTCATTGATGACCTCCTATTTCAGATATGACTTTCACTTTGAAGCCTTATGCTGTTCCTTGGAAATCAGAGTTTTAACCAATCTTTTAACAAAAGTATTGCTGCAAACTTTACAAATGCTACTTGAAGCATCTGGAAGTTTGCATGTTTTTGAGGAATGGGTGGTGTTAAGTAAATAATAATGCTAAAAAACCCTTTTTATATTGATTATGTGTGTTGCATGAAAGCATCCAATTGTAAGGATAACACAGTGCTGGTGTTTCTCACTTTATCAATAAGATTTGACACCGGCAACTAGTCCAATACTCTTCTAATATTTGCCCAAGTCATCTGGACCGTCTGAATACAAGTCATGTATAAAATATCCACATTTGCAAGAGAATGATCTTGTTCTTAGAGATGCTGAATGGTTAATGAGGTACATTTAGAAGTAAGTTAAGCACTGGGTTGCAGATTGGCATTATACATTATACAATATACAGATTTTTTTTATTTTTTTAATCTGAATATAGTATTCAGTGTGGATCCATCAGTATCATCTCTATAGAAAGAATAGAGGCCAATATTTTAAGGCATGGACATTCAGGTTTGAACCTAACTTCATCATTAATGGCATAGTTGACTGGAAAAGTTATTTAATCTCTTTCTAAATTTTCTTCTATGTAAATTGTGGGTCACAATATTATTTCATATGGTATATGTACTAAGTAAACACAGGTAAAGTGCTTAAAATATGTCATAACACACAGCACTGAATAAATACAGTAATTATGAATATTAAGTCTTCCACATGATAACAAAAAGAGCTGAAGCCATTAGATTGCTAAAGATGAAATCTAAGTTATTTTCAGATAAATGTCATGGCTTCTGGAAATTCCTAACTCAGATCAGCTAAGAAGTGATCTGATTAGGACATTGGGTTACAATTTCCATCTAAGAATAGAAAAAGTAAATGTATACTTACCTTCTTTAGGGAGAAAGGAATTCTGCATCAGAAGCAATGATGTCCACAGCTAAGATATTTTTCACACTATTTTACAAAAGTTTTACTCTTATTTTTTTATAAGAATCCAAAATAAGTAATTTGCTATGTTGTGACAGTACTGAGCTGGTCATGCCACCAACTCAAACCAAAGGGGAATTTTGACTATTCAGAAAAGTGCAGAATGATACATTGCTAAAATAGAAACATATATGATTAAATAGGATGCCTGGAAGCCAAATTATATTTTGGCACTTTCCATCACATAATTCTTTGTAATAAGTACTTTATTTTGTTTTTGGAAAACTTTCACAAATCTCCCTCTTCTTTAGCTAAAAGGGAATAGATCCTATTTCAGTACTTTTCCTATTTCAGTACTTTTTTGTAGGTCAAAAGACATTATAAAGAATCTGGAAAATTTAGGAAATAATTTCTTAATGAACAAAAAAAGAACTCAATGCAACTAACATTTATAGCGTGCTTCAGTGGCCACTCGAGGGACCCCCAGGGCCTGGCACATTTTATTTTTCTTTAAAGAATTTTTTTTATTTCCCAATAAGAATATTGGTATTTATTATTCCATGAGCTTTGCTACTGTTAAGCCTTTGTATTAAGTTCAAGAGCCTCCTTCTGTGAGTTCATGAGTTTTGCACTTAACTTTGAATTGCCATGCTGTTTGAGATAGAAAAGAACTTGGGAAATGAATATGGTAAAAATCTCACTTTAAGTAAGAAGGTATTCTTCCAACGTGGGTAGTGCTCTGCGAACCCATGTAACAACTTTATGTTACCTGAGAATGTAATCTTTTCAGAGGCTGAATGCAGAACTGCAGAAAAAACTCCCTCCCAAACTTGTCCAGTGCACAAGCTCCATAACTACGTCTGGTCTCCTGAACTCTAAAAAAAAAAAACTA
Organism: Muscardinus avellanarius; assembly: GCF_963383645.1. Classification (NCBI taxonomy): domain Eukaryota; kingdom Metazoa; phylum Chordata; class Mammalia; order Rodentia; family Gliridae; genus Muscardinus; species Muscardinus avellanarius. The sequence continues at coordinate 95,507,930 of NC_137787.1, read as the reverse complement.
TTCCTTGACAATTATGATTTGTAACTGGATATAAGAAGTAGAAAGGCTATGCTGCTGTGGAAATAATCACCATTGAAATATTAGAATTTAAATTAGTAATTTATATTAATAAAATAATTTATAATAATTTAATTTATAATAATTTTGTCTCACTGGACAAAACTGGAAATATTTTAAATAATTGCATGGATTAGTTTCCTAATCCTACCCTGATCTCATAACTATATATGTTTTATATATTGCATTACATATTTGCCCCACTAATCATGTGTACTTGCCCAAAATGTGTAGATTTATTCCTAATATTGGATACGAATATATACGCATCATACGAATTTATTATGATTTTGATGAATACAGAATATTTAGTTTTAAGGAAATTTGTGGTAGTTTCTGTGCATGTGTGTGTGTGCGCCCACGCGTGCAGTCTAATCTAATCCAGGGGTATTCTACCCCTGAACTATACCATTGCTATTTATTTATATTTATTTATTTATTTATTATTTTTGAAACAGAGTCTTACAAGTTTCTGAGAGTCTTTCTAAATTGCTGAGGCTGGCTTCTAACCTGCAGTCATTTTATCTCAAATTCCCAAGTACTGGGATTATGGGTATGTGCCACTATACCTGGCTTGTCCTAGTATTTACTTATTTAACTATTTCTTGGTCTTTTACAACCTCATTTCTCAGCAATCACTCTTTTATACTATAAACTCAAGTTGTTGATATTCTGGTTAATTTAGCAAGATTTATCTCTCTAGAATTTTTCATGGTTATTCTGTGTGTGTGTGTGTGTGTGTGTGTGTGTGTGTGTGTGTGGTACTGGGGACAGAACCCAGGAGTATTCTACCTCTGAGCTACACCCCCAACCCTATTTTTTAGTCTGCTTATTTTTTGAAACAGCTTCTCACTGAGTTACAAAGAGCCTCACTAAGTAGCTGAGGCTGTCTGGAAACTGCAGTCTTCTGGTCTCCGCCTCCCAAATGCTGGGATTACAAGCGTGGGCCCACCACACCTGGCATGGTTATTCTCTCTGAATATTTTTCCTCAGTTTTCTCCACTTTTTCCTATAGAAGATACTTCTGCTTACTCAACAGCCAAATCCTGCTGATTGTATTTAAATGAAGGAAGGACCATATTTAAGTAAGATGTTGATTTCAAAATGGGTCTGTTGCCTCCTCCAGTGCCAGGGTTTCAAGCACCATGAGATTAACTATATAAATCCCATTCACTTATATCAGAATCTCACTTTATCTCTCGCCAGTGAAGCCTGTGACATCATTCTGGCAAACGACTTAGTGTTTTTTCAAATGAAGTTTTATTAGACCATGGTGCTGCCCTTTCATGTAAATATTTTCCGTTACTATTTTGCACTATAATGGTAAATTTGAGTGAACTTGTGTGTGAGACCATATGGGCCGCATGGCCTAAAAAATTTACTATCTTGTACTTTATAAAAAATGTTTTCCAACACCTATTCTGCTTATGCAAATCTCTCTTTCCAGATGAAAAGGGTCTGTTTTTTCTGCCAGCAAAGCTATCAACATTGGTGGAAAAAATAGAGTATGGACACCAATGAGGCACCATGGAAATCTTTGAAAGAAAGGATTTGTCAGTGAAGCTGTAATATTCTCTAATTTTCTGGTTTTAAATGCTCTCTGTTACTTCCATTAAATGGATCTATCACCTTACTATACCAAATATTTATAAAAATACTTTATTTATTGACATGTATAAACTTTTTTTTTTTGGTGGTACTGGGGATGGAACCCTTCTACCTTCTTTCTACCTCTGGGCTACACACCCAGACCTATTTTTTTATATTTAATTTGGAAACAGGGTCTCTTAATCCAGCGAGGCTGATTTTGAACCTGTGTGATCCTCCTGGCTCTACCTCCCAAGCATGGGGATTACAAGCATGCATCACCACACCCGGTGACATGTATAAACAATTTACTAATAGGATGATTGTGTATTATGGAATTAATTCATGACACATATAAATAGATCTAATTATTACAAAAGTTGCAAACAGCTACATGAAATTCTACTTTTAAAAAGAGCTATAGAAAGAAGGTCTCAGGTTTGAGACCAGCCTCAACATCTTAAGCGATACAGAAGCGATTGCTAAAATTGGATGAGGGAAAATAAAATATAAGAGCATGATAAATATAAACATCTTGGTCAGAAGATGTAGTAACATTAATTTTTTACTTACAGTATGTCAAGTTTGAATAGAAAATAGAAAGTAATCAATATATATATATGCTTATCAATTTTTTTCTTCAAATCTATGTTTCTTTTTTTCTTTCTATTTTTGTGTATGTGTTTGCATGGTATTGGGGACTGAACCCAGGGCTATTCTACCCTTGAGCTATATCCCCAAATCCCCCTATTTTAAATATATATTTGGCTTTCTAACAGGATCTCATTAGATTGTTAAGAGTCTCACAAACATTGCTGAGTCGGGCCTCAAACTAGCAATCCTATCTCAGCATCCCTAGTACTGGGATTACAGGTATAAGCGACCATGCCCGGCAGGTCTATGTAATAACGCAAAATAATCCAGGTACTAAAGTATTAAACATATTTTCTATGCATGTTTTGGTATATTCATTTACATGTATATATCCATCAGTAACATATATGATAATTTTCTATTATTAACTTTATGTAAATGCTATCATGATGTGTATACCTTGCTTTTAAAATCTTAAATGTAATTTATTTAAACACATTCAGATTTATAGATCTAAACCCAATTTATTTCTTTGCTATATGGCCTATTGTTATATGTAACACTATTAAGAGCTCACAATTATCATAGGCCCACAATTTGTTTGATTATATGCTAAACACTAGAATAAACATTTAATTTTCACAATAAAAACATGATATTGGTACAATTTTTACTATACTATAGAGAAGTAGAAATTAAAACATAAAGTTACATTTTGCTCAAAGTTGAGAAATCTAGACTTCAAATACTGAGAGTTTGATTCTAAAAAAAGCATTCATTTTAATAATTATGCCAAAATTCCTTGCCTTAAGCGCTATTTAATTATTATTCCTGCTGTAGGTAGAGATTTAGATAAATTATGATATTTGCCTTTATAATGTTTTAATAGGCATTCTTAAATTATCTTCTTTTGCCAATATGGACATTTCTGTAGGTTTCTAGCAGGAGAATTGCTGAATGGTAAAGTATGTGTGTCTTCAACTTCATTAGATGTTAACAAATGTGATCTTCAAATAATGTGTCTAAAAGCACATCAACATATAAGTACATGTAGGTGGTATTTGCAAATTTAAATGCCCTTTGTTTTTTCACCCAGTATGAGGGATTGAATATGGTTATGGCTGACATTTTAAACAGTTATTTTAAATTATTAGTGAACTTGAACAACTCTTCATATGTATTAATCACTTGTACTATAGAGAAGAGAATTCAGCCTATTAATTACAGACACCACTTCATACATAATACTTTATATGTGTATGTTGTCCTTATCCTCAGCAAAACGTAAGTAGTATGTTTATTCTTATTGCTACACCACCATGCTCACAGTGGCACCGTTCTCTTAATGTGTGTACTACCTTCTGCCCTCTCTTACTTAATACCAGTTGATGACTCCAAGAATTCTTCCTTATATCATTAGTTTTCCACTCTCCAGGAAATTGATAGGAACTCTCTCTGATATAAATATCTTGCTACTTCACCTTTCAAAAGAGTTTTGCAGACTCCACTTTTCCTAGAAACTCCTTTCCTGTTCCCCTTTGTAGTAAAGCCCCTAGAAATAAGTTTCAATTAGTCTCTTTAGACATTCTAGGAAACTCACTCCAACATGTTTCCTACCTTAATAACCCATTAACTATGTTGATATCAATATTATGATTAAAATGACCAAAGTAATTTACTTGACCTGTAGGCAGCATTTGAAGTGATAGATCATATTCTTTTACTTTATGTCTTTTCCAAGTCTCTTCCAAGTAGGCTCCTTTCTCTGGGCATTTATTCTGCCTCAGTAGTCATTCCAGTTCAGACTTCTTACTGGTACTTCTCCCCAGTGTCTAAACTAGAGTTTTTTTTATATCTTAGACTTTAGTCTTATTCTCTCTTTTATTTATTTTTACTCCTTTTGTAACATCATCTATTCTCACAGATTTAAAAACTAGTGTGTGACCAAGAATCCTAAAATTATATTTCTCACCCACGGTTTTCTGCCAGCTAACAACTCTGAAGATCCAGCTGTCAAGTTGACATTTCCACTAAATATCCAGTACACATTTCATACTCAGCATATTTTAAATTAATTTTCAAAATACTTAATTATTTATGTCAAATATTCTCCAAACAATCCCCTCCCCTGCTATTTGTTTTCTACTCATTCAAAATAATTTTAGGCATCCTTGAATCAACATTGTTCCTCATGGTCCACACCTAATCGGTCATAAAATTATGTTGTCAAATATTCAGACATTCACATCATTTCCACTACTACCACCAAAATTTATTCCCTGAATTATTACAATATCCGGTCTACTGATCTCTGCAGTTATACTTTACTCCATTAGAACCTATTCACAGTAATTTCCTAATTTTCATTCTTAGAATTAGCTCCTGGAAAGGAGAGGTCTGGGAAGGAAGGAAAACATCTTTGTGCAGAGGGATAATACACTCTCAAGAAAGGTCAACCAGTCTCACGAGAATCACTAAAGCTCAAATCACCCTTTTAAGTTGTCCCAAGAGGTAGGAGAATAGAAAGTCTTTATTTACCCATCAACAATTCATCAAACACTGGCTGGCCCCAGAGGCAGAGCATGTCTTTGGGTTAAAAGGCATCCTTCAGTGAGAGCAAATCCAGAGTCTTGATGACTGAAAGCCAATAAGCAGCAGTGCTTTCAGGAGTTAGTAAGTGAAATGTATGTCTCATTTCTTCTAATACAATATTACTAGAATATTTGTCTCCAACAAAATATAATTCATCTTTTATTTCAAATTTGAGTTATACTATGCTTACAAAAAACTGTGAGCTACAAAGTGTATTTATTTACTTATTTATATTTTATTGGTGCCTTGCAATTATAGATCACAGTGACTTTTAAAGTCATACAAATAAAAATTCACACAGTACTTGGTATGTTTCCTTCTTGATCTCCTCCCTTATGTATTAGTGAGATTGGATGTCATGTTTGGATGAGATGTCATATGGAGAAGACAAAATCTGAACTATTTCTCAGTTCTTTCTCTTCCCTCCATACTTGTATTCCCCTACCCCCTTCCACTATTCTACTTGTCAAGGCTCTCAATAATCTAAAGTGCCCTTTTTTCTTATTTTTCTCTCTAGCTTCAACATATGAGAAAAAATAACCCTTGACTTTCTTAAGCTAGTTGATATTAGTTAATATAATATTCTTTGAGAGTCATCAATTTTCCAGCAAATGACATAATTTTCTTTTTCATTATGGCTGAGTAAAATTATATTGTATATTGTGTGTATACATATATATTATATTTTTCATATATATAATCATATATATCATATATAATCATAATTATACACATTCATAATCATATATAATCATAATTTGTTGTTCATTCATTTGACACTTATGTTGGTTGCACAATTTGTCTACTGTGAATTGTGCTACCAGAAATGTAAATTTGTATGTGTCACTATAGTAGTCTCACTTATATTTTTTTAGAAAGATACTGAGGAGTGGTACATTTGGGTCATATGGTGATTCCATTCCTAATCTTTTGAAAAACCTCCATACTGATCTTAACTTGAGTGTACTACTAAATTGCAGTCCCACCAGTGATGTATAAGAGTTTCCTTGCTGTCATTTATTATTATTATTATTATTATTTTTTTTTTGGTGGTGGTACTGGGGTTGGAACCCAGGGGCTTTTCTACCTCCGCGCTATACTTCCAGACCTATTTTGACAATTGTCATTCTAACTGAAGTTAGAGAAAATCTCAGTGTAGTTTTAATTTTTCATTTTTCTGATTGCTAATGGTGTTGATTATTTTTATATATATTTGCTGGTCATTTGTATTTCCTATGTAAGAAGTGTCTATTCCGATCAATTGCCATTTTAATTTTATTAATTTTTATTATTTTAGTATCAACATTTTTAAGTCTTTATATATTTCATATATTAATCCTCTGTTAGTAGAGTAGCTAGCAAAGAATTGCTTCCATTTGATAGGCTTTCTCTTTAGACACTTGATTTCTTTGTGCAGAGCTTTTTGGTTTGATGCCGTTTATTTATTTGTTTTCATTTTTACTTTCTAAGCTTTGAGCATCTTATTGAGGAAGCTTCTAAGAGTAGCTATATGTTAGATAGTGGAACCAAGCCCTTTTATAGTAATTTATTTTATATTTTATATTTTTGGTGGTACTGCAGTTCCTGGAAACCCTTCTACCTCCAGGCTACATTCCCAGACCTGTTTTATATTTCTTTTTATTTGGAAACAAGGTCTCTTAAGCCAGTGAGGCTGGCTTCAAACCAGTGCAATCCTCCTGTCTCCGCCTCCCAAGTGTGGGGATTACAAGCATGTGCCACCACGCCCAGCTTATAGTAATTTCAAAATTTCTGGTTTTATTCCTAGGGCCTGTGTGTGTGTGTGTGTGTGTGTGTGTGTGTGTAGCACTTGGGATTGAACCCAGAGGTTCAGCTCTATTTTATTTATTTATTTTTATTTTTTATTCTATTTCTCCCAGCTCTATTTTATTTTTTATTTTTGAAACAGCGTCTCATTAATTTTCAGAGGGCCTCAGTAGATTGATAAGGCTGGAACCAAATCTCTGACCCTCCTGTCTTAGCCTCCTAAGTACTGGAATTACATGTGTGTGCCACTATGCTTGAGCTGATACTTGTACAGGGCAAGAAGTATGGGACTAATTTTATTATTCTACAGATGCATATCCCTTTTTCCCAGCAACACGTGTTAAAAAGTTTGTCTTTTCTCCTGCCTATGTTTATAACTCCTTTGTGGAAAATCTACTGACTATAAGTGTGAAGATTTGTATCTCTACCTTCTATTTTATTCCATTGGTATGAGTCTGTTTCTGTACCAATACTATGCTGTCTTTGTTACTATAGCTCTATAGAATAACTTGAAATCAGTACTTGTGATGCCTCTAACATAGTTCTTATTGCTCAGAATTGCTTTGGCTCTTTTGGATTTTTCCTTTACATAAATTTTAGATTTTTTTTTAGCTCTGTAAAGAATAACATTGGTATTTTAATAGGGATTGCATTGAATCTATAGATGGCTTTGGTAGTATGACCATTTTTATTATATTAATTCTGCCTGTACTAAAGTATAGGAGATCTTTCTATCTTCTAAGGTCTTCTTCAATTTCCTTCTTTAGTTATAATTTTTATTGCAGATGTCTTTTATCTTCTTGGTTTGATGTATTCCTAAGTATTTCTTCTATCATCTATCTATCTATCTATCTTAATCAATCTGTCATCTATTATGAAGGAAAATGTTTTCCAGATTTTTTTTCAATAGATTCATCATTGATGTATAGAAAAGCTAAATTGATTTTGTATCAGATAATTTGTTAAATTTATATATCAACTCTAGAAGGCTTCTGATTGAGTTTTTTGAATCTTCTAAGTATATTATCATGTCATTTGCAAGCAATGATTATTTCAATTATTTTTTTCTCAATTTGTATCCCTTGAATTTGTTTCTTTAATTTATTGCTCTGCTTAGAATTTTAAGTGCTATATCGAATAAGAGGAGTAATAGTGAGAATATTTTCTTGTTTCTGATTTTAAAGGAAATTTCTTCACTTTGAGGTTGGCTTTGAGTTTCTCATATGTATTGCTTTTATGATGTTGAGGTAAATTTTTTATATCCTTAATTTCTTCAGTGTTCTTAACATATATGATATGTATTTTGTTAAATCATTTTTTCTGTGTTTATTCAAATGATCATGTGATTTTTGTTCTAGTTCTATTTATATAATGAATTACATTCATTGACCAGAATATTCTGAATTAGACTTGCATCCTTGGAATGAACCCAACTTTGTCATGGTGTACAATTTTTATATGGCTTTGAATAGCATTGAGTGCCCATATTAAAAACAAACACACAAGAATCTCCATATAAAAAGACTCCAAATAAGCAACCTAATGATTCATCTCAATGCCCTTGAAAAACAGGAAAAAAAACCACAAAGCTATAAGACGAAAAATAAGACTATAAGCAGAGCAAAAATCAATGAAATACAGAAATAAAAATTATAAAAGATTAAAAACGACACTTTTTGAGAAGATACACAAGAATGAAAAACCCTTGCCCAACCTATCCAGTAAGCAAAAAAGGAGTATTGACACAAATTACTAAAATAAGACATGGAAAATGAGAGCCCACCAGAGACAGCATGGAAATCCAGACAATCATTCACAACTATTTTGAAAACTTCTACTCCAATAAACTGGAAAACCTAGAAGAAACTGACAAATTTCTAGACACATACGAACTACCTAAATTGAACCAAGAAGATATCGAAAATTGAGACAGAACAATATCAAGAGAAAAGATTGAAACAACAATAGATAAACTTCCAAATACAACATGACAAAATTCAAGACTATACAGATTCTCAGCTCAATTCTATAAGACCTTTAAGGAAGAACTGAGCCTAATGCCTCTCAAATTATCCCATGAAATAGAAAGAGATGGAATACTTTCCAACTCATTCTACAAAGCCAGTATCACTTTGATACCAAAACAATAAAGATACCTCAAGAAAAAAATACAGACCAATACCTTTGCTTTTTAACAGGTTTGTACTTAATGATTCAAGGCAGCAGGCCTACTAAGGTGTGATTTCGTCACTTCAGTTGCTTTAGAAATGTTTCCTTATTACCAGATGTATTTCTACATTGCTTCTTTCTGAGTGAAATCAGTTCCACAACTCATCATTAACACCGTTAGCCTATATAGTTCCCTTGTTTAAAAACACAGTCTAAAGAACAAGATTTACTTAAACATTTTGATCATTGTATTTTTTTTCTAGATCATCATTCATTCCATAAAGACTCTTGTCTGCTTATGTTTAAGGTCTTTTTTTCTTTTCTTCTTTTTTTTTTTTTTTGGTGGTGGTACTGGGGTCCCTGGAAACCCTTCTACCTCTGGGCTACACCCCCAGACCCATTTTTATATTTTTATTTGGAGACAGGGTCTCTTAAACCAGCGAGGGTGGCTTCGAACCTGAGCGATCCTCCTGTCTCTACCTCCCAAAAGTGGGGATTACAGGCATGCACCAGCATACCCGGCTATGTTTAAGATCTTGCATGAGACTGTGGGTACATAGAGGTGAATATGATAGTAAATAGGTGTGATCTCAAGAAATTCTACAAAACAGTAAGAGAAAAAGTTAAAACACATTATTTTAATGCTATTCCATATATTAATTTATAGTGATTTGCCTAGAGTCATGGTTAAAGGTGTCTTGGAGGATAAGTAGGGTTAAGCAGTTGAAGACAAGAGGTTCAGATAATGTTTCCAACAGAAAAAGCAGAATCTGCAAAGGGTAAGAAGAGTCAGAGAGAACACAGATTCACTGGAGATTGCAATGGTTCAGTAGGACCGTGGCTGGAGGCCTGAGGGAAGCAAGCTGTGGTGTGAGAGATACTGGAGACAGAAGAAGAAACAATAACAGTAGTATTCATACATTTCTTTACTCAGCCATAAAGAAGAACAAAACTATATCATTTGCAGGGAAATGGATGAAAAAGGAGAACATTATTCCAAGTGAAATTAGTCACAAAAAGTAAAAAACTGGGTGCTTTTCCTAATATGTGGAACCTAAGGAGAAAAAGAGTCATAGGAGGAAATCTAGATGAGGAAGGAGAAACCAAAGAGGAGCAATAAGACAACATAACTGAGAGGGATGAGAGGAGGGAAGAGGGGAATGCCCTAATGTACATGACATACACAATAAACATATCAAAGTCCATCAGTAAGCCAAACATGAAAGGGAGGGAGGGGAAGGAAATGGGGTGGGAATTGGGGAAGGGTTAAATGTTGTGTGTGCATCTATGCCTCTATCATCTTGAACCCCATTAAGATGTATAACTACAATGCACCAATAAAAATAATTAAAAATAAAATAATTTAAAAATATTTCTTCAAAATTAAAAGAATTTGTTCACTGGAATGGGGCGCATCCTTCTAAGAAAAAGTGACTTGTACCATAGAAGTAAAAAAAATTGTAGAAAAATTGTGTTCTTTTTTTTTGCAGTACTGGGGATGAAACTCAGGGGCATTCTACCTCCAAGCTACACCCCCATTCCTGTTTCTTATTCTTTATTTTGAAACAAGGTATCACTGAGTTGCAAAGGGCCTTGCTAAGTAGTAGCTGAGGCTATCTGAGAACCATGATCCTCCTGTCTTAGCCTCCCAAATGCTGGGATAGCAAGCATGCACCACCACACCCAGCTTGAAAATTCTGTTCTTGATTAGTAGTTTATAGCATTCATCACTTGAAACCATGTGAGTCCGCCTTTTCCTAATTCTCAAGTTATGTACAAACAGTGATATTGATTAAAAAAGTGTGGTGACTGTAGACTAGATAGAGAATCCAATGAATTTTATAGTTATTTTTCCACTATAAAAATAAACATAGCCGGGCGTGGTGGCGCAAGCTTGTAATCTCAGCATTAGGAAGGCTAAGACCTGAGGATCATGGTTCGCAGACAGCCTCAGCTACTTAGTGAGGCCCTCAGCAACTTAGTGAGACCCTGTTTCAAAATAAAGAATAAAAAACAAGGTAGTAAGTGTAGCTTGGAGGTCAAATGCCCCTCGGTTCCATCCCCCAGACCTGCAAAGAAATAAAGAAATAAAAATAAAAATAAACATATGTATAGCATATAAAATTGCATATACTTAATTTAAATTTTTTATAGATTTCCTGATGCTCCTCTATAGTTGCTTTGGTACATTGAATCAAGAATCCCAAACTGGGTGTGATGGCACATGCCTGTAATTCTAGTACTTGGGAGGCTGAGATAAGAGAATTACAGGTATGAAGTCAGGCTTGGCAATTTAGCGAGACCGTCAGCAACTTAGTAAGACCCTGTTTCAAAGAAAAAAAAAGTAAAGGACTGGTGATATAGCTCAAAGGTAGAATACTCTTGAGTTAAATCCTCAGTACAAAAAAATTCCAGATGTAAAATTTATCTATCACTTTTATAAGAATAGAACCAGTATGCCTCCCCCTCCTCAGGTACACAATAATTCTTACTGCCAATTCATTCATTTGGTGAGATGCAGAATGATGAGGTGCTAGATCACTTGGCTTCTGGCAGGGCCAGCTGTATATCACTCTGGTCACATAGCCCCTTATCTATGAGTGTATAAACTTTCAGAGAGTGGTGCCTTTCCTTATAACTCTTCTAAATCACTCCGATGGTATTATAGCCTTTTTCCCTCCTGTTTTGTCCTCTTTGGAGTTGGAGGCCAAATGTGAACACAGCTTAAAAAGCCATTCTGCTGTAGTAAGTATAGGTGCTTGAAACAGGAGCCCCATCATTTATAACTAGGAGATGTCACAATAGCTTTATTGCTGGGATAGATTTCATCCTTGTCACTGGTGAAGCTCAATTAAATAATTACATCTATGCTTTTAGACATTTTTCCTCCAGTCAGAACTTGAAACAGCTATCTCTTGCTCTAGCGTGCAGGGAAAATCTTTGGTTTTACTGTGAGAACAATGATTTCCTCTATTTTTTATCTACCACTTCTATGTGCCTTCCGTGCAAGAAAGAACAAAATTTCCTCTCTCTACAAATCATGTTAAGCCGGGCGTGGTGGCACACGCTTGTAATCCCAGCATTCGGGAGTCTGAGACCAGAGGATCCCGGTTCCTGGACAGCCTCAGCTACTTAGTGAGGCCCTCTGCAACAGTGAGACTCGGTTTCAAAATAAAGAATAAAAAATTGGGCAGGGGGTGTAGCTTGGAGGTTGAATGCCCCTGGGTTCCATCCCCAGACCTGAAAAAAAAAAAAATCATTTTATTTTCTCTCAGCAAATGACAAGCCAAAAATTTTGGGGAAATTCAGGAATTTTGTATTTTTTTACAGTCCTGTTTGCAAAACTCAGAGATTAGGGGGGAATTTGTTGTGAAGTTGGGATAACAAAACACGATCATTAGATGACATCCCAGTAAGAATTTTACATATTAATAAAAAAGTTTTTAGCTTGAGCCAAGTGTCAGAATATAAGAAAAGTTATCTATGGAGAGGGCTTGCAAAGTCCCTGAAAGTCGTCTCAGTCCCAGCTGTTTTCATTTCAAGTTATACCTTCTCTGTTCTTCAGGCATTCCTTCCCATTAGGAATGGTCTTCAGAAAATAGTAGAGAATTATGACATTGAAACCTACTTGTTAAGTACATTGAGATAAACTTATTAAATGTATCAGCCTCATCAAATAAGATTTTGAGAGCACTTAGCCAAAGAGGAATAAAGAACACTATTTTACCGGGATAATGACACAGTAAGAATTTTCTTATCTGTAAGGAATTGTCAAGATAAAGTTAAGCCAAGCCAAGAAGTTAAGATAAGCCTGGCTTAAATCATTTACATTTTTTCCCTTTTTGGACTAGCACTTTGACTCATTTTTTTCTATATTAATTTAAATGTGTATACATTCAATATTAATTAAAGACCAAGGATCTTCTTTGGCACTAAAAGTCTTATTTCTTATCTTTATGGAGATTACATTGGGTTCTAATGAAAGTAATCATGTTAATTGTATGCAACAGCTAGAACATCACATTTCTGATGCAATCATTTCAGACCGTTTATTTGAATTAACTAATGCATACTAAGCTCATCTACAAATGCAGAGATAATATAGAATTGACTAAGGCTTTTTTTTAATAGCCATATTTCATCATATTATACAAGTTATAAACAGATTTTAAAGTTTCAGAAATTATACATGAGTGAATTAAATATTTGTAATTTCATAACTCATAAATATAAAAATAAAATGTTGTTTTTAGATAGATTAATAATTTGAGCTCTCATTCCATAAATATAGCAGAACCTTAAACACAAGACATATTGGATTTCTGATCTCTATTTTTACCTCCAGGACCTTGCCTAAGTTCTGAGTGATGGAGACTTACATTGTCTTCCATGAGATAAATAGTTGATGAGAAGTTCATTAGGTATCAGTCTATTTGCTAAAATAGCCTTTTATTTATTGAGTTTTAGCTGCTTTTTTAGAGTCCTCTGCCACAGTTTAGAGCATAGGAATATTTCTTTACCTCTTGTGCCATTCTAGAGATTTTTTTTTGAGGTTATCTTTGGCCCTATCAGCTGAGTTTCACTTTTTTATCTTTGGAGTGTCTCTTGATTCTAAATGGGAATTGAGGCAATATATCCCACTAATCTTGGATTCTAATCTTCATTCTAATTTTGGGTTTGCTTTTACTCACTGAGGCCCTAATTTTCCAGTGGACTTGATTAGAAAATGAAAAAAAGAAAAAAGAAAAGAAACCACTGTTTTCAAACATTGGACTACAGGCAGAATGGGACAATTATTTTAATAGAAAGGAAACAAAAGTGTCAGTCTAGCCACCAATCCAACTCTTCAACTATTATTCATGACTTAAAATGAATTGTATTGGTTAGCTTCTTTAACTTTTAGTCCCTTTAGTTGTATAATAGGGGTAATATTAGTACTTATCTCATCAGATAAGAACTTAGTAAAATAAATGTAAACTTATATTGGAGCCACACATGGTACCACATGCTTGTAATTCAGTACTTGGGAGGCTGAGAAAGAGGATCACAGGTTTGAGGACAGCCTCAGCAAGTAGTGAGACTCTCATCAACCTAGTGAGAGAAAGTAGTGAGACTCTCATCAACCTAGAAAAATCCTACTTCAAAATAAGAAATAAAATTGGGCTGGGGGTATAGCTCAAAGATAGAATGCCTCTGGGTTCAATCCCCAGTACCACACACACAACAAAAGCCTTAAAATGATGCCTAACACAAATAACAATGTAATGGCTAGATCTATCATCATCATAATTTGGGTTATTATATGTGGTATATATATCATGTAAAATATACTAGTATATCAAAAATTTACAACAAGTTTATGGATCTAATTAACTTTTGTTCAAGTTCATGAATATGGTCATCCTGTCTTTTATGAAATTGAATGGGTATTCTCAATGGAAAAAGACAGAAGATTGGGTTTTGTGAGGTAGGGACAAATAAACAAAAACAATAGGGAAAAAAAGCTAATTTATTAATGTCAGGTGACTTCAAGATTACATATAATATGTATATATTTGGTCAATACACTATGTATATAGTAATTAACTTTAGAGCAGCATTGCTATGCCATGTTGCAATGAGACTAGTGCCAAACTTCCAGGCAACTGGAAGAGCATTGTTTAATGGTAAAATGATAATTTCATTTTTCAGCAACATTTTCTTTCTTTTTTTGTTTGGACAATATTTTGTCCAGTGCTTAATGTTGAACCAATTATTCGCATGAGATCATTATGACTAATTGCACTGTGTTGTCCAATATGGCAGCCAATAGTCCATACATCTACTTAAATTTGAATTCTTATTAATTAAAATTAAGTAAACAATTCAATTATTAGTCTTTTATTATTTTTTTGGTGATATTGGGGTTCCTGGAAGCCCTTCTACCTCCGGGCTACACTCCCAGACCTATTTTTATATTTTTATTTGGAAACAGGGTCTCTTAAGCCAATGAGGCTGGCTTCCAACCTGCGTGATCCTCCTGTCTCCACCTCCTAAGCGCCGGGATTACAAGCATGTGCCACCACTCCTGGCCAATTCTTAGTCTTTAAAACTATACTTCAAGTATGTAAGTGTTCCATAAGGCTAATGGGTATGTATATATTTGACAGGACAGCAATGAAACACTTCTACCATCATAAGAATTCCTACTAGACAATACTGGAACTTTAGAAAAATATCAAGATTTATCTTTGAGCTAGAGATGAGGAGATATTCTTAGAAAGTTAAATATATGAACAAATTGTATTTTACTAGCAAGAAACACATTCAGGTTGAATTTAAGTGTGCAATATGCTGTATTTGACACATCATTTTGTTAAGGACCCAAATTTGACTCATCACAGAACTTACTTCCATAATTTTCTACTTTATATAAGTCTATCTGGGACTACATTTATAATGTGAAATGATGTAGTCAGAAGATATGCATAATAATATCCATAAGTTAGAGTTGGTCCTATAAATTCAACCTGGGGCAACTATTTAAAGCTAAAAATAAACAAATGCATGCAAAAGGAACATAAAATATAAGGATTAATTACACCATTCTTTCAAAGAAAAATAAACATATGTCCCTGTTTTAATTTCGGAAATTTTAAATGCATGATTTTGTTTTCCTATTAGCAGATATCAAGTGGAAACATATTTTGTATTTGTGAAGAAGAGTCCATTGTTTAAAACTCATGGTCTGCATTATCTATGTGGAGGAGTGTTTAAAAGCACAATGGGAAATTGAGTTTGTGTATAGCCCACTCCCTGTCTTCAAGGCAAATTAACTATATAACAAAAGAAAATGTGATTTCAAATGCACTGCAATTCATGTGTAACAGCACCTAACTTCCCCTACTGCTCCAGTATGTCTGTCTTCATCTTGCCACAAACTCCCCAAATTCTACTTAAGCTGTTCAAGAAAAAGCCAATGTAAAAAATTCTACTGATGCTGGGCTTGGTGTCGCACTCTTGTAATCCTAGCATTCGGGAGGCTGAGACTGGAGGATCGCAGTTCGCAGACAGCCTCAGCTACTTAGTGAGGCCTTCTGCAATTTAGTGAGACCCTGCTTCAGAATAAAGAATGAAAAATAGGGCAGAGGGTATAGCTCGGTGGTCGAATGCCCTTGGGTTCCATCTCCAGACCCCCCAAAAAATATACTGATAATTAAGATTATTTTAATGTAAATGGAAGAATGAATTTTGATTAAATCACCATTGAGCTGGGCGTGGTGGCACAGGCTTGTAAATCCCCTTGCTTGGGAGGCGGAGACAGGAGGATTGCGCAGGCAGGTTTGAAGCCAGCTGTGCTGGCTTAAGAGACCCTGTTTCCAAATAAAAAGTATAAAAATGGTCTGGGAGTGTAACCCGGAGGTAGAAGGGCTTCCAGGAACCCCAGTACCACCAAAACAAACAAACAAACAAACAACAAAAAAAAAATCACCATTGAGAAGAAATAAATGGAAACTAGGAGGAAATGTTATAATGCTTTCTGGTAGCTGAGATAAACGACTGTCCCTTACACAGGAAAGAATAACAGGGTGAATATAACTCTCTGGTCACCAGACACTAAAGCAATTTACTCCTGTCCTCACTTTTATCAATGTTTCTTCGTTTGTAATCCGTGACCTCTGAAAAAATTTGGGCCCTATGCATCCTCTTCCCAGCTGAAGGTCATGTTCTATTCTGTTTGTTGTGTCTGAAATAGCTGAGTGCTTTTATCCTAAATCCATGCTTTGGTTCCTGGGCCATCTAAGTATCTGATTAGCTCCATCTTTTATCTCCCATCTCAGTGGCTTTAGACCTTTGGCCTTGCTGTTTCTGAATTTCCCTCCACATTCTGATTGATATAGAACAGCAAAGGTTGACTTCAGAGCCCTAAGAGGGCCAGCCCTGGCCTTTTGCACTCTACTTAATACTAAACCAAAAGAAATCTTGTCTCTGGAGAACTGTCAACCATTTCAATTATTTTTTTACTTTTTATTTTTTTGGTGCATGTATTATGTGTCATTGATATTTTAAAAATTAAATTAAACTAAGCAAAAAAATGAGAGGATATTGAAAATAATGATAATGGTAGGCTGAATTTGGTTATATTTCATATCATATATTTTATAGATAATGATAGATATTTTAAACTTTGAATTTAGGCTTGTATTATTAAATAAATTTGTAATTTGAATTTTTTTGGTAATTACCTTGATCACCAAATAATATTCAAACTTCATGCTTATACATTTGATGGTCCAAATGTCACATTTTATACATATTTCTCCAACTCACTCATTAAAGCCTAAATTATGTTTCTAAGTCAAAATATGTGTTCATCATCACAAAGTATTTAAGATTGCCTCGGGCAGTCATCAGTCTTTCAATGTTATAAATTGCCCTCCTAATCCCAGTCAATTATCTTAAAACCCTTTTTGTGCTATGACCTGATATAAAAGAACATGAGCCAGAGAGAAAGCTTAGGTGCTCAGGGGAGGATCCCTCCCTCTGAGTCTCAGGATAAGTAATAATTTGGTGGATTTGGCCTTGCCATATGACTTCCCATTGTTTCGCTCTCTTTTGCAAGGCTGGAGAATATTCTTCAAGGTGAATTTTAGTTTACTATCAAATTCAAAATCTTATGACTCGACAACAAAAGTACAAATAGCCTAATTGTTAAAAAAAATTGTAAAGGACTTTATTAAACCTTCCCCGAAAGAGATAAATATAGCTAACAAGCAAGTGAAAGATGCTCAGAATCTTAGTTGTTAGGCAAATGGAAACAAAACTACAGTGTCGTACAACTTCTCATCCAGTTAGATGCATGCAATAAAAACACCAACTACAACTCCAAACAGAAAATAAGAAGAACAGAGAGAATGTGGAGATGAAACTGCATCCTCTGTGGGAAACAAGTTGGCAGTTTTTCAGTAACATAAACAGAATTATCATAAAACCCAGAAATTTTACCTCTAGGTATTTATCCAAATGAATTGGAAAAAGGCACCCAAAGAAAGGCTCCTATGTAAATATTTCTTACAGCTCTATTAACTGTAGCCAATAAAGATGTAAACAATCCAAGTGCCATCACGGAATAAATAAATTAAAAAGGCACATAATCACAGGATAGAATATAATTTGACAGTAAAGGAATGAAGCTCTGATATCTGCTACAACATGAATGGACCTTTTAGTATTGCACTAACTAAATGGGGTGATATGAAAAGTCAACATATTGTTTTCATTGATATGAAATATTAAGAAAAGACAAATCCATAGATTTAACTACTAGGTTAAGTAGTTGTCTGAGGATGGAGAGAAGGAGGAATGAGAAGTAATTTATTATTGGGTACAGGGTTTCCATTTGTGCTGATGAAAAAGTTCTGGACATAGATGGTTGAAATGGTTGCACAACATTGTAGATGTTGTTGATGCTACTGATAGATCACCCTGAAATTGTTAAAAACAGCAAATTTTATGCTAAGTGTATTTTACCACAATAAAATAATTATGGCTCAATTTACACAAAATAATGTTCATCTCCTAATAGAAGAGGGCCTACCAAGTAGGGAATGAGAAATAATATTCTTAGTCACTGGTACTATTTGGAAAGGGTTTCAATTACTTTTATGAAAATAAGCTCTGGGAAACTATTTTTAAAAATAAAAATGAACTGTTGATTTCACAAAATCACGTCTGGTTTTGAGCATGTAGTAATTGTTCTGATCGCTAAATTACCACTTCTTTTTCTTTCCTTCTCTTTTTGTTAGCATTATCTTTGTTCCCAGGTGCATACTGGGCGTTCTTATAATTTAATACAAATATGATTCTATCTCAGCTACCAGTAAATTTTTCATTCAGTGTTAGGCCAGTAATTCTCATACACTGTTATATGATAGAATTTTAAAAAACCCTCTAAATACTTCAAATTAAAATATGGAGCAGATAGTAAAGCAATAAATAGATTTGGGATTTCTAGCATCACTCATGTTTAAAAAATTTTTCATCTGGACAGTTTTGGGTAAAATGAAATAAGAAGTCAAATTCTAAATAGGTTTTATATAATCTTCCATAAAATAATACTCATCCATGTCATTTAATAATTAAAAAATCCATTGAGAAACTTGGATATGAATACATATATATATATATATATATATATATATATATATATATATGTGTGTGTGTGTGTGTGTGTGTGTGTGTGTGTGTGGGCATGTGTGTGCATGTGTGTGTGTGTGTGTGTGTGTGTGTGTGTGTGTGTGTGTGTGGTATTAGAAGTTGAACCCAGGGGTATTCTACCTCTGAGTTGTACCTCAGGCCATTTTTTTTTAATTTTTATTTTAAATCAGGGTCTCACCAAGTTGCTGAACCTGGCCTTTAAGTTGAGATTCTTTTGTCCTAGCCTGCCAAGTTCTGTGATTATAGGACTGTGCCACCATCCCTAGCTTCTTAAACTCTTTAAGTTGGCTTTGCCTACCTAGCAATTGTGATTCATTTGATTTTGTCATTTGCCACATTAATTTCTGTTTAATAGAGTGACTGATCTTTCTTTCAATGCAGGCCTATAGTCTGGTTCAAGATCCTTTTCTATGATTTTAATTTTGTTTCCTTCTTTCTTCCTTCTTCCCTGTTTCTGGATTGTTTTACATTTCTGTTGGTCTAGGCACCTCCATTCTTGTGCTTTCTCCACTGATGTAGCCAGTCTCTTCTCAGCAAAGGTGGTACCTATGAGTAGAATGGGATAAGGCTCTCTGGGAACTTACTCCACCTGCAAGGAAGAGCTTGCTTTCTCTTGATCCCCCTATTGATTGAGCACACATTTTATTTTTTGAGCAATACATTTGCCTAATCAATCTATAACCAGACGAGGAATTGTTTTCCCCAACATTATACGTGAGGCAACAAAAGCTATGGGAAGTGAGTCAGCAATCTCCACTCTGCCAGTGGGTCCAGCTTCTTTCTCTGCTGTCTCACAGGAAGGGCTTCTGCCTGCACACCCTATTTAAGAGTCCCAGGTGCAGACACCGCCACCTCCTCTTATTCCTCCACAAATTTCAGAGGAGACTTTAGTGTAATACCAAATGATATCATACTCAAAAATTGTTTTGTTATTAATACATATAGTCTTAACTTAGAATAATACAACTGAGCTTTTTCAAAAGTAATGTGAAATAATGTTTACCCAGGAAAAATGAGTATAAATGTTTGATGCCATGTAAGATATTAATCAGTTTTGGAAAAGGTTGCAAATTCTTTTCAGCATTACTGTGACTGATGGATTGCACAAATTTTCATTTCTGGAATTTAATTTTGAGTTAGTTTTAGCATCTTACTGCTTCCCTTGTTAGTTTATGAGCTAAATTAAATCTTTGACAAATATATATATAACATTTGGATAATTATATTTTAATAATGCATATATGCTAGGTAATGATAATGGAGACAACTTATATACTTATTCACCACTTAAGGGACTTAACTGGTTCTTAAAAACTCTACCTACACTGTTGCTTAACAAATGATGGGGACATGTTCTGGAACATGCATCACTGGTGATTTTGACTTTGTGCATCATAGAGTGTGATTACACAAATCTGGATAGTATAGGTTTTATCACTTGACATGGGCTCTTGATGTAATTGAGAGATATGATAAACACAAGATGTTTGAGGCTGTTGGATAGCATGACATAATGTTTTGTGGTAAAGATTTTTTTGTTTTTTTTTTTTTTACAGGTTGAACCTAGGGGGAGTCTATCTCCAAGAAATTCCATCAGGCCTCTTTTAATTTTTTTTAAATTAATTTTGAAATAATATCTTACTAAATTTCTGGGCATGGCTTGAAACTGTGATTCTTCTGTCTCAGCCTGCCAAGTAGTGGGATTATAGGAATGTACTGAGCTTAGTAAACATTTTTAGTAGTAGGAAGAGAACACTATAAAATAATGATTAAAAATATACTATATTACATATATAAGGCAGTGACATAGTTATCTTATTATCAACTGTTATGTATTATGCATAATTGTATGTAATTTACTTTTATATAAATGGCAGTAAGTCTGTTTCCACTAGCATCAAATACATGTGTAATGTGACCACTATGATAATTCAATCTATCATTAACTGTAATGTCTTTATATGACACATGACTATAAATAAAAATTATTAAATAAATAATTATATTCATTTTATTGGAAAATACATTAATTTTACTGGAAAATATGGAACATTCTGTAATAAATAAAAAAACAATATTTACAAATAGAAAAAGCAGTCACCTGAATTTTGTAAATAAGTAATAAGAAACCATTTATACAGATAAATATAGTTTATAAATAAATTGAAATTACTGAATGTTTACTGTGCTACTCAGAAGAAAAGAGGAGTGATTTGGGGTTATTGTTGCAAGTTAATGGAGCAGCAGTGAAAGAGAATCACTCTTTTGAAGATGCATCTTTACACTTTTGAAGGAGTATGTTTATCTTTCACTCAAATTGCAGTTAGAAATGAGTGATGGGACAGAAAAACACCTTTAGGGAAAAATAAATAGTACACAGAAGAGTTCTTTGAAATATGTGGAAATAGGCCACATCCACAACCCCGACAAATCCTAGAAAACATTGACTTTTCATCACTCTGGTTTGGCATAAAATTCAAAGCAAAACTTTTTTGTTCATCCAAACACTGCACAAATTCAATTTTTCTTTATGATATTTTCTAACTCGAAGTTATGTTGAGTAAATTGGTGACTGTATCTCTGCTTGAAACCAACAAGTTAAAATAGAACTTCCTTCAGAATATCTATGTAGTATATTTATAGGATAAAGAAACAAAGTCATTCTAAAATCAAAGAAGTTCTTATCTCCACACATGTATGTTTTCTAGAATCATTCTGACAAGAAAAGTAAACTAACATGTGATCTAGGTCTTTCTGAAAATCAAATAAGCCTTAATATGGGTACATATATAAATGCAGGAATAGATACAATACAGTACTGGGCTTGTAACAGATTATTTATTTAAACATCAACAGAAATCTCGTTCTTAAGAACTTTCAATAAATTGTTTTGGGTGTTTTTTTTTTGTTTTTTTTTTTACTAGTTGAGCATCTACTTTTACTTGAAAGATACTTTGAACTAAAATGAATTAAGACTCAAATGCCAACACTGTCTTGCCGAGTCTTGTGGATAAAGCTCTACCAAATTCTTTTGTTTTCAAACTCCATGAAATGCCATTTTAATTGAAATTTAAGTTGAGTGGGAACTGTGAGTGAGTATGCACTACATATGATGTCATGACAAACAGAGGTCAGCGTTGAATCCAATCAAATGTGATCAAACAGCAAGAGAGCATTTTACTGGACTTTATACTCTGCATTATTTATGAAAGTATTTTACTTGGAATGATTTAATAAAAATGATCACCTTGTTTTGGGGACATGGTGCTTTGGGTGATAAAGGCTTGATGATACCCATACATACCTGTACTATCATCTGCCCCACAGCGCCCTCCTACCTGTGTTAGTGTCTCTTGCTTTGACACAACTCTTATTTATCTCTTAAAAAAGGCTTTCTTTGTGCTTATTTGCTCTTCAACTTGCTCTAAAAATCCTTTCTACTTTCATTTTACATCTACCTATCTGATTGCCATGTTTGTAAGATGGTGAATTGAACATGTTATAGCCTTCCTTATATTCTTGGTCCTTACAAATAGTTAAAAAAACCTTAATATATCTCATATCATGGTAAAAAATTGAAAGGAGTAAAGTCATCAGCTCACAAACTGTAAGAAATTCTTGTGAGTCCAAAAGAATTGATGGAGAATTAAAGAAGGAAATGATTATTCAAATTACCTAAAGGAGGTTGACTTAGTCCATTTTGTGTTGCTATCACAAAATACCTTAATTTGGGTATTTTAAGAGAATATTTAACTAACAATTCTAGAGATACAAAAGTATTATTTCAGCATCTACTTGGTGCATAGTTGGGGCCTCATAGTACATGATATCACAGGTAGAATCTCATACAACTGGGACAGGTAAACCTGTGCAGAGGAAGCCAAACACATGGAGTGAACTTGGTACATAATCACCCACTACTCCAGACTTTTGAGACCCAGCCCATTTCTATGAGGTAAGTGTAATTCCTGTGTGACTTAATTCCCTTTTTCATGACCCCACTTTTTTTCTTTTTTGGTGATACTGGGGTTCCTGGAAACCCATCTACCATCGGACTACACTCCCAGACCTATTTTATACTTTTTTAAAATTTGGAAACAGGGTCTGTTAAGCCAGTGTGGCTGGCTTCAAACCTGCATGATCCTCCTGTCTCCGCCTCCCAAGCACAGGGATTACAAGCGTATGCCACCACGCCCGGCAATGACCCCACCTCTTAAAGGTTACAGTACTTCTTGTGCTGGTATTGGGAAATGGCTTTGGTACTAATTTCAAAATGTATTGTAAAATAGCTTTGGTGCTGCACAGACACTCAGGCAGGGAATGGAAGCAGCAGAGTTTCTTGTACCAAAAGTGATTAGCAAGAACACTAAAGAGTTGTAGCCCAGGCCTTCATATTTTAAAAACAAGTTTACATAATAAATAACTTCTAGCAGATAGGTTAAAACTCCCCAAGTGTACTAGTATTGGGAAGAGACTTCAAAATATATTAATGTAACAATATTGGGAAAGATTTTCAATTTTTCAAATATATCTTTGGTAGTAAAGAAGCCAGGAGCTTCAGACAAAGGGGCTGCAGGATTCCAGGCACCAAGGAAGATTAAGACAACAGAGATAGTTTCAGGACCTTTTTCAGTATAAAGATAAGATTTCCCAAGGAAGTGGAAGGAGGCCATAAAACTTCATGAGATCCCAGACTTTGATAATCATAAGAGGATGCCATAAGCAATGATCAATGAATACACTTTGGGGCTTAGGGAAATAGGACAGACCTGCAGGAAGGAATCCCCCACATCAAAAGACTGGCTCTATAGGGGGGCAGATCTCTGTGTGGTAGAAGACTGGCTATTAGAATACTCTGGGTCCAGAAATCATTGGTGATTTCATTCGAAGTACCCCCTCATGCCACATCTGAATGGCATGGGGCTGTAACTATCTTCTGTATTTCTATCTTTTTAATAAACTCCTTTAAATCTTCAGCAAGGGTCCGGGCTATTGCATATCTATCCTTAGCTCAGGACAAGAACCTGCAGTTTTATGGGAATAGTCTTGGGGAGCCTAACAAAGGACCCTAGGGAGAGTTCTCCCAAACCATGAGTCCAAACTATAACACCAAGGACCAGGAGGAGGATACAGACCTCCTTCAAAGAGGGAAGATACCACAAGATCTTGACTTTGAACCGCTGGAGATAGTCACATGACCACAACTACACGTACAGAAAGAAGGCTTTTGGTCAAGCAGAGTGTAATGTAAGTAAATCCTCATAATTATATCAAAAGATTTATACCAGAGAGAATAGTCAAATCTACACCTAGTGGGGTCAGGAATGTTATGGTGTGTGAGATGATATGGTTTTGGGGAAACTGTCCCCGAGGACCCTTGTTAGGGTACAACACACAATTTCCCTCAAATCACAACAAAACCCCAAAAAACAGAAAAACGGCAGGTTCTTGTCCTGAGCTAAGGGTCAATACACATTAGCCCAGACTCTTGCTGAAGATTTAAAGAAGTTTATTAAAAAGATAGAAATACAGAAGACAGTTAAAGCCCCATGCCATTCAGAAATGGCACGGAGGGGCAGGGGCAATTCGAGCGAATTCACCCACAATTCCTGCATGCTGAGTGTTCTTATCCAGACCAAGTCTATAGCAGGTCCTTTGATATGTAGATATGCTGCTCACTCTGTCTTCATCCCAGCCAGACCCACCCCCTCTGAGGCAAGGGGGCAGCCCTGTCTCAGGCACAGATCCCCACACCTTTTGTTACATTCCAAAACATATTAAGGTGCTTTCTGGAGTCTGGGCTTTCCTTCCATCCTTGAGGAACTCTGCCTCTCTTTAGAAATGTAAAAAGGCCCTTTTTCTGAGGAACTTTGCTTCTCTTTAGAAGTGTAAAAAGGCCCTTTTCCCTGACACTCCTGGCTTTCTTTATTACCAAAGATATATTTTTTAAATTGGAAATCTTTCCCACTACTGGAACATTAATACATTTTGAAACCTCTTCCCAATACTGGTACAAGGAAGACTATTGGTTAATCAAAGATGGGAGATAATAATCTTTATAAAAACTACTTGGTATTCAAAAACTTTAGTGTCTTATTTTCAAAGCACTCCACTACATTTCTCTGATGTAGTGCTTTAATTTCTGTCTCTTCTTTCTACCTTTGTGATAATAAAAATTGCTTAAGCTTACAGCATAATTCTGGCTATTTTTTTTCTAAGGTAGCTAAGAACAAGAAACCACAGCTCCATTGCACACAATTGGGTAGAATAACTAAATAGGCATTTCACAAAAGAAATGCAAATCCACACACTCACAGCTAATTGATTTTTTATAAAAGGGCCAAACACATACACTGGAAGAAAGATAGTCTGTTCAACAAATGGTTTTGGCAAAACTGGTTAGCCATATGCAGAAAAATGTAAATAAATCTCACTTTCTCACCCTGCACAAGAGTCATTCAAAATGGTCAAAGACTTGGAAATTAGTCCAGTGACCTTGAGGGTCCTTGAAGAGGGCATAGGTCTAACACTGCAATAAAAAGGCAAACTATGGAAACATAGTTCCAAACTATGGAACCACCTAAGATGTTGAGGAGGTAGAATAGGAGGTAGGCAGATAGGGAAGAGGCCTCGGTAGAAAAAACCTTAATTTCCTGAGAGGTGACAAATACTAATTAAGTTCCAAGGCTCCTAAAAGAGATCAGTTCTTCCAAGGTTCAGAGATAAGAAGGACCAAAGCTTCACAAAACCATCTGTTTACTAATCAACAAACCCAGGAGACATCACTGGAGCAAGTTTGACACTCCTACTGAAAGGAAACTCTTTAAAGGACATGCAAACAGCACTCCTACTTAAAGGAAACCCCTCAAAGGACATGCAAATACCCTATGCAAATTCTGAGAGCTGCTTCTCAGAATCCCCAGAATCCCAAACTCCAACCAACAGAGGACATGCAGACATATATAAATCCCTAGCGCAGCCACCAAGACTGTTTTTCCCTCTCTGGGAACCCCTTCCCTTTGGGGAGCTTTTCTCTTTCTCGCAGGTTGTGTTAGCTTTGAGAGAAGGTGGAGTGCAACTGACGGCACGTGGCCTGGGCTATATTCGGGTAGTGATCTGAAGGCCTCTGCTGGACATCAAGGCTGACCAGGGCCCCTAGGGGTGACCTGCACTTCCTTTCTGGCAGATCGCGTGGACTCTGGGAGAAAGCAGCTTGCAACTGAAGGCATTTGGCTTGGGCTGCCATCAAGTATTGTCCTGAAGGCAGCTGCTGGACACCAGAGCCCCGATAGCCCTAGAGGTGTTCTGCCACTTTCCCTATTCCTTTCTGGCAGTGGACTCTGGGAGAAAGCAGCTTGCAACTGAAGGCATTTGGCTTGGGCTACCTTCAAGTATTGTCCTGAAGGCAGCTGCTGTACTTCAGAGTTCCGACAGCCCCTTCAGGGTGTTCGGCCACTTTTCTCTATTCCCTGTTGCTTCCAATAAACCTTTTACTCCCCTTCCTGTGGTCTGCGGGTGTCATTCTTTGCTCACTGTAGACAAGAACCCGGTAAGGAAACACCAAGTTTCTGAGTTTTACTCAGCTATAAAGAAAAACACAATTACATCATTTACAGGGAAATGAATGGAACTGGAAAACATTATTCTAAGTAAGATTAGCCAGTTACAAAAAAAGAAGAAATCAGATGCTTTGCCCAATATGCAAAAGTTAAGAAGAAATGAGAAACAGGAGGAACTCCAGATGAAGAAGGAGAACCTAAAGAGGAGCAAATAAGGCAATTCAACTGAGGAGATGGGAGGGGGGGAAGAGGGAAACACTCTAAAGAACATGATGTACTGAAACAAACATCAAAGTCAATCACTAAGCCAAGTATTGGAAGGAGGGATGGGGAGGGAATGGGATAGGGATTGGGTAAGGGCTAACTGGGTGATGTGTGCATGTATGTCTATATGTGTTTTTTATCCCATTAAGATGTATGACCACAATGTACCAATAAAAAAATAAACAACTAAACATCATTAGCAATCAGAGAGATGCAAATGAAAACTTTTTTGAGATTTCTCCTCATGCCAATTAGAATGAAAATCATTAAAAACACAAACAATAATAAATGCTGGTAAGTACGTGGAGAAGTAGAAACTCTGATACACTGCTGGTGGTATTGAAAATTAGTGCAACCACTTTCTTTCTTTTTTTTTTTGTGTGTGTGTGTGGTACTGGGGTTCCTGGAAGCCCTTCTTCCTCCGGGCTCCACTCCCAGACCTATTTTATATTTTTTTATTGGAAACAAAGTCTCTTAAGCCAGTGAGGCTCACTGTGAACCTGCGTGATCCTCCTGTCTCTGCCTCCCAAGCATGGAGATTACAAGCATGTGCCACCACGCCCAGCTAGTGCAACCACTTTCAAAAATAATTCAGAGGATTCTCAGAAAAATGGGGATGAACCTATCTTATGATCCAGCAATACCACTCCTGAATATCTACCAAAGAAATTGAAAGCTGACCATAGTAATACATGCATTTGTGTGTGTGTGTGTGTGTGTGTGTGTGTGTGTGTGTAGCTGTACAATTCATAGTTGCCAAACTATGAAATCAACTGAAATGTCCATCAACAGCTGAATGAATTACAAAATAATGGAATATGTACACAAAGAAATTATACTCATCCATAGAGAACAAAATTATGTCATTTGCAAGGAAATGGATGAAACTGGAAAATATTATGCTAAGTGAGATTAGTTAGCTGCAAAATGTGAAAGCTTGTATGTTCTCCCTCACATGCAGGAACTAGGGAGAACTTGGGACACAGGGGGAACTCCAATTAAAGAAGGAGAAACCTTAGTAGCGTGAAGGAGGGTACCAACTGATGGAGACAGAAAGGGGAGGAAGACTTGAAAAGACAAACATCTCAATGGAGATGATGTACATATGTGAACTTATCAAAGCTAATCACTGTCCTGAGCCCCCCAAAAGGTGAAGATGGCAAAGGAGTGAGGTGGAAACTGGGAAACAAATACAAGCATGTATACCTCTATCACCCTGAACTTCATCAAGATACGTGATTACAATGCAGCAATGAAAGGAAAATGTTGGTTATCTCAAATTTTACACAACTATTTGAAACCAGCGCAATTCTCACTGAGCTAGATGTGAGATTCAGAATGAGCAGTGTTTGTTATTGGAGTTAATCATCTCTTGTCCTCTGATCCTCACTATCACTGCTTAAGAAGTGAGGCATCTTTCTGAGACAAGTTATCTTCATTGAGGTGGAGCTGAGGGCTGAAGGTAGTAATCTGAAGAGTTAATCAACAGTTTATTTTGGCTCCAAAACAAACTTCATGATCTCAGTGTTTCTCAATGTGTTTTTGTCAAATAAACCTCTTTTTTTTTAAAGACTATTCCACAAACTCCTGAACTACTTTAAAACTCTTTTTGTGGCCAGGCGTGGTGGCGCATGTTTGTAATCCCTGCAGAGGCAGAGACAGGAGGATCTCCCTGGTTTGAAGCCAGCCATGTTGGCTTAAGAGACCCTGTTTCCAACTAAAAATGTAAATATGGGTCTGGGAGTATAGCCCAGAGATAGAAGGGTTTCCGGGAACCCAGGACCACCAAACAAACAAACAAACAAACAAACAAACAAAACCCTTATTGTAAGTAAAGCATAGTAGTGCATACTTGTATGCCCAATACTTGGGAGTACAAGACATGAGGATTTCAGGCTCAAGGCCAGCCTCAGCAGTTTAGCAAGGACCTTAGCAATTTAGCCAGACCCTGTTTCAAAATTAAAATAGGACTAGGGGTGTAACTCAGATGTAGAACATCCCTGGGTAAGTACCAAAAAAATCTTGCTATAGACACTTCAAGCAGATGTATAAAAATAACTGAAATATATAGTAATGTGCAATAAATGATATATAAGACCTAGTACCAGTAACTCTCAGATATGTATAAGGAGGTAGAGAGACGTTTCATGGCCAAACAGCTCGCACAAAGGATGCTGCAGGCCTTAGCATCAAGCAACACAGTAGATGGACCAGGCATTAGTTTTAGAGGCCAGTTTTTCCTTAGACTGACGAATAAACAGACTGAAATTTAGTTAATTGATGTGTGGAGTCTCATAGTCATTTATTGGAAGAATCAGGAATAAAACAAAGGTTCCCTTGTTTTCAATCCATGGATATCACGCTAAATAACTATGGAAAGGTGATTGATGAGCAATGATCATCTAATCCAATCTACCTTAGTCTGAAAACTTCAAGATTTTATTTAAGTCAACTGCAACTGAAGGGAGCAGATAAAAAAAAAAAAATAAAGATTTAAAAGATTTAAGGGAGTTGGTATTCAATCCATTATGTGCTTAACAAATATTTCTAGAAAGTACACTATGTATTTCTAAGTAAATCATCCTCCCCAGAGGCATGAATTCTTGGTGTTATATTTTCTATGCAATAGAAAAAAATGCAGCATGCAGATACAGGTGTAGATATTTTTTGAAGTATCTAGTGAAGCAGCACAGCAACTACCAAATAAATGCACTGAGAGCAAGGAGTTCTACATTTAGCAAAATAAAGATTTGATGAATTCTATTCAGTTGTTTATAGGGATATCTTGGGGGATGGATATCTAAGAAATTTGTGGGTAAGGGGAGTGGTATTACTGAAGCACAGGTAGACATCCAAGATGTTGGGAAGGAGTAAAATCACAAAGATAGTAAAAGAAATAGTTGAACTTTACTTTAAAATTTCTCCCAGGAGTGTCCATATTAATCACAGTTAGCAATTACTTTAGGAATCTCCCATGCTCTTACTGCATAGTGGGAGGTAAATCTTACTCTCCCTAGGAGCTGCATTTGATGTTACTTTTGCAAGTCTATTAAGGACTGAGTTCACCTGCAGCCCATAGCTTCACCCTCGGGACTCTGAGCTGAGGCTGCCTCCATCAACTTGACTTTATATTTGCTCTGGAAAATTCTTCCCAGAAAGAGAAGAATGTAAACCACTAAATAAGCTCATTGTTTCAAGTAGACTCAACCAATTTTCTTCTAGGACAAGAGTTACTTTATTTGAATAGATAGCCACCTTCTGAGGACAATAGTTTGCTTAAATGGGAAGAGATCACTTACCTGGAAATAAGTAACTCTGCGCTTTATCTCAGATCCTCAATTCGCTGTGTGCGCCAATCCTAAACTATTCTACTAAAATCTGCCTAATCCCCGTCATTTCTAGGCACTAACCACTTGTCTTCACCCACTGAATCCTGAATGCCCTATAAAAACTGCCAGCTTCCTTCTTTAATTCATTGCTAAATCTCTTTCTAGGTGTAACCCTTTCTTCCAATACTGTTAGTAAATTTACCTCTCTTGATCAATAGGTTACTTTGATATCTGTTGAGAGAGTTGGTGGCTGACACTACTCACAGTGAAGAGTTTTTCAAACACAGAATTAGCCACAGGCTGTATACATCCTAAAGATATAAGATTTTGACTTATTTTTCCACTTGTCACTTATTTGTGAGACAAATTGAGATGTAAAACATTTATTTGTGTCTGACAAAAAGTCTTATGGTAGGGGGGTATTTGGGATTGAGCCCAGAAGTGCTTTACATCTGAACTATATAGCCCCAGCACATTTATTTGCTTGTTTGTTTACTTATTTATTTATTATTTTTTGAAACAAGGTCTCCTTAAGTTACTGCATACTGGTCTCAAATCTGTGATCCTCCCATCTCAGTCTCCCAAGTACTGAGATTACAGGCATGTGACACTATGCCTGGCTCAGATAAATAAATTTTAACCAGAATTACCTGTCATTTTTCTTGATGACCACTCTATAGAGTCCAGTAGGGGGAAGCCACTGGGTTCTTGGCATCCTCTGCTCTGTCCTGAGGCCTGGCAGTGGTCCATTCACCATTCTGCCTGGTTGAACCCCCACAAACCCAGCAGAAGCCTCACTTCCCTCCAGCCTCACTCTGTTGACCTCTTCCCTTCCTTTGAGGGCATGAAGAGCTCCTGTGGACATCACAAGAGAAGATAGAGTCCTACAAAACCATGCTGTGTTTGAACAGCTTGTCATCTCCTCTCCTGTGACTGCTGTGAAGCAACATGAGGGCAGCTCTATCCCTATTTCCAAATGTTAAGATGTATATGGGGAAAAGAGTCTCCTTCATTTAGAAACTTTCTTAGACCTGCACAATATGTGCCCAAGCACTGAGCTTTGTGGCTGAGAGGGGAAACAGTACACAGCTGTGATCAGCTCTCTCTGCATGTTTTTTTTTTTTTTCCTTCTCCCCACACTCAACAGGGGCAGACAAGGCAGATTTAGGTTGGTTTTATAAACACACAGCTTGTCCAACAGAAGAGCCACTTCTGTCACTATCTCAACAGAAAGAGCCTTTCTATCACTGTCTTGAAATTCTTGATAATTTTAAAACAAAAAAACTCTGCATTTTTATTTTGTACTTGACTCTATGAACTACAAATTTAAGGCATGTTTATTCTTCTTTCCCAAATATTCTAGATGCCATGCTTTTTCTGAAGAGCCTTAAAATTCAACAGTAAATATAAAATAAAAAGTTATTCAAAAGCCACCCTTGTTGCATTTCTTGAGATAAAATATTCCTAAATTGCTTAGAGAATACAAAATCCAAATTTAGATAACAAGCTTTGAACAACTCTACACTGAGAACACTCTTTGTAGCTCCATTCCAGTTACTCTAAGGCAAAAGAAATAGTGCATTGTTTTGAGAAAATGCCATGTGCACAGAGACTTGAAAGAAAAAAAAATCATATTAATATGGTTTTATTTTATATTCTTTATTAAAAATAGAAGTAATTCTATCTTTATCATGAGAATGATGGGTACTAGTATTAGTATCTGTATTTTTCACTTTAATTTCCACATACTAAAAATAAATATAAAATAAAATCCCCAACTAACTGTACAAATTTTCCAATAAAATTTAGGTAGTCAATGTGTTTATTCATTAGATGATTTATATGCATTTCAAACATAATTTATCACATGAGAGTTGATCTAAAGCCAGGCATGGTGGCACATGCTTGTAATCCCAGAGCTTGAGAAGCTGAGACAGGAGGATCACACAGGTTCCAAGCCAGTCTCAGCTACTCAGTGAAGCTCTCAGCAACCTAGTAAGACCCTGTTTTCCAATAAAATATAAAATAGGTCTCCTGGTGTAGCCTGGAGGTAGAAAGCCCCTGGGTTCCATCCCAGCACCACACACACACAAAAAAAATAAAAAATAAAAAAATAAAAATAAATAAATAAATAAATAAATGTACTTGAACATATTTTATGAGAATTTGATTTTTTTAATTCAAACATTTATCAAAAACTACTTACATTTAGCCAGGCGTGGTGGCACACTCTTGTAATCCCCGCGCTTGGGAAGCAGAGACAGGAGAATCACAAAGGTTTGAAGCCAGCGTCGCTGCCTTAAAAGAACCTGTTTCCAAATAAAAAAATATAAAATAGGTCTGGGAGTATAGCCCAGAGATAGAAGGGTTTCCAGGAACCCCAGTACCACCAAAAAAATAAAATAAAATAAATAAATAAATAAATAAATAAATAAATAAAATAAAAGTACCCCACATACATTTTGAAATAAAATTATAAATATAGAAAAGCCTTTTAGTTCTTTGATTCATTGAACAAGTTATTCCAATTGAAGAAAATTCCAGGTCATGGGCATTCTGGAAAATCTACATAATCTCAGATATTTCAGGAGTAGTTGAACAATTATCCATATGATGCCTGGATCTGGAGGCTCCTAATCATGAAGAGGGCAACACTCCTGCAAATACCATGTCTCCAACTTGCCTTCTGTGCCTCTCTGAGCAGAGGAGCAGACTAAACTTGTAGCAGAGCTGGCATTTTTATGACTCAGTGAGTATTGCCTGTCAAGGCAAATTTTTCTCCAGGGCCTGGTAAAATAAATGTATAGTACAAAGTATTAAAAACATGCACTTTTAAGTCTTGGATACAGAGGAGTCAAAGAATAAATATGTAGTAAATCACTGAAAGTTTTTCTTGATCTCTCTATTTCTGAGATATTAACATAAATGTTAAGCTTTTGCATATTCCCTTAGCAGTCTTTGTTATAAACTATATCATCAAGTTGCTATAAATGTTTATTAGTTCTCTTGTCTATTATAAGCTCCTTAAGGACAGAGCATATTTCTGTCATATTATTTTTCATTCTTAGAACCTAAAACAGTGACAGGCAAACACCATGTGCTCAGTATTATTATTACCATTATATAAATAAATAAGGAGATAATGTATTTTAGTAAATGAGTGATTGAGCTTCAGCTTGAAAAATTTCTGGACTCTGCTTCTAGCCAAATTCTATAGTCTTAAGTTTTGGCATGATCTAATTAATGAATTTGCCATCATTAGCTTTAAAGCTCTGTGTGCTCTGTTTTAATCATAACAAACTAACCTTGAGAGTTATATCATTCTCAAAATGAACTATAGATATTCAGAGGTACTCCTAGAGCTTATAAAAGAATATTTCAAATATTTTAAAAAACGTTGAGTTGTATGGGAATAGAGAGAAGAAAACTTTTTATTCCACTCTATTAGATTCTGTCTTCAGCAGCTGAATTAAGTAACAGAAAAAAAGTAAAAAAAAATCAAAAGAAGCAGTTAAACTTGGAAACATATATACAAATTTAACAAAGTGCAATAAATTATTGGAAGATATATGATAAAAAGGTTTGTTTTGTCGGTTTTGTTGTTGCAAGCTCATTTCAGTGCTGTTTTTTTTTTCTAGTATAAAAGAGAATATATTTACATGGAAACTTATGTTCACCTTTACAAAGAGAAATTTTTTTTCCTATTCTTCTTTTATGCTTGAAGGATAGGACATGAGATTTGTCCTTTGCTGTTTCTCAATTATCTTGGGCTCTCAATAATCCTATACCAAAGTGGGATATTTTAGGATAGTCTAGTCTTATCCTCTTAATTTTTATTGTCTAGAATTTTACAGAAAGTTTCACATAACATGGTGGAGTTGATGGCTATGGACGAAGGATTTTGTCTAGCATCTGTGTGTGTGTGTGTGTGTGTGTGTGTGTGTGTATATATATATATATATATATATATATATATATATATATATATGAGTAGGAGCTAGATGCAGTGGTACAAGATTACAATCCAAGCACTTGGGAGGCTGAAACAGGAGGATCTTGGTTCAAGGACACCCTCAGCTACTTAGTGAGGCCCTTTACAAATCAGTGAGACTTTGTTTAAAAATAAAGAATAAATAAAATAGGGCTGGGGGTATAACTTGGAGGTAGAATGCTCCTGGGTTTCATCCCCAGTGCCAAAAAAATAAAATAAAATAAAAGAGTAGAAAAAAATCTCAACAATGCTGAGCATACTTCCTTAGTTCACTAAACTATTCTTCAATCCTGGGAATAAATTAGAACAACAACAAAAAGACTGAACCTCATTTGTTTGTTAGAGAATATTAATCTTTACTTTTAAAAGTAAATTATGTACTTTCTGTCCCATCCAATTTTCACTGAAACATCATTTTCACCAAGGCTTATACTTGCTTCTTCTTACTATGCAATCAGTATATCAAGAAAGACAGAACAGACAATATTGCCAACTTTAGATTATTGCTTCTAGTTTGCATAGTGCATTGAGCTCTTGTTCTATTACTATAGAGAGATTTAGAATTATATTTTCAAAATCATAATTTCCTAAATGTGAGAAAAATCCTCAATGGTAAAAATCACTTAGAATTACAATATTTAGGAAAATTTGTGTGTCCTTTTTTTAAATATATTTATGAAATGTCACATTGTATAAAAAGAACCCTAAGTTTTTATTTGGCTACCATTAAGGTGAAGTACCAGGTATCTAAACTCAATATAGGTAGCTAAATTCAATTCATTCTCAAAATTTATATTAAAGTCCTTGTCATCTCATGAGATAAAATGTCCAGTGTCGTTTCTTGGGCAAGTTTAGAATGGAATGTATGGTCCACCAAATGGAGTTTGGTGCATTTTGTCATCTGTCATATTATAGCTGCCTAGCTCCAATTTCTATATGCCCCTATAAGTCTATAATAACAGAACATGTTCCAAAATAACTGATATAGTCTTTAAGTGCCTGGAATCTGATTTTGGCACTTAAAAGGCTTGCTTTTAGCCAGGCTTCATGTAACAGGCCTGTAATCCCAGTACTTAGGAGGCAGAGACAGGAAAGTTGCAGGTTTTAGACCAGCCTCAGCAACTTGGTAAGACTCTTAGCAATTTATCAAGGCCCTGTTTCAAAAAAAAATGAAAAGGGTTGGGAGTGTGTAGGTTGTAGGTAGTATGCCCCTACATTCGATTTTTCAGTACCAAAGAAGAACAAAATCATAAATGGCTTGCTTTTGTTAGCTGACCAAATTGGTATAGACTTTTGGTCTACCCGTATATAATTTATGGTGCTTGTTAGTTATTAGGAAACAGTAAAGCTATTTATATAAGGCTGGCATGTGGACCAATCAAAATATTTGGTAACTTGGCAAATGTTTGTATCATAAGAATTAGTGTCACTGACACTTATGACTTTCATTAGAGGTTTGAATATGGCACCTATGGAAGTAAATAATAAAGTTAAATTATAATATTGCTTTGGCATATCACTTAGTGATGGGTCCAGCCCATCAATGGTGGGGCCGAGAGGAAGGTTGAGTGACTACGGCCCCGAACAACAGCAACACACAGAGCCGGGAGCTGAGTCAAGCAGTAGCTCATTTATTCTTCTTTTAGCAACATATATATAGCACAAAACCACAAGGGGAATTTCCAATGAGGAACTAGCCTAGCCTATCGGGATAAAGGTCACCTCTTCACAGACCCAGCATGTAGCTCACAGCCAATCCCAGGCTAGTACATGAGCCATTCATGTGTGCGGAAGCTCCTTTAAAGGTAAAAAGAGAAAAAAACTGCTTAGTCTCCCCACCAATAACGAATGGGGAAATCATGCCTTCATAACTTCCTCCAGGCGCCATCTTAGCCCCTTTTCTGCTGAATCCTTTTACTGCAGAAGTTCTTAAACTTTGCCTAAGGCTTAGCCTGCAGGCTTCTCAGGGAGAGGGAGGCTGCATCTCTTTGGGTGCTGTATTCACACACCCCAACAACTTAGCAAAAGCTTAGTACTATGCCTGTTTTCAATGAAAATGGAGCAATCCCCTCCAAAATATATTACCTGATAAAGGGATAGTCCTTGAGCTTCCATAAAGGATTTCCTGGGCTCACTTAATGCACCAGAAAAAAAAGTTATCATCCTTTGTCTGGTCACTATCTTCTGTAGTTCATGTACCATTTTATTCCACTGTCAGAAATGAAAACTATTTCAGGTTCTTTAGTGATTTCTAAATATGACCAGCAATTAGATTGATTACTTAACATTAGGTTTATGCTTTACTATTTTATGAAAAAATAGTAAAGACTAGTGGGAATAATATAGGGTCTGAAAATGAGCCCAGATTGGAGGATCAGATGAAAAAATAAAATAGACTAAGACAAAGATTCTCCAGCCAGCCTTTCATTACTTGGGAGAAAAACAGGGGAGAATTTATATAAAAATTCAGAAAAGATTCATCCTCCTTCTTAAGGAAAGAGTTCCAGGGTAGAATAAAATATTGGTGGTGATGAAGTTCTTCATTTATGATATTGGGAAATACCATCTACATCATGGTTGTGTGTGTTTCTGAAGGTTGAAAATTGTCCTGGAGTTCTTACGTTGAAGTCATGTAGGAATACCTCCCAATTTTCTTGGGAATGTGGTATATGTCTACTTTGCTATGGTTCCTATGAACCAACGGAGATTTTCTGTTGTTTGGATTGTAATAGAAGAGATTAGCAGTAGTACCCAAGATTCTTCCCGGGAAGGTGGCAGGGCATGCTTTCTACTAAAACCTTGATGTACAATTAATCTGGTTGAAAAGGATAGCAAGGCTTACTTGGTCAGAAAAGGCCATGGCATTCTGACCTGTTAACAACATACTGCACACATACAAGTTAGTTCACATAAGTCTTATAATATATATTAAATCCAAGAATAAAAGGTTTAGAGATGCGGGTAGATATAGGATGACCAAAAATCTTAAAAAGGTTAATCCATGACTCTTAGTAGTAGTATTTCAGATTTTTATTAGGAACAGGAAGAATGCCTTTCACCATTCAAGCTGAGTTTCTTGGCATGTTTTTTTCTTTTAAACTCTTTTTTTATGTCTAGGTTTTTACCTTCTATTTTCTCTGACAACTGGGAATGGCAGGGGGTACAAGATTTTAATGAGTACCCCAGAGAGTTTTTTTTCAAGCAAGTAATTTGTTTTTGTTATAAAATGAGTTCCTTCATCTGATCCTATCCATAAAACATGAAAAAAAATGAGGAATATTTTTAGTTCTTAATTCCCTTCCCAGGAAATTATTAAGGTGATTCCTACTACTCAAGAACTGGGTAGAAGCTTTGACAGTAAGGATAGTTCCAATTAAGATTAAAATTAAAATATATCATGGACCTTTGAGTTTAATGGAAAGTATCTTTAGAAAATCTGACAAAATGTTCAACAAGGACCTTAGGATGCTGACATTTTTTCTGAGGGGATAATTCATTTACCAGTAACTGCCAGAGCCCCAACATCTTGTACTGCCCAGCAGATGGAAAATTGATGCATTTTATTGGATCCAAGCCAAACTCTCATAACATATAATGAGGTGCAAGGAGCTTATCCAGTTTTCTTGATGACCCCCACAAAAATCTGTCTAAACAGATGCCAATTGGTGACAACTTCAAACTCACTGGTCTGTGACGCTTTAAACAACAGGATTATAGGACCTATGCCTATGTTTCACCTTATAATTATCTTCTTTATTAAAAAGAACATAAAATGCAGAGACAAAGAAACAATACTGCTACTTTCGTAATTTATCTCTACTCCTATGTGGAGAAAATAAAAACCAAAACAAAAGCTGCAATACTCACAGAACTAGTATACACAAATGTTTTTTTCTGCTAATTTAAATTTTGAAAGAAAAAGAAAAGTAGAATTTTTTTTTACTGCCTTTTCTTTCAACTAGACATTGGAAACAGAAACTGGGCGACTTCTTAGTAAAAATTCTTACCTTTTGGTGACTGTGTTAAGGGTCTTAGACCTAAGCTAAAACCTCTGGAGCAAGTAATTGTCCTAGCTGATCTATCCCATTTGCCGTAATTGTAGGGGAGAAAAAGCATTGCCTATATCTTCTTAACTTTGCATTCTGTCTATGAATTAATTTGATGAAAGACAGGTTATCATAAAAAACAAATTTTATTTTAGGTCAATATGTTTATATGTAAAACAGAAAAAGTAAATGTCCCAAAGAAGTGGCTAGACCAAGAGGCTTTAAAATCAAAGACATAAGCAAAAAAAGTGATAAATTGGGCCAGGCATGGTGGTATACACTTGTATTCCAGTACTTGGGAGGCTAAGATAGGAGGATCGCAGGTTTATGACCAGCCTAAGCTATTTAGTGAGGCCTTCTGCAACTTAGTAAAACCCTGTTTCAATATAAAGAATAAAAAATAGGGCTGGAGGTATAGCTTAGAGCTGGATTGCCCCTGGGTTCAGTCCCCAGTACTGGGGGAGGGGGAGAGAGCAAGAAATAAAGAGAAAATAAAGGCTTAACTCATTTCTATCTTTGTTCTTCTTGATATAGAAGACAGAAAGACCTTTATGCTGATGTAAAATAACAACTCTGCTTTATGAAAATTAAAAAATTGTTTATTTTGCACCAAGTACAAGTTACTGTGGTCTCATAACATGGATTAAAATTACCCTGAATAACATGAGACACAATGGAAGATGTTACATGAACTTTTATAGTCATAGAACAAAGAAATTCATAAATCAATGCATTTAATAAATTGATTGGTAGGGCATTTAGTAGATAGTGTTAGAAATAAATTTTCATAGTGTCATAAGAGAAAATATGGCCAGACATGGTGGCGGTTGAGACTGGAGATCGCAGTCTGCAGACAGCCTCAGCTATTTAGTGAGGCCCTTTGCAACTTAGTGAGACCCTATTTCAAAATAAAAAATAAAAAATGGACAGGAGGTGCAGCTTGGAGGTTGAATGCTTCTGGGTTCCATACACACACACACACACACACACACACACACACACACACACACACACACACAAATGTAAAGCAAGCAAGCTGCGTAAGAACTCCACCAAGTGTTTATCCCTAACTCTGATTTCTGCACTACTTCTATGGACAGGAATATGGTTTCACAGTCTTATGTATTTGGCTAATTTGTCTAGAATGAAATACTGGGGAAGAGGCTGATATTTGCTGTTCTCAGGAAATGAAAACTCAGAAATAAAAATGTATACAACGTTTAAAATGTTGGTTTTACAAATTGGAGCTACTTTAAGTTAAGCTAAAGTTGAGCATGTTTGCACATGCTTGCAATCCCAGTACTAGGAAGGCTGAGACAGGAGGATTACAGGTACAAGGATAGCCTCAGAAAATAGTGAGAATTTCTTCATCATAGTGAGACTGTTTCAAAATAAAAATATAACAGTTCTGAAGATGTAGCTTGAAGGTAGAATGTCTATGGATTCAATTGCTAGTAACACACACACACACACACACACACACACACACACAAATTAATTTAGTCCTTTGGTAGAAAAGAATTATATTCTCACAGTGTGATACAGAATAGTAGGAAAATATTTTCTATAGATTTCAGATATTATTTTATAGCATTTTTAATCTTAGGGCTGGTGGAGGTAAGATGTCTGCTAATCTAAATGACACTTTTTGAAAAGTTTGCCTAGGAGACATGAGAATGTTAGGTCAGGTACAAAAGTTACAGTAATGCCCTTAAATGTCTTTCAACAGGTCAAGATCATTTCACTCTCCATCTACAACATTCCATCTATCGACAATCATGACATTCTAGTCAGCCAACGTAAGTCTGCAGGATCTTTAATATAGATACGACTTCTTCAGGGAACTTCGTTTTCGCATTTTCCAAAGGAAGTTTATGATTGTTCCACAAAAGGAAATTTATGTGTTGCTTATAAGCAGAAAAGGTAAGGACAGAGGATTATCACAGGAAAGGATTATTATCACAGGAAAGGATTGATTTCATGAAGTGTCCAAGGAGTTTCTAGAGAAGAGGATTCAACACAGGACCTGCAGATCTTTAGCTTACTTATTAAAAAATACTCAGCATGTATCAGTCAGAGATATAGGCAGAGGTTTATTTAAGAAAGTATAAAATATGCATTCAAAGGAGAATATGTGCTGTCTCAAAAGAGAGATGCATTTTGGAGGTACATGATTATTCTTTTAAAGGAAACTTGGTGAGGGATAGGTATGGGAATATATATGATAATGAGTTTAGTATGGTGATCACAAGACAGTTTTTAGTGGTCTGATCATTTTCAGCATCCTTTAGCTGATCACGGTCATCATTTGATCAATAGGAAAGTCTTCTAAATTACAGGTTTCTTGAGATATTCTTTCTTGCTAATAAATCATGAAGTAATTATAGTTTTTGTTGTTTTTGTTAACTTTAAGATTTACAGATGTCTTGGAAATTTGGGGAAAAAATTAAGTCTAAGAAAAGAAATGGTTTGGAGCCCAGCGTGGTGATGTGCGCTTTTAATCCCAATACTTGGGAGGCTGACACAGGAGGACTGCAAGTTTGTGGCCAGTCTCAGCTACTTAGGGAGGCCCTTCCCAACTTAGTGAGGCCCTGTTTCAAAAAAAGAATAAAATATAGGGGTGGAATGCAGCTTTGAGGTGAAATGCCCCTGAGTCAAATTCTCAGTACTGTCAAAAAGAAAAGAAATGTTTGGAGAGTAAAGTTATAAAGAACTATATTTCTTATTTTTATTTTGGTGGTACTAGAGTTCAGGGAAGCCCTTCTACCTTTGGGCTTCACTCCCAGACTTATTTTGTATTTTTTAAATTTGGAAACAGGGTCTCTTAAGCCAGCACAGCTAGCTTCGAACCTGCGCGATCCTCCTGTCTCTGCCTCCCAAACGCAGGGATTACAAGCGTGCACCACCATGCCTGGCTATAAAGAACTTTAATATCAGATTTTTATATTAAAGTTTTTGTTGTTGTTGTTGTTGTGTGTTTGTTTTTTTGTTTGCTTTTGGTGGTACTGGGGTTTCTGGAAGCCCTTCTACCTCTGGGCTACACTCCCAGACCTATTTTATACTTTTCTATTTAGAAACAGGGTCTCTTAAGCCAGCGCGGCTGGCTTCAAAACTGCGCGATCCTCCTGTCTCAGCCTCTCAAGCACGGGGATTACAAGTGTGTGCCACCACGCCTGGCTAAAGTTTTATTTTTGTATCATTAGAAATCAAGCAGATGCATATCAAAACTACACTGAGATTTCAACTAATCCCAGTCAGAATGGCAATCATCAGTAAGTCAAACAACAATAAATGGTGGTGAAGATGTAGAGAAATAGAAACTCTTCTATACTACTGGTGAGATTGTAAAGTAGTGCAGCCACTATGGAGATCAATGTGAAGAATCCTCAGAAAATTTGAAGGGGATCTACTATATAATCCAGTTATACCACTCCTGGGTATTTTTTCAAAGAGACTAAAATTGGAATATTATAGTAATGTGTGCATATCCATGTTTGTTTGTTTGTTTATTAGTGTGGTCCTGGGAATTGAACACAGAGGCATTCTACTTCTTAGCTACACCCCCAGATCAATTTTATTTCTTATTAAAGACAGGGTCTCTCTAGGTTGCTGAGAGCCTCATTAAATTGCTGAAGCTATCATCAAACTGGTTATACTCCTGTTTCAGTCTCTCAAGTGCTAGTATTACAAGTGTGTGCCATCATCCCTGGCTCGATCTCCATGCTTATAGCAAAACAATTCACAATAGTCAAATTATGGAGTCAACCTAAGTACCAAATGAGCAGATAAAAAATTATAGGATTAAAAAATTATAGGATTAAAAAATAATGGGATGTAAACACAATGGAATTCTACTTAACAATCAAGAAAAATAAATTATATTATTTTCAGGTAAATGGATAGACCTGGAGAACATTATATTCAGTGAGATTAGCTCATCACAGAATGTGAAAGGTCATGTTTTTTCTCTCATATTCAGAATCTAGGGAGTCATTGAGATATCACAGGGGCTTCAGATAATGGAGGAAAAACTACAGTGGAGCCAGGGAGTTGGTCTAAGAGAAGCAAGGGAGATGGAGAATCAATGAAGGAAGCACTTCTATTGACATTAGGTACCTATGTGAAATTACTAATGTCATTCTCAGTATAAAAGCCATCAAGTGCTGTGTGCATGTATGTCACTAGCACTGTGAACTACATTATTATATGATACTACAATGTGTTAATGAAAGTATATAAAATAAGACTAAAGTATTATTTTACTTCTTCCTGTGTGTCTCCTATTTGTTTTATTTCTTCTATCCTACATAACTATGTCTACTATTTCTAAGTTGCCTCAGCTCTACCCAAAACTATGCCAAAGTGGCATATTTTGAGGCATATTTTGTTCTTGAAATAGGATAGAAGAAATAAAAATATAGGTAGAAAGGAGACACATAAGAAGAAAAGGAAAATGTAATATTAAGCTGGAAGTCTATGTTAAAACCTGTTAGACAAGTCCCTGAGGAATTTACAAGTGACTCTGAGCACTGTAGACCACCTTCTGGAGCGATTTCTTTAGACAATAGAGACCACACAAAAACAGGCGTCTTCTTGGGCACTACTCATGAGAGCAATTTTCTCAACATTCTTGATGGTTCTTGAATAGTTACAAAAAATGCCAGCTGATATGACAGTGGTTGGAACCGGGAACACCCTAAGTCACCTTGTGATTATCCTAAATTATCTTATTCCCTAAATCACCTTATGACTACCTTAATCACTTAATGATACACAGCAGAGATCATCTCACATGTCCCTTCTATCTTACCCTTTAGAAAAACCCACTATAAGAAAGGGACCCTGTATTCCCTAATATGCCTCCCTCATTTTGAAATAGCCTGCATTCACCTTTTAAAAAAAACAAACACCTCTGTCCATGTCTTTTAATGGCACATACTGAAATTCTTTTCTGTCACAATAGCCAAGGACCCTGCATTCCTGAGTTGAGAAATCACTTCAAAATTTCCCCCTTTAAAGAGTGTTAGCATTTGATTATGGGATCGTTGTATATTTGCACTGGTGAAATATTTGCACGTTGTATATTTGCACTGGTGAAGGCCTTGAGGACCCAGAGATAAATTCCTTAATTAACAATGTTCTTAAATTGTCTTTCAGAAAAAGTCTTCATAATCCCCTCCAGGATGATATGGAACCAGATTTTCAAGAATGGGAATGCATAAAGAAGGCAGTTGTCCTGGTCAATGATATTTTAATGTCATAAACTCAAATTTTTCTGCACATACATGCTAATTCCTCAGAGAAGAAACATGCTACCTGTGAAGAAGTATGGTGGCTGTTTGTGCATGAAAAAAAAGAGAACTCTAAAATTTCCTCTTGTCCCCAATATCAACATGTAGCTTCTTGCTCTCCTTTCTTATAAATTCCACTGAATAACTGACTTGAGCTCCTGGCCTCCTTGCTCATTAGCAATACAATAAAGCTATCTCTTCTTGCCAAAACCCAGTGCTATATAGTATTGGTTCCATGCTCTGAGCTCCCTAGAACACTAGCTTGATTCAGCCTCACATCCTACAATAAAAATTATTATCAGTACCCACTATAACTTCCAAAGCCTTTCCTTTGTCGTGCTAGAAATACATTTTCATGGTATTTTCAGAAAAGACTTGCATTTGAAAATGGCTCAGCAAGACAATTTTACTTTTCCCAAGAAGGGTCTTCCCACCAGGGAAGTCAGGTATGCAAACACATTGAGCTGGAAGTCTGCCCAGTATTTTATCCCTAACACAAATCTCAGCACCATACTCCTGTTGGTGGGAGCTTGGTTTCATAGTGTTAATTTGGCTGGCTAATTCACCTAGAATAAATTCCTAGGGGAGAGATTGTTAGCATTTGTAATTCTCAAATGATGGAAACTTACACATAGGATCTTATCCAAGGTTACAAAATAGTGGTTACTTTAAATTGAGCTAATTCTTTGATAGAAGAGACTT
Source organism: Muscardinus avellanarius (assembly GCF_963383645.1). NCBI lineage: Eukaryota > Metazoa > Chordata > Mammalia > Rodentia > Gliridae > Muscardinus > Muscardinus avellanarius. The sequence continues at coordinate 95,463,767 of NC_137787.1, read as the reverse complement.
AATTATATCCCCACAGGCCCTTTAGCATAGTGTGTACTCTTAAGTTTTCATAATCCAAGAGAAAACACTAGCTCTTAGCCCTTCCCAAAATGTATTTTTGAAAACTTTTGTGGATCAGTAAAAATGTCTTATATTGGAAAAAAGGTTTGAATCACTTTTATGAACATAACAAAGTAAGAAACCATTTGAAAAGAGAAAAATAAAATTATACCTTTAAGGTATATTGGCTTATGTTTCTCTATGTCTTGCTATCTTAGGTTGTTTCATTTCTTTCTTGAAAATTAAATTTCTTCTAAGTAGAATGTCATTCCAGGCCTTCTTCAGTTGGCCTATGATATTTGCATATAACTGCCATTCCATTGAAAATTGGATTTGCTTAGCAATTAATCAGTGTCAGGATGACTTCCTTTGTATAAAGTAATTCAGATGCAGGTAGTTTCTCTTTCTTCTTTGAATTCCAAAGGAAATGTATGAAGCATCTGGATTTTTGACATACCTCTGTCTCAATAGCAGAAGTGATAATGTTTTTATTGAAGAGATGTAAAACACCTGGGGTGTTAACATTTAATTGAAGCTTTTTGTTTTTTTACTGAAAGAACAGAAATGAATTTGTACTTTGTCATAATCCATTTCCCCAAAGAAGCAGTTACTCTGCTGAAATCAAACAATAGAACTGATACCTCATTTGATTTTTAACCAAATGATGAGAATAATCATTATCTGAAGAATACTAATGCAGTTATAATGATAACACTAGAAATAATAATGAAAAGCATCTCGTGACAAATATATATTTCATGCAACTATATATATATATATATATATATATATATATATATATATATATATTGTGAACATAACTTTTATTTTATTCTTTTCAGTCTATAACACCTGCAATATTTAAAGTCAAGTGTGCTACAATGATCTTATCTCATTGAATTTGAAAGAAAGGGAATTTTTAACGGTAATCGCCTCTTAGTTGAGTTGTCTTTGACTCTCGTTTCCTCTCCCTGTCATGCTAAATCCTAAAGAAAGCCATACCTAAATGGTTAAGATATTAACTACTAAATAATCTATCATTAAAATTTGAGAAGTCAGAACATCTGGTGATCTTCAGATAAACTTATAATATGTAATGCCCTCCTTGTTCTATTCCTGGTCATCAATTAATACAAAGCATGTTACGTAGCTGTAAGGATTAATTTGCAGAAAACTGCTGCCACCAGGCATGGTGGTACATTCTTGTAACCCCAGTACTTGGGGAGGCTCATACAGAAGGATCACAAGTTCCCAGCCAACCCCAGCAATGTGAGGCTCTCCAAATCTTAATGAGATCTTGTTTAAAAATAAAAAAATAAAAATAGGGCTTGGGGTTTAGCTTAAAGATAGAATTCCCCTGGGTTTAATCCCCAGAAACACCAAGAAGGGAAGAAAGAAAGAAAGAAAAAAGGAAAGAAAGAAAGAAAGAGAAAGAAGAAGAAAGAAAAGGAAGGAAATAGCAAAGAACAGTATGATTGGTTTATAAAAATTTCGAGATAGTAATACTGGTAAATCACACCATTTTAGAGAATAGGTCTTTTACATTTTAAATTAAGAAATTAAAAAAATAGCTGAAATGTTCAATCTTCTTTTGTAAGAAATAAATTTCTATGGCATCATAAAAAATAGGACCCATATTTGGAAGCAAGACGAATTTTACTTTTTGCAAAAAAGGGATCCTACTTCCAATAAATCAGGTATGCAGGAACAACAAGGTGAAAAACTGCTGTGCTGTTCATTTTCAGGGCTGGGCTTCTGTGCCGCACTCTTATTGGTGGGAACACAGCCTCACTGTGCTGCACTCCTATTGGTGGGAACACAGCCTCACTGTGCTGAGTTCCTATTGGTGGGAACACAGCCTCACTGTGCTGAGTTCCTATTGGTGGGAACACAGCTTCACAATCTTTATACCCTTGGCTGAAGCGGGTGCTGAGGAGTTGTTTTTGGCACTCATAATTCCCAGAAAATGATATCTTTACAAAAATATAAGCACAGATAATGTTACATAATAGCATTTTTAGAAAATGAAGCCTAAGTCAATTTATTCTTTTGAAAAAATGATTAATGAAATTCTTACATTTTCTATATGCCTAATATAGAATAAGAGGAGTTTCTGAATCAGATAATCTTTTTTTTGTACAAAATCTTAGTCTTAGGTCTATACAATAACAATTTTTTATTAGTATTGCCAACAAAAACTTAAAATATGAACTGAAGAATTTTTAAAGATAAAGTCATGAAACACTGAAATATAAAATAAACACTGCAAATATTTTCTCCAGCACAATAATTAATGAGATAATCAGCAAAATGTTAAAAACTATTTAAAAAAGAAATAGGAAACACATATATTTGGGCAATTAGAAATACTGAAGTGAGCGTTGGGCTTGTTGGCACATGCTTGTAATCCCAGCATTTGAAAGGCTGAGACAAGAGGATCACAGGTTCATGGCCCACCTCAGCTACATAGTGAGGCCCTCTGCAACTTAGTGAGACCCTGTTTCAAAATAAGGAATAAAAAATAAGGGTGGGGGTGTGGCTAAGAAGTAGAATGCCCCTGGGTTCCATTCCAGTACTAAAAAGAAAAACAAAAACCGAGTGAACTTGCAAATAGATGTTAATTTGGCCACTATCCAATGATTAATGATCAATTGATTTTGAATTGGACAAAATTCATTTGTATTCCTAAAAAAAGTGAGGCTCTCTGCAACTCAGCGAGACCCTGATTAAAAATAAAGGATACAAAATAGAGCTGGAGGTGTAGCTTGGAGGTAGAATGCTCCTAGGTTCTATCCCTAATACCACATACACACAAAAAAAGAGCCATTTGCATTACTATTTGTTTTCGACAACCTGGTTTGTAAAATAGATTGAAGACTCATGAAATTCTAAAATAATTGGAAAGGGTATTCTGGACAGGATACTAGTAATCAATTGTTTTCCTTTTTCACAGCCTTTAATATTTTTTTCTGAAATATGTTGTTGTGAAATCATAATGCAAGAGAGAAGCTGAATGTCACCGTTCACTGTGATATAGTAAAATTAATGCAGTGAGAACCACAACTACAATGATTTGCATTTCAAAAATGTAAAATGTACCAGTATTAGGAATGGCCTAGGAAGATTTGAGAAAGCTCTGATTATTGTATTTCAAAAATTGCTGAAAGGACTTGGTTTCTGACAAAAAAGCAGGCAACTATTCCAGTGTAAATTAACTTAGCTAAAGGTAATTAGCAAGTCCTCAGGAGAGGGGGACTAGGACTTCCTCATCCTCATTCTAAAGACAGGTTTACATAATAATTGGATAATCTAGCTAGGATGGGAGGAGGGGTCGACCTTTGACCATGACCTTCTTAAAAAGAGATACCTAGGCAGGAAAGTACACCTTGGCAGGAAAGTAAGGGGAGGGACCTTACAGGGTAAAGGTAGGAACCTTACAGGGACTTTTACTACGTCAGAATTACGTGAACAAGATGGAGGTCATGTGTATAAAAAGTCTGTTCCGTGCTTTGTATTTTGGTGAATTTATTCAAACCACCCCCTCATGTTACCATGAGGCTGTAACTGTCTTCTGTATTTCTATCTTTTTAATAAACTCCTTTAAATCTTAAGCAAGAGTCTGGGCTATTGCATATTTTATCCTTATCTCAGGACAAGAACCCGCGCTTCTTATCTTTTTATCTTTTTGTGGATTGAGAGAAATTGTGTCTGGGACCCTAACAGGGGTCCCAGGGGACAGTTTCCCCAAACCATAACATAATTTTTTATATTTTATAGACAGTAAAAATTTGAAATTAAACCTTGTTAAGATTATACTTTTAATTTTATATTCACTGCACATTATCAGTTATATAGATGTTTGTTCTTTCTTTGTAGTAATTTAAAAATAATATGAATGTAATAAGTTGTATTAAATAACAAATAATAAATTAAACAAAAAATGTGCATATGTGTGTATGTGTATTTGTGTGTGTGTGTATTTCCCTCAGCCATATTTAACTTTTTATTTTGAAACAGTGTCTCACTACTGTGAGAATATAATTAAATTTTTTCTATCAAAATAATAGCTTGATTTAGACACCATTTTTTACAACACCCATTGTGTAGCCTTGCCTGTGTTTGTATTTTTGTAAAGATAGCCTTACCTGAAAATTTTGAATGCCAATTTCTCTCCTGGCATCCCCTTCAGCCAATGGTGTAAAGATTGTGAGGCTAAATTCCCACCAATAGAAGCACAAGCCAGAAGCCCGGTGCTGAAAACAATATGCCCAAAAGTTTTCATGCCACATTATTCATGCACACTGGTGGCAGGATACCTTTTTGCAAAAAGTAAAATTTGCCTTGCTGGGCTGCTTTCAAATATGTGACTTTATTTTATGACGGCATACAAATTTACTTTTGACACTAACAAGGCCTTGATAAATTGCTGAAGCAGGCCGAAAATCTGTAATCCTTCTGTCTTGACCTCCCAGGTATGGGGATTACAAATATGAGCCGCAATGCCCACTAAACTAATAATTCTTAACCAAGGAAGCATGCTTTGTAATCCCAGTTCTTGGGAGGCTGAGACAGAAGGATTAGAGGTTCTTGGCCAGCCTTGGCTACTTAGTGGGGATCTCTGCAACTTTCTGAGACCCTGTTTCAAAATAAAGAATTAAAAAATGGGGCTGGGGATGTAGCTCGGTGGTAGAATGCCACTTGGTTCAATCCCCAGTACCACAAACAAACAAAGAAACAAACAAAAAACCAAAAATTAAACAGAAACAACAACAAAATACCCAGAATTGTTATCCAAGGTGAGTAATTTGCTCATAGACACTTTTGATCTGTCAGCAAATTAGTTTGGGGCTTTATAGTGTGTTTTTCTGTATGATAGAATGCATATGCAGACTACTAGGATAATCCTTCTTTCTCTCCTCCCCAAAAATAAGATGTGGCAGATTTGATAAATTTGCCTAAACATCTATTTCAACATTCAGGGGAGAATACAGGTCACCCCAAAAATGAGAGACCCCTTTGGAAATGCAAGGCTCTTTTTTTTTTTCCATACTGCTGATAGAATCCAGGGGCATTGTACCTCTGAGCTATATCCCCAGCCCTGTGTTTTATTCTTTATTTTGAAACTATATCTAAAGCTTCCATCAGAGCCATAATGGGAACTATAATTACTAAAACATTTGAAACTTCTATATCAGAACCAAATTATTCTGATCTACTTGTCTGATATTATTCCATTCAATCTTTTGGACCATTTATAGCAGGAAAGATTGTTGAGCTAACCCAGAATCGCAAATCTGGAGAGCCAGGCAGATCTCTCTAAAAATCACCCTGGGAACTCACACTTGGTTGCTTGGACACTGAGCTATTTGGGAACCTCATCTTCCCACCCACTTATGCCATATTCCAGCAAAATAGAATATATCAGAATTGAACCCTAGTTGATGGTCAATTGCTATCTAAGAAGGAAGAGGAATGAAATTGTTGTGGAAGAAGAGCTGGTGGATCAACAAGGTCTTTGGCTTAAATAAAATAAAAAAAATTTCAGCATATGCCAATCTGAGACATAGAAAGAAATTTATTTAGAAAAGGAAATAAACATTCGGGGGAGAATACAGGCCACCCCAAAAATGAAAGACTCCTTTGGAAGTGCAAGGCTCTTTTTTTTCCATACTGCTGATAGAATCCAGGGGCATTGTACCTCTGAGCTACATCCCCAGCCCTGTGTTTTATTCTTTATTTTTAAAGAGTCTCACTGTGTGCAAAGAGCCTCGCTAAGTAGCTGAGGCTGCCCGCAAACTGCAATCCTCAGGTGTCTGCCTCCAGAATGCTGGGATTACAAGTATGCACCACCATCCCTGGCCAGGGCTCTTTTTAGAGGGGAATTTCCTGAGGGATGGGCAGGTGAAGCAGTCAGAAGGTGATTTAAGGTAGGCCAGTTATCTTTTGAGTCCAGATCTTCACGGTCTTTGTTTAAATGTCTCAAAGACAGTCAAGATGTCTGAGATTAGTCTCTAGAGTTATTTCTCTTTCATGTGATAGAAAGCCACCTCCCTAAGAATGGTCAAAGAAACTTTTGGGTGTAAAAGTCCTTGTCACAGGTTTTCATATCAGATTTTCTTTGTTATCCCTATATGCTTACTTTCTACCTATTTATTTTATTGCTTCCATCTTGCATCAAGATGATAAAGTTCCTTTCCTTAAATGTAGACATATGACACATATTCTGTAGAGATCCCTATTATGAGACTTATGTGATGATATTGAGGATCAGAAGGCCCATGTCATTGGTTTTTAATATCCTTGGCTTCTGAGTTCCTCAATAAAACTATACAGCCTATTCATATTCCTTAAATCATTCTGTAAGATGCGATGAAATTTTTTACCAAGCATTTGGGAAATAAAGTTGATGACACAAAAGGTAAATACACTTATGAAATGTGATGATCATAAAAATTCCAACTTACATTTTACACATCATCTAAATATATGTATATATTGTCTTTTATTTTTATAATGTTTATAAGCCGACAAAGAAAAAAATATGTGGCCTTTAGGATTTTTTTTTTTTTTTTTTGGTGGTACTGGGATTCCTGGAAGCCCTTCCACGTCTGGGATACACTCCCAGACCCATTTTTATATTTTTATTTGGAAACAGGGTCTCTTAAGCCAGTAAGGCTGGCTCCAAACCAGTGAGATCCTCCTGTGGGGATTACAAGCATGTGCCACCACGCCTGGCTAGGATTTTAAATATAAAAAAGAGCTGGGCGTGGTGGCGCATGCTTGTAATTCCTGCGCTTAGGAGGCTGAGACAGGAGGATCACACAGGTTTGAAGCCAGCCTCAGCTCCTTAGTGAGACCCTGTTTCCAAATAAAATATAAAATAGGTCTGGGAGTGTAGCCTGGAGGTAGAAAGCCTCTGGATTCTACCCCCAGTACCACACACACACACACACACACACAACAAAACAATAAAGAGCCAGGTATGGAGGCGCATTCCTGTCATCTTAGTACTTGGGAGACTGAGATAGAAGGATCACTGGTTCTAGGACAGCCTCAGCAAGTAGTAAGATTCTCATCAATCTAGCAAGACCTTGTTTCAAAATAAAAATAAAAAGTAAGGCTAGGGGTCTAATTCAGAAGTAGAATGTCCCTGGCTTCAATCCCCAATACAAAAAAAAAAAAAAAGAAAAAAAAATTAAAATAAAGACAAATAAGAAAATATGGTGAATTTGGGAAAACAGCAAAAACTCTTTAGTGGCAAGACTTCAGGGCCTCCAGAAGAAGGAAGCTAGACTGACCATGAAGACTCAGCAACTGGAGTAACATGAGAACATGATGGTGCTGTCATGTGAATCCAACTCTGACACAGCTAATATACCGTGGGTAGGAAAGAACTGCTTATAAAACAAAAAGAAGTGCTGGGCGTGGTGGCGCACACTTGTAATCCCCGTGCTTGGGAGGTGGAGACAGGAGAATCTCGCAGGTTCGAAGCCAGCCATTCTGGCTTCAGAGACCCTGTTTCCAAATATAAAAATGTATAAAATAGGTCTGGGAGTGTAGCCCGGAGGTAGAAGGGCATCCAGGAACCCCAGTACCACCAAAAAAAAAGAACAGTTTTACTTAAGGTTTGGGACCCCAGTGACTCTGACCTAGCCCTTATAAAAAAAAGGGAACACAAACTGTTAGGAGAAATGACCCTATCAAAACAAAAAAAAATTAAGCACATCTTGTCTAGGGTATTAAAAGGCATTTATCAATGCCTTAGATGACGAACATTTGTGAGAACAACAGATGAGGGAAATCAATTGCAATTTGAAAAGAAATACAAGTAAGTTCTGAGATATCACCTGGAGCAGCCCAGGAGCATTGGTGCAAGCAAGTGTCAGGGTCACTGAAAAAGTCAGCCACTCAAGCTAGCGATGACAGGAGCTTCAAGGGCAATAACATGTGAGTCTCTCATCTGGAAATGTTTGCAGCCATTGATGTATAAATGAAGGTATACATTTTTACCTTAAAAAAATAACAACACAAATGGCATGATCTATACTGATTAAATAAGAAATTTCACTTTGTGGATTCTAGCATCTTCAGACTGTAGACTCAGGCTCTGGTTTGAAGTCTGTGTTCTACATACACCCTTGTGCTAGGCTTTGCGCTTATGTTTGTTTGGCTTTAGAGACTGTCTCTATATACTTGATTCATCTCATCCTTTAATACAGATCACTTTCACTTGTAAATAAGCACCCATTATAATAAACTTCCTGTTCTTTGCAAACATATTGCCCCCATTACTAATTTTATTTATTTATTATTTTTGGTATTAAGGATTGAACCTAGTGATATTCTACCTTTGAGATACACAAGAGCCCTCTTTTATTTATTTATTTATTTTTTTCATTTTGCAATAGGGTCTCACTAAGTTGCTAAGGCCGGCCTCAAACCTACCATCCTCCTATCTCAGTTTGCCAAGTATTACAGGCTTGTGCCACCACACCCCTCTCCATCACTCTTTACCCAGTGACTTTACTTAATTTTTCTTGACAGTACTTATTACTGTCTCCTTAATACAACACATTCACCTGCTAATTGTCTACCCTTCCTACTAAAATATTAGCTCCAGGATGACTAGGAACCTATTTGCTTTATTTGCTGCCATACTTCACATGGTCGCTATTAGGCTTTTGATAAACATTGTTCAAAAGATAAATGTATTACTTAATTTCATCCTTATCAATGAAGCTAGTGTCCAATGAATGCCAAACTTTATCCTGGGGATAATCATGCTACCTAGTTTGTGTGGTCAATGTAAAGTTTGCAAATAATAAGAAATAATGATCATTGAGCGTTTACTGAATACACTTCTAATTTACTCTCAACTTAATCTCAAATTTTCTGTAGAATAAAAAGTTAAGACAGAATTCAGAAGTTATGGGAATACTGTTTTATCCCAAGGTCTTATCTGAAACCTCAGAGCACTCTTCTTGAAACAGCACCATGCTATTTTCTTAATACATGTATTATGAACTCAAGTAATGATGATTAATGTTGATATTAAGATTATTATTAGTATTGTTATTAAGCTGTTGTTTGCATGTGCTCCATCACACGGATATATTTTATTTTAAAAGTTCTCTACTATTGTATATTTAAACTATTTCCATTAAAAAAACTCATTAAAGAAATATTTTATTGGCATCCTTGTGTATTCATGTGTATTTAGAAAACATACCTATACAATATATTTTCAAACCAGGAGTGGTGGCGAACGCTTGTAATCCCAGCATTTGGGAGACTGAGAGAAGAGGATCTCCGTTCATGAATAGCCTCATCTACTTAACGAGGTACTTTACAAATCATTGAGACTCTTTTTCAAAATACAGAGTAAAAAAATAGGGTTGGGGTGTAGCTCAGAGGTTGAATGCCCCTGGGTTCCATCTCCAGTACCACAAACAAACAACAAAAAAATGTATATACATACATATACATAATATATATATATATATATATATATATATATATACACATACATACACATAAATATATATACATATATATTTATATATTTAGATAAGTAAAAAGTAGGTAAAGAATATTATTTTGATATGTCTCATTAATTTATATTTCCAACAAACTGCATATTTAATTTTTTCACAATCACTATTCAATTTATAAATGAAACTTAGAACTTAATCTTCAGAATTAATAGTCTAATCTATGTTTTGAAAAACTAAATAAATAGCCAGGTGTGGGATAGCCAGGTGTGGTGGTACACATTTGTAATACCAGTACTTGGGAGGTTAAACAGGTGGATCACGGGTTCATGGCCAGCCTCATTGAGATCCTGTTTCAAAATAAAGAATAAAAGATAGGGTTGGAGTTGTAGCTCAGAGATATAATGCCCCTGGGTTCACTCCTCGGTTGAAAGAAAGAAAGAAAGAAAGAAAGAAAGAAAGAAAGAAAGAAAGAAAGAAAGAAAGAAAAGAAAAACTAAATAAATTTATTATCCTTATTTCAATAAGCAAACGTTTCTTATTTTCTTTAAGAAACTGTTATTCTAGGTATGGTGGTACACTCCTGGAATCCTAGTCCTTCAAAGGCTGAGACAGGAAAATTTCAGGTTTAAAGCTAACCTCTGCAAATTTAGGGAGATCCTGAGCAACTTAGTGAGACCTGCTTCAAATTAAAAAGGGCTAGGGGTATATTTTAGTTCAATGACAAACAAAAAAGAAAAAACTGTTATTACATCTTTGTTTGACGTATTTGACTCCAAAATGAAGCCTCTATCTCCCCCACGCCCTCCTTTCAGTACCAGGGATTAAACACAGAACATCTCAGGCTGAACTACATCCCCAGCTTTTTTTTTATTTTCACACTCAGTTGACCATGCTAGTCTCAAGGTGATCTGCCTGCTTCAGTTTCCAGAGTAGCTGGGATTACAGGAGTGTACCACTATGCCTAGCTATTCATGTCTATTTTAATAATGATGTGCTAATGAGTTGGTCATTTAGTCTTTATATTTCTGACTATACAAAGTTCTCATAAATTATTAGCTATTCATACATACATATATATATATATATATATATATATATATATATATATATATTTTTTTTTTTTTTTTTTTCCAGTCTGGGGATGAACCCAGGGGCATTTGACCTCTGAGCTACATCCCCTACCCAATTTTTTGTTCTTTATTTTGAAACCGGGTCTCACTGTGTTGCAAGGGCCTCACTAAGTAGCTGAGGCTGTTCACGAACTGAGGTCCTCGGGTCTCAGCCTCCCGAATGCTGGAATTACAAGCGTGCGCCACCATGCCCAGCTCCATTACATATTTTGTATGACTTATTCCTATGTTTTCTTGAAAAAAGGGGACTTCTAAAATATTTAATTATAAATGTGTTTTTTTACTTTATTCTAGAAAACACATAGGTAAAAACAGAAGAGCTTTAATCTACATTACTTTTAAAGATCAAAACTCACTCAAGAAATACACATATTTTATAGATAAGATATCCCAAAAATGTTTGTAGGAAGTAGGAGAAGTCACCCTAATACCATTTTTATTTTGGGGTGGGTGGAGGCTATTCTACCTCAGAGCTACATCTGCATTGTTTTTTTGTTTCTTTTTAATTTTGAAACAGAGTCTTGCTAAGTTGCTAAGGGTCTTGCTAAGTTGTTGATTCTCCTGTTTTATCTTCCCAAGTGCCTGTTTAGCCTCCCAAGTACACAGAATTCTACTGTTTTCCCTTTGTTTTAGCTCCTGCATACTGGGATCATAGGTGTGCACCGCTGCACCCAATTTACGATACTGTTTTTTCTTTTTTTCCATATGGGTACTGAGGATTGAACCCAGAAGTAGTATTCTTCATCTGAGCTATACTCCTAATTCTTTTTTGTTTTGTTTTGTTTTGAAACAGGGTCTTACATCCCTACAGGGCTGAAAGTCTTATGCTGCTGAGGCTGTGTTTGAACCTATGATCCATCAGTTTCAGCTTACCAAGTACTGGGATTATAGGCATGTGCCTCCATGCCTGGCTAAAAAACTTTCTTGAAGATGATATAAACTAAACATATCACTAAAGAAATGAGCAAAGCTGGGTGTCAGGGGGCATGACTATAATTTCAGTGCTTGGGAGCCTGAGATAGGATTTCAGGTTCAAAAGTCATCAAAACACTAATTTAGAGAGATCCCATTTCAAATAAATAAATAAATAAAGTCTGAGGTTGTAGCTCAGTCGTAGAATTCCCGTGGGTTCAATCCCCAGTACCACAAAATAACTAACTAACTAATTACCAACTAAATAAATAAATAAAGGAAAGAGAGGAAAGTCCACAAGGTGCTGTGTGCATGTATGTCACTGACTATCACTGTGAGCTACATTGTGATGTGAGACTATAATGCATCAATAAAAGTATAAGAAATGTAAAACCTTCTTTAATCATGTTAATATATAACATAGTAAAACACCAAACATCAAAATAAAATAAAGCTAGAGAAATTATTGAAAGTTCACATAAATTCTGAAAGCATCTGAAAAGGAGTTATGGCTCAAGATTACTATCAACATCTCTAAATGGAGTAAAGTACCTATGAGATGCTAACTTGTATGAATAAAATTTGTCAAGTACAATAACTTAATTTCTATCACTTTTCCAGTGAACCTTTTCAAAGGATACTTGAAGAGATATGCCAGCTTAAATTGTACAATTATTGGAAAGTCTTGCGAAGTAGCACTTTCAAAGAGCATGTAAAGCAAATTAAGTCCAGACTCCATATATTTAATTACTATCCCAACTACTGCACAGACTGAGAATAATAAGATATTCTAAGACATTTGGGTTACAGTATCAAAATATCTTAGGTTGAGTAATTCATAATAAAAGATACTTATTTTTTACAGTTGTAGAAGCTGTGATACCCAAGATTAAGGCATCAGTATTTTTGGTGTCCTGTGAAGCCTTTTCCTCATAGACAGTGACTTGTTGCTAAATCCTCAGGTGACAGAATAGGGCAAGGCTTCTTACTTTAACCTATCCTGCACAGGCACTAATCTAGTGAGCCTCTGCCCTTATGAATCCCTATCCCAAAGGCCCTATTTTTCAATACTATTTTATTAAATATTAGGTTTCAACACACAAAAAAATGATGGGGGGAACTTCGGTATTCAAACTGCAGAAAAAATATATAAATACACACACATATATATGTTCTATGATGATATATATTACAAATGTATATATTTATAGATTTTTTGTGTGGTACTTGGGGTGGAACCCAGGGTCTTTTCTACCTCTGGGCTATACTCTCACACCTATTTTATACTTTATTTGGAAACAGGGTTTAAGTTGCTAAGAGCCTCACTAGGTAGCTGAGATTGGCTTCACACCTGTGTGATCCTCCTGTCTCAGCCTCCCAAGCACTAAGATTACAAGTGTGTGCCACCACGCCCAGTTTTATATATATAGTTTTATATATATATTATTATATCTTCCTCATTGGTAAATTATGTAAAATTCAGAATGAATTCTTATCATATTCTTTTTTTTCAGTACTGGAAATGGAATCCAGGGGCATTCTACCTCTGAGTGACACCCTCAGCCCTAATGTTTTATTCTTTATTTTTTGAAACAGGGTCTCACTGAGTTGCAAGGAGCCTCACTAAGTAACTGAGGCTGTTCTTGAACTGCGATCCTCTGGTCTTGGCCTCCAGAACCCTGGGATTATATGCATGCTCCACCGTGCCTGGCCTATCATATTCTTGATATTTATGATTAATTGAATCTATTTACTTGGAATAATAACATGATACTTTTTTGCTTAGAGATTAAATATTTCACAAAATTGAGGTCATGGAAAGAATTGTGGCAATTTCTGACACATCCCCATTTTAATATGTGCATCTCTATTTGTTTGTGTATACTATAAATGTAGCTCAATACAGGGCTAAGAATGAGGAAGAAAACATCTCTCTGTTGCATTTTTTTAATTTTTCTTTATTCTCACAGCCATCCTTTTAGTTCAAGCCCTGATTACTTGTGCTAAGCCAGTTGTACCAGCCTCCTCTCTTCAGAGAACTACAAATTGGTTGGAATTGACAGTAAGTTGGCTTACTCACAGCCAGTTAAGTAAGTAAAAAAATAGGATTTTTTTTTCTGAGACATAAAAAGAACAACTATTATATTTTTAAAACTTTTTATTTTTGCATTACATGTAAAGACTTACCAAGAATGATTTTATGCATTAGTCTCCTGAGATAATCATTTGGTAAATTCTCAAATATTTCATTTTTCTGACACATGTTACTTTGGTAATCCCCCCTTCAAATATGTGAATCTAAGAACCCTAAATAAATGCATTCTAAAAATCTAGAAAAAGTGAATTGAATTGCCATTGTCATACTATGCATTAACCAATATATTCAGTTAATTTGGAAATATATACATAATGGGAAATTGGTATTATGTGAATAATACTATTGACTTTATCATTGGAGAAGTCATAAAGCTTTGGAAGCTGTGGTCCCTGTCACACAGTCACAATTGAAGAAATACTATAAATATGCATAAAATAAAATTTAAGGGAGTGTACAATTAGGCATCAGGTAAGAGAGGTAGACAGTGAATACATTGGAAATTCATAGGATGAAGAGAATGCTTAGTACTCTCAAGCTGAAACGCCCTCTGATTTACTCTCATCTTCAACAGAATCACTCTGCTTTTATCTGTTTTATTTGTTTATGCTCCTGGCTAAGATTTCTTCTAAATAGAGGGTTCTGTAGGAAAAAATAAGCTTGAAAATCACTGTTACTATAATGAAGTAGAGCAGCATCAAGAACACAAAACAATGTTGGGTAACCTAATATATATGCATATGCTGATTTTTATGATGCATCCTGTGGTGCTTTGGAAGTATGTTGATTTACTTCTCTAACCTGCCATGGGTTTCAAAGTAAATGTACTTTCTTTTTCTGTGCTTGGCTAATTTCACTTAGCATAATGTTCTTCAGGTCTTTCCATCTTCTTATGAATGACATGATTTTGTTCTCTTCTTTATTGCTGAGTAGAATTCCATTGCGTGTATTTCCTATAATCTTGTAATCCATTCACCTGTTGATGGAGACTTAGGTTGGTTCTCTATTTTGGCTATTAAGAATTACTCTGCTATGAACAGGGATATGCAGATGTTACTGTAGTTCTCTGATTTCAACCCCTTTGGAAAGATACCCAGGAGTGGTATAGCCAGATCACATGGTGGATCTATTCCCAGTTTTCTCTAATATGCTTGAGCTAAGGAGTATTAGGGATACCAGAGGGACTCCATATAATGGAGGGGAAACCTCAGCAAAGCTAGAAGAGAAGGGTAGGGGAGGAAGGCTGAGGTTAATTAATGGAAAAGATACATTTGAATATGTGTATACATGTGAATATAAAATTTTTAACCTGGACATTCAGTATTGGGAAGGAAGAAAAAGGGGAAGAAGGGTAGGGGGAAGGACACCAAGTACTGTGTGAATATATGCCATTGTCAAAATGACCCTCATTATGTGAGACTATAGAGCACCAATAAAACTTAAAAAACTTAAAAAAAATATATGCCTACAGCAAAGAAAAGAAATGTAAATGTGTGTGCCTTGTTAAATTGCTGATGCTGGCCTTTAACGTGTAATCTACCTGTCTCAGCCTTCCAAGTACTAGGATTACAGGCATAGGCTACCACATCCAGCTTCGAGTGCAGTGTTAAGTGAATAATACTGCTTAATTCATGTTAGATAAATGAATAATAAAGAAGCAAGAAATTGGATATAAAAATATAAAACTGAACTTTTACCCTTAACTCAAGATAGAAAACTTGACATTAAATGGTCAAAGTGTTTTCTATTTTATATTTGAGAAAATACAAATTATACACACACACACACACACACACACACACACACACACACACACACACACTTGGAAATATATATATATATTTGGAAAAGGGATGTAGTTTTCTAGTCTTTGTGTGTGTGTGTGTGTGTGTGTGTGTGTGTGTGTGTGGTAGTGGGAGTAAAACCCAGGGGCTTTTCTATTTTCTACCTCTGGGCTATACTCCCAGGCCTATTTTGTACTTTATTTGGGAACAGGGTTTCACTAAGTAGCTGAGGCTGGCTTCAATCCTGTGAGATCCTCCTGTCTCAGCCTCCCAAGTTCTGGGATTATAAGTGTGCACCACCATGCCTGGCCAGTTTTCTAGTCTTTGATGTTCTCTAAACACTCGTTGTTTATCCCATAAAAAGTCATAAAACCATAAAAGTCTGATAGCAGAATGATGAAAATTTGTTGCCTTTAAAATCACTATAATATCACAGTACTAGAATATTCTAGATACTGTGGGTTGAGAAGAAAAAAATTGGAACATAATTCATTATCACATAAAAACATCTAGATTGACTTCTATTTGTTCTGTTGCCCAAGAAGCATATTTTCTTATGCTGAAAATAAATTGAGAAAAAGAAAATGTTTTTATGTAATTTATATGTTGCTTCATCTTAAAAACCAATAGATAAAGTGCCAATATTACATACTTCATGCATTCGACAGTACTTTAAAACAGATATTTTCATTTGGTCAAATTATTTCTTAAAAAATACTCAGTGGACTTACTGAATTTGTTGGATGATATTTGACAAGATTATATAATATCCCAACTTCTCAGGAACGGTTTAAGAAATGCCATTTTTGACTTCCAGCTCTGGATAACATAAGATTTTGTAAGGATTTTTCTCATAGTGCCCAAATTTAGAGAAAACATTGATACCAATAAAAAATGAAAGAAGTCCTAGCAAGAGTCCCATCTTCTTCACAAGAGTACTTAATACAATGATAGCAATCTATTTGTACTACCAAGAGGTACTGAGCCAAGTCTTTCTCAAGAACATGTAAGTGTGTGTGTGTGTGTGTGTGTGTGTGTGTGTGTGTGTGTGTGCATGCTAGTATATGTAGTTCCTATGGAATTAGGGGATCCTGAGAAATTATGGAAAATTTTATTATATTCTACAAATCAGCCATGGGAAATCTGACAGAAAATAATCAATACATTCTGCTTATATGACTATTAAGGGAAAAAACTACACATCTTTATTTCTTCCAAGGTAATCAGATTCTCTTACACCTTGTAAACTAGTTAAAACCAGTGAAAATCTGCACACTCCTACCCACAAATTACTTTAATGACAGGATTTGTCTTTCATGAGAAGTCTCCAGAACCCACTCAAGAGTGGTCTGGAACAAGATTTTCAAGAATAGACATGAACAGACGAAGCTAGTTTCTCTGGTTAGCGGCATTTTGACATCACAAGGTCCAAATCCCCCATGCAGAACTTGGTATTCAACCCCCAAGACACTTGTGACCTTTGAAGAGCTGATGGCTATCTATGCCTGAGCAAAAGAACCCTGAACATCCCTCTCTTGTTACCCAGTCAACAAGCAGCTTCTCCCTCCCTTCTTTGCTACCCATCTTCTTGCTACTGATTTTTGGAAAGGCAGATTGAGTTTATACTTCTCAGCGTCATTAATGGTCTCTGGGGCAATGAAGCTTTTTGTTTTGCCAAATCCCAGTACCACAGTATTAGAGTCTAAGTTCCTTGGTCAGTGAGCTCATGTTCTGTATCACAAGTTTATATTATTAAGTGCAATATGTTTATGTATTTTGGGTGTGTGTATGTGTTTGTTCCTGGGGATTGAGCCCAGGTGCCTTCTACCTTCAAGCTACATCTGCAGCCCTATTTGTTATTTTTATTTTGAAACAGGGTTTCATTTGATTGATGGGAGACTCACTACTCACTGAGATTGTCCTCAAACCTATGATCCTCCTGTCAGCCTTTCAAGTACTGGGATTACAGGCATGCACCACCACACCCAGTATATTTTATCTTTAATAAGTAACTTGTGATAAAAAAAAAAGTTTTTGCTTTGTTACGAAACGTTAAAAAGGCATTTTATTCTTGATTTAAACCTTTGCTCCTGGATGAGGGGCTGTTGTACCTTCCTTAGCAAAACTAGCAGCCTTTCAAAAGGGTTTTGAAAGCAACTGTGGTATTTGAAGATAAAAAAGATGAGGGCATTGGCTGCATTCTGTCCTGCAAACCTTAGGGGTAAATCCTTTGATGTTCAAATGAGAGAAACTTAAATTCCTTTATCTTTCTACTTTTAAAAACCTGAAAACCTGTCCAGGAATTCTTTTTATAAACACTGTCTTAAATTTTTTACACCAAATCACTGTTATTTAGGATGCAGACTAGATTATGAGTACATTTTATTTGAATGTCATTGTCTCATTACATTTATTTTTCATTTCTTCACTGAGGCAGTCCATTTCATTGTAAATAGAAATTTTATTATTTTAGGGACGTGAAATAGTCTAGCAAATCCAAAACCAAGGGAATATTCATTAAGCTATTCATTAAGTTATCTCCAATTAGCATTTTGTTGCCTTTAAAAATGAAAAACTTAAAATTTGAATTTTATGGTTTTCTATGATTGCTATTAAGTTTAAAAAATAAATACATGAAAGAAATGATGTAATATCTGAACGTCTCTTTGGTATACATGTATTTACTTATAGAGATATCTAATTGTATGAAAAATCCCTTTGCATAGAGCTGTATCTTAGATTTCCTGGCTAAGTGACACAAACACTTGCCATGGTAACAATATCAGGCTAAGTTCTGACTTTTTTTTTTGTATGAGTAATGAATCCAGGGGTATTCTATGTTTGAGCTACAACCCAGCCCTTTTTTATTTTTCATTTTGAAACAAACAGGGTCTCAGTAATTACTAAAGGTCTCCCTAAATTACTGAGGCTGGTCTTGAACCTACTGTCCTCTTTCCTCAGCCTCCCAAGTACAGAGATTAATGCTTGTGTCAATGCGCCAGGCTCCAGCCATGACTTCTTTCTTAAAGGAATGCACTTCATACTGCATTGAGCGGCTGAATGGACTGTACTTGGGCTCTTCCAAGCCAAAGCCTTCAGTACAGAGTATTATTAAATATTAATCTGAAGCACTAACTTTGGCATGTTGAAATGAGAAACGTATCATTGTGGTCAAATATGCATAGAGGTTAAAAAAATGTAATAGAATCTCTTTATATCAATTACATATGGGTGTATATCTACCACCCAGCTAGGAAAAAAGTATTATTTCTTTCCCTGTAGCAGTTAAATAATATAAAAATACTATAAAATTAATATTTTACTATGAATATATATAACTTACTTAATTTATATAATTTTATGTACATATTTTATATAATTTTGCACTATTTTAAATATTATTCAGATTTATAATCCTATCATTGAATTTTTCCCCTACTTTATGTTAATTCTCTTCAGTATTTAATTTTTCAGTATTAATTTTAGTTACCATTTACACTAGCTTACCTATTTTAATTATCATATGGTTTTCCTTTTTACATATTACCAGTTTTATTACAAATCTTAACTGATTTAGATATTGTGGTAAAAACTGGAGTATGTACTTTATATTGGAACAATATAAAGAACCTAGAAATGTGTGTGTTTGTGCATATGTGTGTGTGTGTGTGTGTGTGTGTGTGTGTTTGTGTGTGTGTTTGTATTCATCATTGATACATGACAGTAAGTAAATGTAGCTCACTTAGGACAAAAAGTTGACTGTACTGGAAGAACTGTTTATTCATATTTACACGAGAAGATATAGAACGTCTATTTCATAATATATGCACAAATCTATTTCGCGTAAAAACAAACACTTGGAAGTAAATACATGATACTATTTTTGTAGCTGTGGGGTCATAAGATGGCTTTGGAATCTTTGTAATGTGTCAACTGTCTATGCAAAACTGGATTTCTCCAAATTCCTTTCTTTGTATGTTTCTAGGTAGGCTACAAAGCAGGGTCTGGGTACCTTGGAGCACAGAGGGCAACAGCAGCTCCATCTTCCTTGGACATTTCCCTTCCATTTCTTGAGCAAAACACTGCATTTACCACTCTGATAGAGGGCCCCAGCTCTTGTTTAATTCGCAGCAGATACGCAGTTACTGAAGTCAGAGGCAATAGCTTTAGTACATCTCTGTGGGGTTCCAGCCCAGGCTAGTGAGATTCCTGCCTGCTTGTGATCTTCCCTTTCTGACTGTCTGACAAGTACACTTCAAGCTCCAGAATCAGAAGCAGAGACAGTCCTCCTAGAGAGTGCTTAGACCCCATGTGTCAAACCCAAGTACTCCTTATTCTCTGGAAGTTCCTTCAACTCTAAATCAAATAAAATCTGACTCACAGTATGTTTTAACACTTCACCAGACATGGAGAAGTTCTTAACAGAGTTTAACAACTGCCTTAGAAATATTCTATACAAACAAGCTAATACATGTTCTCCAGTCATGCTTTTAATTCTCTTTTGTGTAAAATTGCAAATGTTTTGAAGAAGATAAATTTAGCATTTGCAGCTACATAAATTTAAAAACTTAGCAGTCAGACATCTGTACTTTCTATCTAAAATATTACTTAACTTTTTTTTAAATTTATTTTTGTGATTTATTTTGTCTTGTGAAATCTTATTTCAATTTCAAAGTTTCTTCTAAATAAAATATACAAATATGTTGTATGTTACTTAAAATTTTAAGTTTATTGATCAGGAAATCAAATCCACTACCAGAGACTATTTAGAAAATTCTAGAGTTTAAAATAATATTTTAAATATAATAGAAATAAATAATGTTCTAAGTTAATTCATTATATCTCCCTATGTATTAGAAGTGTGGACTTCCAAAATTTGAATTTTGAAATTTGAATCTGCATCTGAGAGGAAGATATAGCAGTGCTGAGTGCACATTTTCACACCATTTTCTTCTCATGCATATCAAAGTCTTTCTTCTTGGTTCATTCTTTCTACTATTACTAATAATGCTAATTTTTTTTTTTTTTTTTTTTTTTTTGGTGGTACTGGGGTTCCTGGAAGCCCTTCTACCTCCGGGCTACACTCCCAGACCTATTTTATATTTTTGAAACAGGGTCTCTTACGCCAGCGCGGCTGGCTTCGAACCTGCGCGATCCTCCTGTCTCCGCCTCCCAAGCGCGGGGATTACAAGCGTGCGCCACCACGCCCGGCTAATAATGCTAATTTTTATACAAAACAACCTTTTACCTTACCTCTTGCAACTTTGCCTTCTCTCAAATTTATCCAGTAATAAAAATTGCTTGAATCGTATCTCCTTTTTTATCTTATCCTTTCTACCTCTGTTCACCACCCTCCCTTTCTGATTTTGCACATTCTTTCTTCTTTCTGAAATATTGTCGTCACCCCTGGGGTCAGAGATGATGATTGCATGATTTTTCATTCAATACCCACAGTGTCACAGCTGTACCATGTCTGATGCATCATAACCATGAAATACAATGTTTATTGCATTCATAATATTTTGATAGAATCCTCATGCTCTTCTGCCATTTTCCTGTAATAGGCCAGCCTCTATTGCCACTCCCTTCTTCTATCAAGCTTTATGAACAGGACTCACATCTTTCTCTCTAATTGGCAACACACAATAAAAGATACCTAAACAGATAATTTTCTACTTTTTCTTTTGTTACTTGCAGCAAAGACAGCCAATATTTTTTATGCCCTTGTAGTTGTTATTTGAAAATCATTATTACTATTATCAAGAGTAACTAGAGTCTATCCACCAGAATTCTACAAGGAACCTGTACTGCAATCACAATAAGAACAGTATAATAAAAAGAATATTGACAGAAGCATAGGCAGGATATAGAGAAAGACAAGACTTAATGCAATACCCCTTGTGAATAGCACTGTTGGCACACACAGAAAAAAAGAAAGGGAATGAATTATTAAACCTTGAAGAAATGCATTATGTGGAGAGGACCCCTTAAAAGAGGTGTAACCTTTGCCCTAGGAAGAAACTAGGCCTACACAGCAGCCCCATGAGAAGGTGACAGGATATGAAATCTTGCTATTCTCTCTGCCCTCTCTTTGACCTCACACAGTTTCCTATCAGCCGCTTGCAACCAAAATCTGGCTGGTAACAAAGCCTTGTTGATATTATAATCTAGATAGGTCACCCTTGATGGGCAGATAGCAGATGAAGAAACTTGAAAATATCCTGCCAAATAATGAGTTAGCTTTAGTATACATAGGAAAAGAATGCATTTATTTAATGCTTATGGATTAGTTTTTCATTATTGTGAACAAAATACCTGACATAAAGCACTTAAAGGAGGAAAGACTTATTTAGGTTTATGAATTCAGAGGTTTTAGTGCATGGTTGGCCAGCTCCATTGTTCTGGGCCTGACGTCAGACAGAACAACACGGTGGAAGGGTGTGTGGAAAGCTGCTCAGCTTATAGCAGCCAGGAAGCAGAAACGATTGTGAAAGGGGCTAGGGAAAACACATGCCTTTGCCAGGCCTTTCCCTAGCATCCTACTTCTTTCAGCTGTGTCTGACCTACTATTTCCATCGCCTCCAAATAACCCATTCAAATTAATTCGTCAAATGGACTAAGCCACTTGTGAGGTCAAACGCCTCATAACCCAATTACTTCCCAAATTTCCCCCTCTGGACATGGACTGCATCAAGAACCAAGCCTTGCCAGATGTGTGGTGCATGCTTGTAATATCAGTACTTGGGAGGCTGATACAGGAGGATCTTGGTTCAAGGACAGCCTCAGCTACTTAGTGAGGCCCTCTGCAACTTAGTGAGATCTTGTTTCAAAATAAAAAATAAAAAATAGGTCTGGAAGTGTGGCTTAGAGGTAAAACGCCCCTGGGTTCAATCCCTATTATTGGAAAAAAAAAAAAAAAAGAAAGAATCAAGCCTTCAACACGTGAGCCTTTGGGACATTCCAAATTGCAACTATAATTTCAATTACTTTTTAATGATAACAGAACCATAAAAGTTTTATAAAGTATCAATAATTTATTAATGCGTTAAAATTGAGATTTTGAAAATGAACGTTAAAATCATGGATTGAAGTCAATTAAACTTGTTTGGGGTTAGGATTAAATTAGAAAGCACAGTCTTTTTTATCTAGATATTTCTCAATTGAAATAAATTTTGGAATTTCCTCTGTACTGTGAAACGTCTATGGTATAAAGCTGTTCTGATGTGGTTCATGAATTCTGAGTGTGTACCCAATCTGCTTGATATAACTGTGCTCTCAATTTAATCTATACTTTGAAGAAATTGCTTTCACATCTCAAACTCCAGTCTGGTACATATGGCATATAGGCTGCATTAGTCTACACTCCTATTTACTTGTCCTTGTGTTTTTACCTTTTTATTTGTGACATTTCAATCTGATTAGTTGCTGCACATTCTTTTAGGGAAGTGCTTTCAGACTTTAGCATGCACTGTAGCACCTGGAGGGCTTAAGAAAACACATGGGTTGGCCCTGCCACAGTTTCTGGTTCAGTCTGCTTTGGGTGGGGCTCAACAATTTTCATTTTAAATTATATGATGAAAATCTTTATGTTGTGGAGAGTATAATCTGAAGATCATTGATTGATGAAATATACAGACCACTATCTTGTTTTTTTTTTTTTTTTTTTTTTTTGGTGGTACTGGGGTTCCTGGAAGCCCTTCTACCTCCGGGCTACACTCCCAGACCTATTTCATATTTTTATTTGGAAACAGGGTCTCCTAAGCCAGTGCGCGTGGCTGGCTTCGAACCTGCCCGATCCTCCTGTCTCCACCTCCCAAGCCCGGGGATTACAATCGTGCACCACCAGGCCTGGCTATCTCGTTTTTTAAAGACAATTTAAAATGTAATCCAAAATGTACAGCATTTATTCATATACAGACAAAAAAGCACAAATTCTACTAAATAGTTTAACAAAACTATACAGCTGTCCTCAACTAGTTTTATGAATACTTTTAAAAACAGGGTGGAAATAGAGGATAGGCTTATGTAATATAAAACAGCCATCTCTTTATATATTTTGTATAATTTCTGATTTTTAACTCTTCATTTTTGTTTTAATTAATTTATTTTTTTTTTGCAGTACTGGGGATGGAACACAGGGGCATTCTACCACTGACCTACACCCCCAGCCCTATATTTTACTCTTTATTTTGAAATAGGGTCTCACTGAGTGGCAAAGGGCCTCACTAAGTAGCTGAGGCTGTCGGTGAACCTCCTGTCTCAGCCTCCCAAATGTTGTGATTACAGGCATGCACCACCACACCCCACTTGTACCTTTTTATTTTAATTTTAGCTGAATAAACACCAAGCTAGGCACATAGTGAAAAATCCTCTGTAAAAGGTTACATATGTAATGAAAACTTTGTCTATTTTAAAATAATGAAGATTTGTACACAACACATAAAACCCTTCGATTTTCTGTTTATATCCTAAAAAAATCACATTCCAGACAACTTTACGAAAGTTTAACCAGCCTACATTTTGACCTTATACATTGATCATAATCAAAGTTATTCCTTGCTCAGCATATACAAGATTTTAAAAAGAAAGGGCAAATCGTTCCATATTAATAGAATACAAGTCGGCAGGTTGGGCTAGTTGCTGCTTGTTATGGCCACCTTGTATAGAGTTCCCAGGGAGATATGAAACTAACTTACAAAGCCATCATTACACAATCAGAGACACTGTGCTCTAGGCAATTTGTATTTTGAAGTGGGAATAAAAGGTGTGGGCTTTTTATTTTTGTGTGCTTTGTTTTTATGTGTTTTTTATTTTATGTTTTTTATTTTGCTTTTTGGTTCAGCATAACTTGGAACATTTGAAAGCTTTTCAACCTAAATCTGGGGGGAAAAACAGGTAAGTCATTATTTTTGCACAAACCTAGCATTCCTAATAATGCAAATGAATCTGGTACCTCTTAAAATGGTGAGAGGTTGTATGCTTACTTACTAGATTAATTTAGATTTTCATTCTATGTTTACACAAATTATCCCTCTATAAATTCTACTCTCACCCAGAGCTATTGCTGCAATCAAACATAGAGTCCATCGTTCTCCTGTTTCTGGCAAAAGGTTTTGTTCATCTGCAAAAAAATCTAATTATTAAATTATGCTACAAGCAAACATACAACCTGAATTCATAGAACCTTTTGGTGTCTGAAGCAACAAGCTGATCTGGATAGCAGTCTTTCAAACTGAGCCTCATAGCTCAAAAATAGTCAGTCTAAAAATCCGGGTCATTCTGAATTCAGGTCCCCCCCTGAATTAGCTACTACAATGTACTTGAAAAGTTAATACTTGGTTTGAAAATGTCATACAAACAATGGGGATGCATCAGATCCACTATTTGGTCATCTGATAAAACTTGCATAGTAAGATAGAATTCAATAAGCCATTTTTGTTGTTGACAATCATCTAGAAAACTTGAAAGGTAACCTCAGAACTCAAGTCATTATTCAATAAATATCAGAATGTCCCTGCCACATAGAAACAGATGTATGAATGAGTGAGCATAATATAATTTCATGAATAATCAAAAATATATTTTTATAATATTTTGATATTTTATATTTATTTATTTATTTTATTTTAATTCAAAGAGCCCTTACTAATTATAAAAAGCTTTAGAAATGTTACATTGTATGGCACTCAGAGATTTAAAATAATTATTGTCTGAGTCTGTTTTAGAAGTGACATAATAGACTAGTTAATTTAAAAAGAAAAGAAATATATTTCTCATTGTTCTGAAAGCTGGGATGTGCAGGATCAGGGGTAATAAGATCTAGGGAGGGCCTTTCTTAACACAGCCAATCCCACTGACAGGACAGCAAAGGGGTGGGGGAGAGTGAGTGCTAGAGAAGAGAAATGATCTTATTCTTTTCTAAGAAACCCACTCCCACAGGCCTCAATTCATTTAGGAGGGCCTCTTGGTCTAAAAACCTATTAAAGGTCCCACATGTTACAATAGCAGTTAAATTTCAATGTGAGTTTTGGAGGAACATATTTAATGCCATGACAGTTACAGTTGAAATGGAATGGATAACTGTATTAAGAATGATTAGGACACCTGTAGTCTGGTTTTATTTTTTATTTTTTATTTACTTATTTATTTTTGGTGGTACTGGGGATGGAACCCAGAGGCCATATACCTCCAAGCTACACTCCCAGACCTATTTTATACTTTATTTGGAAACAGGGTCTCACTAAGTACCTGAGGCTGGCTTCGAACCTGTGCCATCTTCCTGTCTCAGCCTCCCAAGCACAGGGATTACAAGTGTGTGCCACCATGCCTGACTGTAGTCTGGTTTTAAAATAGTGAATACAACTGTATTTGGAGTTGATACTTAAGATTTTGGTATTCTAATATAAATAAAATGGTGCTACAGGCAAGTTATTACATTATTTGCATAAATTGCATAGCTTTTACAAGAGAAGATACATTATCTTTGGTGGAACTACTTGCAAATGACTGGGGCAAGTATTTTGGTCCACAATGCATGTAAACGTATATTTCTCATTAATAAAATTAATCACAAAGTAAAAATCATTAGTCAATAATTCTATTTAAATTTAAAGCTAAAATTTTAGTTTAAAAAATTTTTTATGGTATTAGGGCTTGAGCCTAGAGGTATTCTCTCTCTGAGCTATACATCCAGCACTTTGTTTATTATTTTTTTTGAAACAGCATTTTGCTAGGTTGCTGAGAGTCTCATCGGGCTGGTCTTGAACCTGTGATCCTCAGCCTACCAAGTACTGGAATTACAGGAGTGAAGCATGATTCCTGGTTAAAACTATAAATTTAAAGACAATTGTGTTTTCTTTTGGTCCTGGGGATTGAACCAAAAGGCATTCTACCTTCAAACTACACTCCCAGCCCTATTTTATTTTGAAACAGGGTCTCACTGAGCTAAGCAGAGTCTCACTACTTGCTAAAACTGTCCTTGAACCTGAAATCCTCCTTCTCAGCTTCCTAGGCACTGGGATCACAAGCTTGTGCCACCATGCCTGGCTCCCATTTTATATACTTAGAACAGAAACATTGGGCAAGTTTGACAGCACACACCTGTAATCTTAGTATTTGGGCGGCTAAGACAGAAGAATTGCAGGTTCAAGGATATCTCAGTGAATAGTGAGACTCATCAGCCTAGTCAGACCCTGTTTCAAAATAAAAATAAAATATGCTGGGAGTGTAGCTCAGAGGTACAATGCCCTTGGGCTCAATCCTTAGTACCACAAATAAATAAAATAAAATAAAATAAAATAAAATAAAATAGGAAGACAGTTAATGTGTGTACATTTTTATTGATTGATTTGTTAAGAAAGGTATAATGCACTGAGAATTAACCTGTTCTAAGCCCTGTTCTACTTAATTAAAATACCCTGATATGATTGACCAGATCTTTTTATAATTTTTGTCAACACTTAGCATCATATACAAAATAGAATAGAACCTAGAAATATATGTGTGTATATACACACAAATATGTGTGTATATACGCACAAATGTATGAATTAATGTATAAAAAGAGAATAAAGTATTCAAATTACTAAACAGAAGTATGTACTGGTGACAAAAGAAAAAAAAAGGACTAGTTAATTTAAGGAACAGCAATGTTTAGCAAAACTGGCTACACTGATGGAAATGTTACGTATCTTCCCTTTCCATTATGGTAGTCCCTAGTCACATATGGCTAACAAGTATATGGAATGTGGTGAGTTCAACTGAGCCAAAGAAATACATTTTAGATTGCATTTAATTAATTTAAATGTAAGTTTAAATCACTACACATGGCTAGTGACTGCCATGTTTTAGCATATTCACAGGGTAGATATAGATCCTGCAGTCCTGGAGAAAGAATAGGCATCTGAAAACCTTTCTATGCAAAGGTGCACCATGAACCCGGTCTTAGAGAGGAGCTGGTATTGATTATGCTTGAGGAAGTTTGTAGGGAGCCTCCAGAATCTGTATTACTTCTCTCCTTCCCTCCACCCCTGCCAAGATTTTCAAATTCTAGGCGATCCAGAAACCACAGTTTGATGCACTAGTGTTAGTAAGGGATACTATAAAGCCAAATGTGGTAGCCTGGTAAACACAGACACTTAGTAAGAAGTAAAGATGGAAAAAACTGAGTTGGTCTTCCAGGTAAAAAGAAGGCAAAAAGAAGAAAGTGATTTCTTGAGAGTGAGGAGAGAGCAGTGTGCATACGTGTGTGTGTGTGTATGTGTAATGGTCAATAGTTTTATTGCCAGAATTAAATTAAAAGATGAACTGAGTTCACCATATTCAATTTGGCATCTAGGCAGTTATTGGCAGATGTTTTGTAGACTCATGGAGGTGATGCTAGCTGCTGGGGGCTTGTTGGCGTTGGCATATGAAGGGTAAGATGACTATGTTGAGGCGCATGCTTCAAAGAGATAAAAAGACATCAAGAAGAAAGAAATATAGAGAAAATATTTCCTTTGATCATGAGAAATATTTAAGCTAGTTTAAAAATTCTACAGAAAGAATACATACCCAAAACAGACCATATTGAAAAAGTATATGAGAAATCCAGAATGGATTTGAGATTCTCCTGAAGTTCTCAGTTCTTCTACAGTCAACATGTGTTTACTGAACCCTTACTATACACCAGACACCTCTCTGAAGGGTGTAATCTCTTTCAGTCACTTAATCTTCCTATCAACCCAGTGAAGTAAGAATTAATTCCAGTTTTGCAATGAGCATGTTGATGCTCACATAGCTGACTCATCTAAGCCAAGAAGAGGCAGAATGAAGATCACAACAATTCCTGTTATTTTCCAAAAGTCCCCGTCTCTTCCATAGTGATTACTCTTCATCTCCCCCTTACCCAAGTACACCACTTAGGCAGTCTCCAAGTTATTATTTCTTATTTTGCTGTTTGACTTCTTGTCTTCATGATCAGCATAGCCCATGTTGACCTCTAAATGAAACAAACTCTAACCAGTGGGATTTGCTTCCCATTCCTCATCTCTACTTGCCAATAAGATGCTTGATACTTTAAAAATTTGTTCTAACATTCCCTAGTTCATAGCATTAGTGAAATTATAATTTTAGTCTTATTACAGCTCAATTTTTATAACTAAGATATCATAAACATTATTAATTATATTTAAAACAGTATAGTTTTATATGTTTTGTATTAAGTGATGATACAGTTTTGGTCAGCTGTTAAGAATTCAAAAGAAATCTCTGTTTGAAATAAAAATCCTTTGGGTCAGCTCTTAATAATTCAAAAGAAAAATCCATGTAAAATCAAAACTCTGAGTTTTAGTCCTGGCTCTGCAAATTATAAATTATAAATGGAAGACTTTGCAAACATAGCTTACTTATCTAAGCTTTAAAAATAGGTCTCATAAGATTTCTTTGAGGACTGTCAAGAACTGAGAGAATGGAAATCCTATATAAGGTGAGTTACAGTTAATAAGGTACCTCTTACCAAGTATGTTTTTATTTTGTAACAATAGCTTTATAGAGATATAGTTGGGAAGTTGTGATAGTAGGTTCAGAGTTTGGAGACCAGTCTCAGCCATTCAGTGAAACCCTCAACAACTTAGCAAGATGCTATTTCCAAAATAAGGGGTGGGGGTATAGATCAGCAGTTGAATGTTCCTGGGTTCTGTTTCCAGTATAAAAATGAAAAAGAAAGAAAAAAATACAATTCAGCTGTACATGGTGGCACACACCTATCATCCCAGTACTTGGGAGAATGACACTGGAGGACCACAGGCTAGAGACCAGCTGCAACAACTTAATGAGGTTCTTAGCAACTTGGAGTATAGCTTGGAGATAGAATGCCTCCTTTGGATTTAATATCCAGTACCTATACTGCTAATAATAAGTAAAAATAAAGTGTACAATTCAATGATTTTTTTATATATTCCTGGAGTTGTAAAACAATTACCATAATGAATTTCAGAATATTTTTATTATCCATACATTTTACCATCCTTAACCATCTTATCCCCCCCCCTTTTTTTTTTTGCAGGTCTGAGATGGAACTCAGGGGCATTTGACCTCTGAGCCACATCTTCTGCCCTATTTTTATTCTTTATTTTGAAACAGGGTCTCGCTAAGTTGCAGTGGGCCTCACTAAGTACCTGAGGCTGTCTGCGAACCACAATCCTCTGGCCTCAGCCTCCCGAATGCTGGGATTTTAAGAGTGCACCACCATGCCTGGC
Organism: Muscardinus avellanarius; assembly: GCF_963383645.1. Classification (NCBI taxonomy): domain Eukaryota; kingdom Metazoa; phylum Chordata; class Mammalia; order Rodentia; family Gliridae; genus Muscardinus; species Muscardinus avellanarius. Next base: position 95,434,076 of record NC_137787.1, on the reverse strand, counting down.
TCCTTATCCTTTTTTTTTTTTTTTTTGCCAGCTAGGCAACCATTAATTGATGTCACTTGTATCTATATATTTGCCCATTGTTTGTTATATATCATTTGTAGTATTTTTTATTTATTTATTTCACTTAGCATAAGTTTTTCAGTCCATACCACATCATAGCATGTATCAATACTTCATTCCTTTGCATGACAAATAATATTCAATTGCATGGATATACCACATTTTATAATTTATCTATCCATCCAATACAGTTATACAGTAACTCTATTTTTGAGCTTTTTGAGAAACTGCCAGACTTTTCTCCAAGTGCTTGCCAGAGTAACCATATTCAAATAAGTTAAACTTTATCTCCTTTGAGTTATGTGTTACTGTAGAGTCTCAGCTTACATGATTGAATCAGAAAGCATTCTCTACTTTAGATTCCATTCCTTTGTACTCTCATGCATTCTAAGATTGTCATTGCAAGACAAAATGCTACATGCTAATTGACCATTTATCTTTCTGAGTTCATTCTGCAGTTGATTGCATAATTCCTACTACATAGCAGGCACATAATCAATATTTATGGGCTGAATTAAAGTGTGAGAGTCACAGGTAATATTTTACATTTCTTAGTTTTTTAAAAAAATTTTTCTAAACATTTTTACAAGAATATGAATTATTTTTATTTGAATTTTATTAACTAATGTATACAGCTATATAAATATATATAAATTACATGATATTTTTAAGCTATTTTTGCTGAACATGTTTACTATATCATCAAGTAAAAATTAACTTACAAGCTGGGCAAGGTGATGCACACTTGTAATTCCAGTACTTGGAAGGCTGAGACAGGAAGGACCATAGATTCACAGCCAGCCTCAGCTGTTTAGTGAGGCCCTCTACAACTTAGTGAAACCCTGTTTCAAAATAAAGAATAAAGAATACGGCTGGAGGCATAGTTCAGAGGTCAAATGACCCTGGGTTCAAACCCCAGTACCATAAAAAAAAATAATTAACTTACAATATTCTTTAAAAGGTATGATTTTACTTGCTTTCACTGGCATAGAGAAAAAAATACCATAAAATATTTTTCAGTGGTAATATTTTTGTGAAGTATGCTTTTCTACACTCTAATTCTATACAGTACAAATTACTTATGTTGTAGTTTTCAAAGATCTTTATTTTGGAAGTGGCATTCAATTCCCTTTGTACTGAGCCCTTATCTAACAAGAACTCTCATGAACTGTATTTAGTTTTTAAGAAGTAAAATTCACTAAATTGAGAACATGAACATCATCTTTGAAAAGTTAAAAAAGAAAACCCCTAACATATAATGAACATATTGCTATTCTGTTGCTTTATTTAATAAATCTGTCACTGATGGTTTAATCAATTCTGAGTAAACTAATATAATTGAGATTTCATATCTATAAAATTAAGTATCATATTATATGTGGTGATGGCTTCAAAAATATTGCCTTCATTTAGGACTGAGATTCAAGCTGGCAGCCTATGTTCCTCTATAAGACATCTATTTTATTATTTGGAACTTTAGATGATACACAATGAGATTAAAAGGCTTGTGGATCAGATAATTTGAACCTCTTCTAGTACATGAAAATATATTTTTAGGCACTGGAGGTTTATTTGACTGGTAGATCTGGCTTCAGTTCCCAGTACTGATAACAAAAATGAACTCTTGTGAGCACTTGGGAGGCTGAGACTTGAAAATTCAAAAGTCCAATCCCTGCAACTTAGGGAGACCCTGGTTCAAATTTTAAAAATATAAAAGGCTGGAGGATGTAGTTCATTGGTAGACAGCTCCTTGTCCATCCCCAGTACTGAAGAAAAAAATAAAAGAGTAGTTTCAAAAGAGTGAAGCTCAGCCGGGCATTGTGCCGCACGCTTGTAATCCCCTCGCTTGGGAGGCTGAGACAGGAGGATCGCGCAGGTTCAAAGCCAGCCTGCGCTGGTTTAAGAGATCCTGTTTCCAAATAAAAAATATAAAGTAGGTCTGGGAGTGTAGCCTGGAGGTAGAAGGCCCCTGGTTTCCATCCCCAGTACCACCAAAAAAAAAAAAAAAAAAAAAGTGAAGCTCAGTGAGTGAATGGGTGAGTTTGTTGATGAGATTCATGCCATGTTCTTTGTAATGGTGAAGTACACTGTTACATTACATGGCTCTGTAATGGTGAAGTGGTAAAGAGCTAAACAAGCTCTAGTGTCAGGGACTCTTCCACTCTGAGTGGGACTCCAGCTCTGTGTCTGTGGGAAGTTGGACATATTAACCTATCTGTTCCTCAGTTTCTCATGTGTAAGATGGGTGACTGGGTACTTGTCTCAGAGGATTCACATGAGGATTGTATGTGCTAAAGCTTATACAACACTTATATGTGAGGGGAAATTACGAGCAGAAATTAAGTAAAGTCAGTGTATCTATTTCTTTTAGCCAGTGACTGGATGGTTTTGAATTTCCAGTGACATTTCCTTTAAATCAATTTATAACTTAGAAATTATACTAATTTAGACTATCACATCTTTAAGAGCACCACAATTTGGAGACTTTATGTACATTTTTCTGGTACTGAATATTGTACCCAGGGGCATCTACCTCTGAGCTATACTCCCAGCCCTATTTTGTATTCTTTATTGTGAAACAGGGTCTCATTAAATTGTAGAAGGCTTCACTAAGTATCTGAGGCTGGGTGAGAACCTGTGATCCTCTTGTCTCAGCCCCCCAAGTACTAGAAATATAAGTGCACACCACCATGACCAGTGAGACTTTATATACTTTTCAATATCTTGTTTTAAGCCAGCTATCCTAGTAATGCATGCAAATTGAAGTCCTATTTCTTTTATTTCTTTCTGTTTGTAATGTGAGCTAAAAATCAAACACAGCAAAAACTAGCTGTGAAATCTTAACCCGGCCACGATTTGATAAAATGCCTATTGCTTGTAGATATTAGAGTGCAGGACATACCTTCATATGTTTATAGAAAAGACTATAATTAATGAAAATTAAAAAGTACTTCCTTTTTGAATTAAGTGTTAAAAAGCACTATAACCTCAGATTAAATATGAGCAGCCTCTGGTTAAGTGAATGAAACAGGTTCTTTACAAATCACCACTGGAGAATTTAAGGAAATGGCTACCCCATTAATAAAGTAAAGCTATCAATGTGGAGTATTGTCCACTCTCCAGAGAGCTGCTCTTACTTGAACAGCTGAGGGAATAGTTACATTAAAAGCCCAGCTTAGACTTTTCTTCATTTTTTAATAAGTGCTATGCATTGATCATTCTTTTAATCATTCTTTTTCAGTTACTATTACCTTACAGGAATAACAGAATTTAGTGATCTGCAAAATGAAATGACAAAATGTAGGGCAAAAACGGTAAGGAAAGGTAAGAGAAAGATCCCGAGTAACATCTGAGGATTCACTGGATTGATTTTATGGGAGAATGTCCACTGGATTGATTTTATGGGAGAATGTCCTCTTTAGGCTACAGTCATGACTCTATGACTTTACTGCAAGGATCCTCATTCTTGACGGCAAATTAAAAACAAATGGGAATTTCTGTGTGTGTGTGTGTGTGTGTGTGTGTGTGTGTGTGTGTGTACCTGCATGCATAAGCTCTGTGGATAAAACCTATGGTTTTGCCTATGCTGGAAAAGTGTTGTATTACTGTGCTACATCCACAGATCTTCATTGGGATCTTTTAAAAAAATCTCAATAAACAACTATACCCTAGATCAATTAAGTCAAAATTTCTGATTCTGAGAGTGAGTCTCAGGGATCAGTATTTTGTAAAACGTCACAGTGATTTCAATGTGTTGCCAAGGTAGCATATTAAGGCTCTTGGAAAATCTCTTCTATCTCATTGTGAAAATAAATTAGATCTTATTTCTCATAAATCAAGACTGTTCATTAAGATACTGACAATTATAATTTCTTTATTTCTTGTGACCCAGAAGCATTCCAACTTTCCTGATGTATTAGAGACTAAAGAAGCTCAATTTGTTGAGCTATTAGTATGTTCAGAAACTTCAGAAGCCTTGGGCAAATAATTATTTAAAAAGGAAGAGAATCTGTGCATGGTGGCACACTCCTATAATCCCAGGACTTGGGAGACTGAGACAGAAGGATCACAGATTCAAGGCTAGCACATGGTAACTTAGAGAAACCCTGTTTCAACAATATATAACATTATACCAGCCCTTATGGTATAAAGGCTGGACATTTCAGAGATGCCTTTGGTTTCAATACCAAGTACCACAAAAATGAAATAAAATAAAAAGAAAGAAAAAATATGGTTGGGGATGAGGTTGAAAGATCAGAAGTGTTATGGCTTAGATTCATATGTTCCTCCTAAAGCTCATGTATTAGGCAATGCAGAGATGTTAAGAGGGGAACAGATTGGACTCTGTTCAGAGAAAGAGATTGTATCATGAGGGCTCTGACCTTATCAATGAATTAATCCATTTGATGGGTTAAAATCTGAATTAATTATCTGAGAGGGAAGTGCTTAAAAGCATAGGAAGGTGGGGTCTGGCTAGAGGAAATAGGTCACCAGCAGTATGGCTTTGGGAATTAATAGGCCCTTGGTCTCTTCTCTCTCTGCTCTCTGGCTGCCATGATCTGAGCAGCTCTCCTTCATCACACTCTCCTGATATGATGACCTGTCTCACCTCAAGAACAGAGCAGTGGAGGTGACTGACCATGAATGGAGACCTCTGAAACCCAAATAAGGGAGTCAAATAAGTTTTCTTTCTCTTAGTTGTTATTAGGTATTTTAGTAACATTGCCAAAAGCTAACAGAAATGAGGAGAGAAAAGGAAAAAGGAAGAGAGGAAAGAAAGAGATAAAAAGAAAATACAAAGTTAAGAGCATGAGAGAAATCTACACCACTGAGTTATTTAAGTTAAAATACAACAAAAAAGAATTTGTAAAAGACAATAAAATATTAAGTATTTAATTAAAGGAGAGTAACTGTGTTACTCTGTTTTGTCCCAACGTACTATATGATCTAAAAATTATTAATAATGTTTGTAGATACTCTGCATGGCTTCAATATTGTGGTCTCACAAAAGCTTCCATCCTGGGAGGTCATTGTGCACCTGCTGTATTGCTACTCTCAGCTCCAAAAGAGAAAACTGTACCTCAGCACCATTCCCAGGCCTTTTTAGTAGAAAGTGGCAAAGCCTATACTTGAGAATTCCAAACCCTTTCCTCATTCTATATTCAGTACTCTTTATTCAGACTGTTTCAATCAAGTGTATCTTCCTATCCTGGCCCCAAATCAACATCTTGTCAAAGTCAATTGGTCACTTTTCTAGTTTATCTGATTTTTTTTTCCCCAGAAACATTGAACAAAGCTACACAGCCGATCAGGACCTTGAACATTTTTGTTGTTGCTGTTTCTTATGATACCAACCTCTTTTTTTATTTCAATAGTTACTTCTTCAAAGTTTTCCCAGCTCTTTCTCCTCTGTCCATCCCCCCAGATGATGGCTCATCTCAGGCCCTGCTACTGGACCTTCTTTAGTACTCTATCTGAATTTTCTCTCATCCCACTAGTAAGATATCTTTTAAATAGTGTCTAAAAGATAATGAAGCCCAATTTATATTCAGGCCCTGACCTTCATCTACTTACACAACTTCTCATATATCTAAGTAGACATTTTAAACTTCACTAATATCTCATCTCTTAGGTTTGATCACTGGGAATGTTATGCTATTGCTCCAACCATTCTTAGTCTTATTTGGAAGTTAAATTCTGAACTCTCTGCTTGTCTTTTGAGAGTCCATTTCACTACATGGAAAGTATTGTAATATTTTAAAATTAGTTTTAGCCGGGCGTGGTGGTGCACGCTTGTAATCCCCGCGCTTGGGAGGCGGAAACAGGAGGATCGCGCAGGTTCGAAGCCAGCTGCGTGCGCTGGCTTAGGAGACCCTGTCTCCAAAACTGAAAATGTAAAAATAGGTCTGGGAGTGTAGCCCGGAGGTAGAAGGGCTTCCAGGAACCCCAGTACCACAATAAATAAATAAATAAATAAATAAATAAATAAATAAATAAATAAATAAAATAAAATTAGTTTTAGACCACAGCACTCCTTTGCTTATTACAATTCTATAACTATTAAATTCTTTACCAAGAGATAAAATTTCTGCCTTCCATCTTTAACCATTCACTCAAAAAATAATATGAATTCCTCATCTATTCTACACCTCTAAGGATCTGTATGTGCTCACGTGTAACTGACATTATTGAAAAAGAACAAATACAACAAAAATTTGTGCACATGTGTTTGTGTGTGATTAAATGACATTTTTATGATAGGGTGATCGGGAAAAACCTGTCTGACACTGATGGGATGACATTTAGCAGATACTTAGATCAGGGAAGAATTCTAGGATTTGCTTAGAGGAAGACAGTGCTGAACCTATTTTAACCCATACATCATTCATATACTTGAGATATAGTCGCCTTTTTTGTACCTTTAACATCTCAAAAATTTCCTGCCCTGAATTTTTTGTACTCCATGTCTCTTTGCTTGGAAGTCTCTGCTATTTGATAATTGCATACTTGGGTTTACATTATTGTTAGGACTTCAACAAAATGTATCCTCTTCCTGAGCACCTGAGTGCCCCTACATTCACTGCTACTGTAACCCTACTCCACCGGCCGCATCACATTAGCTGCTCTACAGTGGCCTTTATGGCTATATTAAATAGTTCTCTTTTTTTGTGGTAGTGGGGATTGAATCCAGAGTTATCTACTTCTGAGCCACACCCTCAGCCTGATTTTATTTTTTATTTGGAAAGAGATTTTACTAAGTTGATATGAGCCTCACTGAGTTGATGAGGTTGGCTTTCAACCTGTGATTCTCCTGTTTCAGCCTTCCAAGTACTGACTGGGAGTACAGGTGTATTCCACAGTGCCTCCTGGATTATATTAAATATTTTAATTTTTGTTGTGGAGGTAGGTTTTTATTTACTTCAGTTTTTGTCTAGAAATTTTAATAAAAGCAGTAAACTCCATAGTCTTATTTACTGCTGCAAAACCAGAATAAAGAATAGTATCTATAATTATGTGTACAAGAACTTATATTTGTATATATATAAATATATTCTCTTATATACATATATCTATATATGTCTGCATATATGTATACAAAATTTTTTATGATGTGCTGGACTTCAATCTTGATCTTTAGACTTTATAATTTTTCTTTTTTCTAAAGTTATCAGTTACTAATGATTTTCTAATGTCTTATAACCTGTACTTGCTTTTGTTATTTTTACTTGTAAATGTCTGTGTTATTTTCAACATTAGACTCTACAGTAGCAAAAAAACAGATATAACCATCAGAAAGTATCAATTATAATGAGTATGTGGTCCACTTCTCTTTTTAGCATAAATTATTTCACTGGGATATTGAGACTAATCAAGTCTTAAACCCTTAAATGATGGGATTGGAGTGAGAAATTGTCAGTGTTCAGACATCTGAAGAATTAGAGTGAAAAATCTTGGGCAATTAACACATTTTTTCACCTCTCATATGCTCCTTAAATATCCACTAATATGTCAATCTGATTTATATTTTTCACCTAAGCAGATGCAGGTATTTTGGTCCACTTGTCTAGTAGTTAGCCCAAAGGGAGGAAAAAAACATCAATTTTCAATGGACAGTGTTCCTTTACCCGTGTCTACCTGAGAACCTCCTGGGCAGTTTTTACAGAGTACTGGTGTTTGGTCTCACCTTCAGAGACTGGCTGTGTACTCAGGTATGACCTGGGAGGTGGGAAGGAGGGTGCTGCTGTTAGGGCATGACATTTTACAAATCTCCTCTGGTGACTTTAATGTGCAAGCAATACTGAGAAACACTGCTCTAGGAAGAAGTAGCCCACCCAAAATGAAGTGACACAGTGAAAGAAGTGGTAATTTAACTGCCACTTTACACAACACATTGCTCTGAAGAGGGCTTTGAGAATTACATACAACCCTTTTTAAATTACCTCGATAAAATCAGAATGGCATATAGAATGTATGGGGCGTATCATAGAAAAGCATATGAGTATCACTATCAGGAAACAGGTTTACGTACCCTAATAGGATGAAAGAGATTCTGAGTTGCTTCTCTGCAGGCAAGTAATGTTTTTTTCTCCCAGTACCCTTTCCTCATGGCCCTGAGTTATGGCAAAGAAAAATAAAATGGAGCCCTGGAGGAGCCCTGAAGGTAATCCATATGAGAAAAATATCACACTTTATAAATGCATACTGAGTGGGTAAGAACAGGTGAATCATTTCTGCACCTGATTTTTGCTATTCTTCCAACATTTCTGATCTCAGGCAATAATTATTTAGTGCAACAAAATATTGTTAAATAACTGTTATAATAAAAGGACTATAACGTGTTGCCGGCAAATTATTTAATGCAGTATCAGCATCAATGCTTCACTTCCATTAACACATTTTATCTCCAACTAATCCAAGTTGGTATTTTTATCTCTATTTTTCCAATGAACCAATAGGCTGAGAAAAACAACAACAGAATGTGTTTAAAATCTCACAGATAATAAGTGGTGGTGTGGGTGTTCATATTACACTTTTTTGGACTAAAAATTTGTGTCCTTTGAATAGCATTCCACAGTGCTACTAAGATAGGCCCAGTGCTATGCCAAGGGCAGTGGAAGAACTTACAGAGAGAAAATTACAACTAAGGCTTCTTAAATAACATTTCTAGAGTATGAAGTCTTCCTATACTTTACCCATCCTCTCTTCTCTGTTCCTTTGTTTTCTGTTGTTTGTTTGTTTGTTTTTGTACTGGGGATTGAACACAGGAACATTCTACTTCTGAGGTATAATTTTAGTCTTTAAAAAAATTGCTTTAGAAAAATTTGTCTTCCCAAGTTCCTGAGGGTCTTGCCAAGGTGTTGAGCTCAGTCTCAAACCTGTGATCCTCCTTCCTCAGCCTCCCAAGTAATGGGATTACTAATGGGCACCACTATGACTGGCACAAATTCATTTTACTCTCCTCTTTCTCCATCTTTTTCCAAACAAATCATAAGATTATCTCTGGACATATTTGTCTTAAGAATTATAATATGGGGATGAACATATTGCCTTTGAAAGTGAATACATTCATCTCAAAGCCAAATATAGAGATCACAAAGGATATAAGTCATAGAGCAGGGTTCAGGAGTGGCAATGGTAATGGAGTTAAGGTTCACAACTACAGCCAGACTAGGTGAACTTGCCTAACCAGGATCAACCTCATCGATTTAGAATCTGGACTACCATGGGGTGAAACTTTAGCTGGGGTGCCAGGGTATTTATCTAATTAAATCTAATTAAAATTTATCTAATTATCTAGTTCTGGAATTCCAAACTCCATGTTAAGATAAACTGAAACTACAGCTTCCATCATGATAACGAGACTCTCAAAAAATGGACATGTGAAGATGACAGAAAGCTAGAGAACATCTTGTATTCTCTTGCCTTTCCTTGGGCCACCTGAAGAGCCACCAACAATTTATCTCACACATAACCTTCTGAGCAACACCCACCAATGGTCTGTAAATTATAGAAAAGTGTATGGTGTATGTACAAGCCTGTGGCGAAGGCTTTTGAGAACCCCGACACACATGCCATTCGTCTACCATGCTTTTGTGCTTTTTATGTGTTCAGTCAAGAATGAAAACAATGTTATAAATGTTATGCTTCCCAGGCTTGACAGATGCTCATCTTGGGATGGAATTACGTACACAGATAGAAAATGAGCTGTAACAAGTACGTTGCGGAGGATAAGTGGGTGTTTTTGGAATCCATGGTGAAAACCCACTGTAGCATGTGTATAGATCATTTTCTCTTATTACCCAGATTTATTCTGTAAAACTTTCCTCCACCATTGTCACAATCTGACTGACAATTTCCACTGTCCCTCCGTTATTACTGCTTACTTGGTAGAAAGAAGAAATCATGTTTTTACAGCAGCAATATGAAGTCCCATTGAGAATTAAATTGCTTTCCTTTCTTCTTCATCATTGTGAATTTGGTGCAGATGAGAGATGAAGGATTGGCAGCCGGGGAGTCGAAAGTTCTGTGTTATCTATGAGATGATGCACATGATACGGGCAGAAGCAGCCCAAGCTTCCCTCTGCACAACAGCCATATGCCAGCCTTCAAATCCTAGAGATGAGCTCTGTGGGAGAGTGTATCATTTATAAAAGACAGGATTTCAAGAAAAGATTTCCTTTAAAAAAAAAGTCAAGATTTACAAAGCAGTCAGAAGGAAAATAATAATAAGTTGGAGAAAAGATTCACAAAGATGCCTCCGGGTTCCTGTTTAGCTGGAGAACAGTGTGAGCTCTCCTTCTCCTTTGATTTAGTTCTTACCTTCATCTGTGTCTGTTCACCACCCTGGAATTCTCTGCCCATTTCTGTTGTGTCTGAGCAGGCTCAGCTCCTGTAACAACCTCCCTTATCAGCCATAGCCAAGTCCTGAGGCTCCCCATAGAAAGACACTGTCTGAAACTCCAGACCGTCCTGGAACCAGAGCCTCTGTGTGCTGCTGTGACTTTCACTTCTGCTTCCAAGCTGTCCGCTCTCGCCCAGGTGATTTAGCTTCCTTGTTGCTTTGCACCTGCTCTCTGCCTTGCAGCTTAGCTTGACTTCAGCTTTTGTTCCCAGACAAATCTTTTAGCTCTTCTTGAAGCTTGTTGCTGGGTCCCTACCACCCTTTACCAAACTCATGCTTTTGAAAACCTGGCCTAGGGTCAGGTAGCTCCAACAGGATACATCACAGGCAAACATTTTCATGGTTTTTCTTCCATCCTGGAAGGACTTTTCCTCTTTTCTTTTTCTTTTTTTTCTCTTTAATGTATTTCCCCTTCTCACTGATTTCAAAGTCTCTAGACTGCCCCAGGCTTCAGTATGAAGGAGTTTACCTAGTGTGCCAGCCAAACCTTTTGGTCTTTCTTTTCCCCAGTGATCCTCCCTGCTGTGGTCCAAGCAGCAGATTTTACCCACCTTTCTTCTCATGGCTGGAGTTTTCTGGGCAGATCTATGCAGCATACTTTGTCAAGCACAGGCTAAATACAGTATTTTAAAATGTTTTTCCTTATGATGATGAGTATGGTGACCCCATGATTACATTTTGCCTAATTTAAACATTTAATCTCACCACTGCAAACCTGCTGCTCATCCAGAGATCCCTACTCTTGTCTATGGCACCGCCATTTTTTCCAGACTCTCAACACTAAGGGCATGAGTAGCTCCTGGATTCCTCTTTCCTTTCAAACCCCATTGAGGCCAGGCGTGGTGGCGCACGCTTGTAATCCCCACGCTTGGGAGGAGGAGACAGGAGGACCGCGCTGGTTCCAAGCCAGCCACGCTGGCTTAAGAGCCCCTGTTTCCAAAGAAAAATATAAAATATGTCTGGGAGTGTAGCCCGGAGGTAGAAGGGCTTCCAGATCCCCAGTACCACCAAAAAAAAAAAAAAAAAAAAAAAAAAAAAAAACCATTAATTCTCATCTGTTCTTAATTTCCTGTTCCAATAGCCACTGGCCAATTTGTTTGGATGGGATTTTGAAAGACTTCTTCTTACCTTTGAAATTCTCTCTTCTGAATCCATTTTATATCCTACAAATAGCATCAGATTGCATAAACCTTTGGAATTTTTTGTTCTTTACTTGCTGTCAGCATGGATTCACAAAACATAGTTAATTCCTTTACATTACAATAGCTTCTCATCTATAAAATTATGAGAATAATATTTTAAAACAGTATCATTTTTTTTTTTTTGGTCTTGGAGATTGAACCCAGGGGCATTCTACCTCTAAGGTATACCCCAAGCCCCTTCTTTCCTTCCTTTTTTTCTCATTTGTTTTCTATCTCTCTCTCTCTCTCTCTCTCTCTCTCTCTCTCTCTCTCTCTCTTTCTTCTCTTATTTAGAAACATGGTTTTGCTTAGTCACTGAGGCTGACCTTAAGGCTTGTGTCCCCCTGTCTCATCCTCCAATGTATTGGGATTAGAGGCATGAAATACCATGCTTAGCAAAATGATATAATTTATAATTAATATTTAGTGCCAGATTTTGACAAGATTTTTTTGCTTAACCAAACTTTAGCCCAAATCCTGGACCTTCTTTTAGTCCCTTAATATACTTCCTTGTAAAATTCAGTTTTAATAACAATCCTTTTTCCTTAATATCCTATTACTCTTTCACACCTGACCATGTTCTTCATCTTCTGCCATCTCCCAGGTGATGCTCAATTATGCTGATCTGTTATCAGCAACAAATAGTCCTATTAGATTTGCTTAGACAGAATCCCCATTTCTCCTGATGTTTCCTATTACTAATTTTGTATCCACCAAACTCCACTGTGCTCTTTGGCTATGAATTCCCACTTGCCGTACTTGAAGTTAAACCCAATCTCTTTCCTATTGCAATATCTCATAGCCATCCTTAGATAGATGGTCTGGAATAAAGTCTTCTTTAATGAACAATAATCAAGGACCATTAAGTATTTTTATTCTTCAGAAATTTTCATCAAATAAAACACTTAATCTCTCCTCGCTAGCTTATAAATTACTACCTGTGTTGTCAAAATAATTTCTCAACTGATTCTCTTTCATTTGCTCCTTCAGTGCTCTAAAGATAATGAAATGATATTTATGCTTGTTACTCACTGGACATTCAATGTGCTCTAGAATTATTTCAGTAATTTTAGATGGAATAGCTCATTGAAACCTTGAGGTAAAGTGCCGTAATAATTATGCTGTTATGATTTGGTTCTGTAATGTCTCCTGAAGGCTGATGTCTTGAAGGCTTGGTCCCTGGTATAGGAAAGCTCAGAAGGCGGGATTCTGAGGAGTCATTCGATCATGAGGCAACTTAACTCATCAATGCTTTAATCCACTGATGGGTCAATACTTTGATGGCATTGTTAGCTGGTGGTAGAAACTGTAGGAAGTGAGCTATAGTTAGAGGAAGCAGGTCATCCATAGAAGGCCCTGAGTTCAATCCCCAGTCTCCCCACCAAAACAAACAAACAAACAAACACAAACAAACAAACAAATAGCAAAGGGATGAAGAAAAGGCCCCTCGAGTATATTTTGTTCCTAGTGCTCTCTTGTGCTCTCTTGTGCTCTCTTGTGCTCTCTTGTGCGCTCTCTCTCTCTCTCTCTCTCTCTCTCTCTCTCTCTCTCTCTGCCTCCTGACAGCCATGAACTGAGAGGATTTCCTCTGCCACCTTGCACCACGATGCTCTGTTTTACCTCAGGCCCAAAGTAACGTAGCCAGGTGAGCATGGGCTGAAACCCTAGAGACCCTGAGCACCTCCTCTAAGCTGGCTTTCTCAGTTATTTTGTTCCCAGTGATGAAGAGATGACTACCACAACTATCCTTTATACAAATAGAAAATTAAAGACTGATAGAATTAAACTTGACCAAGCCACAGAGATAAGAAATGGAGGAGCTAGAATTAGAGCTCATAGGTCATGTTTCTGGACAATATTCTAGGTGCTTTATACAAATCAGCTATTTTTGTCCTCAACATTACTCTTTTGAAATTTTCTTGTGAAATAGTGGACATAGGAAAAAAAATGAGCAAATATATATAGTATATCAAGTTGCTACAAAATAACACCCAACTACAACATAGAACATTCTAGTCAGATGTGGTGATGCATGCCTATAGTCCCAGTGACTAAGGAGGCTGAGGCAGGAGGATCAGAAGTTCAAGACCAGCCTGTGAAAATTAGCAAGATACTATCCCAAAATAATAAATAAAAAGGGCTGGGGACAGAGCTCAGTTGTACAGCGCTTCTGGCTTTGATTCCCTGTACCACCAACATCAATAACAAAATAAAACAAATCTTCCTACTATTACCTCTTACACTCACAAATACAATTACTTTCTTGGTTTCTTGTTTTATGGTAAATGTTTAGGATATTTTATTTATAAACTTACAGTCTCATCAGTTAAAAATGTACCTTGGTCACTGTTGAAGATTTTTAAAGCTTTGTGATATACATTTATGCATATTAAAACATACAATATATACATCTTATGGTGGGCTTCATGAACTCCATTTTTGTAAGACTTTTTTTCTTGTGGCAGTATGTATCTGTAATTATTTCATTTTTATTCTATCTAGTACACTATTGCAAAAATACACCATTCTTTACCTATTTTATCTCTGCTATAGTTTTGAGTTGATGCTGCTATATATGTCTGATACATATTTTGGGGGGTATATAAATGCATTTCTGTTGTATAAACACCTAGGAATGAAATTTCTTGGCCACAGAAAATATGTGTATTGAACCTCAGTAGAACATGCTAAACATTTTCTTTTCACCAACTCCTACCCCAGTATTCCCTAGGGGAAATAATGGTACTGGTTTTCTTGGGATTGATTTCTCTCTTGTGTTTTGATATATTTCTACACTATCTTATTATATTTTTATGGCTAACAGAAATAACAATTTATAACAGTGATTTTTAAAAGTTTTAGGTTTATAAAAAAGTACAAGGAAAGTATAATGATTTCTACTGGACCAACTCACAGTTTTCCCTTTTACTGACATCTGGCATCACAAGTTTGTTATACTTGTTGAGTTTATTTCTAATGAAATAATTTGCATGAGGAGACAGTCTTTGTGTGGTACATCCTGTGGATTTTAACCAATGTGTATACTCTAGAATATCATATAGGATAGTTTCACTCTCATAAATCTTCCCTATTATAAACATATTAATTTCTTTCTCCTTCTCCTGAACACCTATTAGGATTTCCCTCTCATTTATGTTTGATATCTTTCTCAAGTAAATGACCATAATTCAATATGGGCACCCTCTGAGAAAGTGAGTTAGGTTTATGTGTGGTTTTCTAGTGAGACACACAGGAGGCAGTACAAGAAAACATGTGAAATAGCAGAAGCATTTTTTCATTAGTTATCAGTCCCAGAGAGATCAGCACAGCATGCATGGTAAAGCCAACAGGAAAGCCACTGGAAACACAGAAACTCAACCCCTGAACAGAAAGTGAGAGAGAAAATGGAAGGATCTGAAGATCGGTCTTTATTAGGGTTCTATATATTACCTAAGCAAGTTTCCTGCAAGTAAATTTAATTCCTGGTTTTTTGAGAGGTGGTCACTGCACCGTATCTTCATAGTTTACCTGGGTTGGGGTCAGGGAGCCAGTGGGGCCAGCCAAGGTAGTCACCAGGAGGTGGGTAAACAAGGAAGATTTCTGGATTGATAACACTGAGAACTTGGAAAGGAGGTAGAGAACTTAAAATTATGTTAAAAATGATTAAATCTTACTTCTTTTGGGAAGTCCAACTGATATTTAAAATGGATTCCATGGCAATCTGTGATTATTGGAATTCACTACAAAACCATTACTTTTTACTCTCTTATAGTTTTGCATTTTCTATTTTTTTTTTTTTGCCTTTCTATTCCCCCAGGGGGAACACTAGAGAGGGTTACTTGGGTATTTACCTTTTCTCATATAGTTAAGCTCTAGAAAATCCACAAGTGCCAAAATCGTGGGGACAATAGTTTACTTTGACAGTAGGTTTCTGTAGAGGAGGAAAGAATGTTTTGTCCTATTTAAACAAGATAATTTTACTATTCCCTTCATCAAAACCACAAGAGAGTTATAGTAATTAATTCTCTTTTTATTTTTATGTTTATAACTCCCTTTTTATTTTTTTATTTTTCATATTTCTTTATTTTTCTGATCTTCACTCTGGAAACTTAAAGGAGTTGCTGGAGATAAAACATAAGAGTTTAATTATCAAGATTATCTATACTAAGCCTCCTACTATTCATCCATGCCTGTTTGTTTGTTTGATTGTTTGTTTGTTTATCCTGGTCCTGGCTCCAGCAGAAGGCTGGACTTTTGCTCTGTTGGGCTGTGATTCTTTATACATGCCGACCCTCAAGATTTGGGGACACCAGTTGTTCTTGTTATTTAATTCTTGTATAGATTTAAGAAAAGTCATTGATTTTCAGTTTGTCTATCCTTTACCTTGTAGTGAGAAATAGTAGTGATTACTTCCAAATTCCTTGCAGGCTAACTAGAAACAGGAAGTTGACAAAATAACCTCTAAATTAAGAGAAATTTTCCTAATTTCTTCCATTTAAATTGAATGGTTGGCCTAAAAGATATAGCTGGGTACTGTTTATGTAATACATTTTTGTTCTCTACTTTAATATTTATATCATCTCCATAAATAATTACTGCATTTTCTTTAGGAATTTTCATTAATGACATCTTTCTGTGTCTTTGTTTATACTTTTGCCATTTTATGTGGCATGCTTCTGTAATATCAAAACTAAACATTTAGCAGGGCATGATGGCACATGACTGTAATCCTATTTTAGACTAAACTCAGCAATTTAGTGAGATGCTTTTTTAAATTAAAAAGTAAAATGGGTTGGGGCTGTAGCTCATAGGTGGAATGCCCCTGACTTCAATTCCTACTACTAAAAAAAAAAAAAAAAAAAAAAGAAAAAAAGCCAATTTTTAATCCCAGTACTTGAGAGATTAAGAGAGGAGGATTGCAGGTTCTCTACCAGTCTCAGCTACTTAGTGAGGCCCTCTATAACTTAATGAGACACTGTTTCCATATAATAGCTCGGAGGTAAATAAAAAGCAAAGCTGAAAACTAAACTTTTTTTTTTTGCAGTAATGGGGATGGAACCTAAGTACATTCTACCTCTGAGCTACACCCCTAACCCTATTTTTTTAAATTTATTTTGAAACAGGATCTTAATGAGTTGCAGAGTGCCTCACTAAGTAACTGAGGCTGTCTGAGAACTGTGTTTCTCAGCCTCCCAAATGCTGGGATTACAAGTGTACACCACCACACCTGGCATTAAACCTTCTTATAATGTGACTAAATTATATGCATTGTTTATAACTTAGTTGAAATACTCTCTTCTAACATGTGTTGAAAGCATTACCTTACATTTTTAAATCTCTTAGCACTTCATTTGTATACATTTACAGTCCATAACTTTCTTTTGTATATTGGTCATTTCTATACAAAGAGATCACTATATAAATTATACAATTTATCTTCCCATTAATTAATTTTTACTTACCTCCAAAAACTGAATCAGTGCTCTTCAACTATTCAAATATGCTTATCTTTATTTAACACTATATCTCACATTTAAAAAAAATAAAATAAGATCTAAGATCAGATTCCAATATAGATAACCATACCAAGACTGAACAATCACAATTCAGGAACATTTTTCCAGTTCTTAAAATTTACTATAATTTAATCTCCGTAACCTTGATCCTCAGTGTATATTGACTAATACAGTCACAAATTAAATTGCATTTTAAATCAATGAGACTCATTATTTTTCCCCAAGGGTCTCCTTCTGTTCTCTATAAAAATGCCTCCATATTAGCTGCAGAGTTGCAATACCAGTAGGATAGAAAGCAGCAGAGAAAAAATGACAGAAAAATTATCTCTCCCCTTACTAGGAATAGCAGTGGATGCTCATAGGTTCTCTGAAAAAAAAAAGTCTCTATGACTATCAAACTGGAAATACTAGATCATATGAAAATGAAATAAGGATGCTCATTTTTAAGCCTGTATTGGGAATATCCAAGACAAGCTATATTTGGTTTAATTTCTTTGTGCAAAGAGCTCATTCTAGCAGATAACTCAAGGGACTAATATGCTCAAACACATTTTCTGAAAAGCTTGCCTAGACAACAAACTTTGTTCCAGACTTTAGAAATGGGCTGCCTGCAAATTTGGATTAATATAGGTTAGATGGTAAAAGGAGGAAAAAATTTTTCCCTATTTTCAAGAAAAACTAAACTTTCTCAGAATGAAGGGGAAAATTGAGTCAAAAAGTAATAATGAAAATAAAATTTCTCAAAATAGAAACATCTATTAGAATTTGAATTAGTCATACTTTTCCTAGAATATTATATCCACTTTTGGTTTTCACACCTTAAAAAAGATTTAGAGAACTAGAAGAGGGTCAAGAAAAGTCAAAAAAGTAATTAAAGAATTATAAATCAAACTTGGAGAAAAAGTTAAAGGTAAGGCCGGGCGTGGTGGCGCAGGTTTGTAATCCTCGGGCTTGGGAGGAAGAGACAGGAGGATCATGCAGGTTCGAAGCCAGCGCAGCTGGCTTAAGAGACCCTGTTTCCAAATAAAAAAGTATAAAAATAGGTCTGAGAGTGTAGCCAAAAGTAGAAGGGTTTCCAGAAACCTCAGTACCACCAAAACAAAACAACAACAAAAAAAGTTAAAGGTATTATATTACTTAGTATAAATAAATGTAATCCCTATATTATAAAAAATATATAAAATGTGTTTTTTATCCCCATTATTATATCTTGGGAAAGTGTGAATATATAGAATAAGTTATGTACAAAGTAAGTAGCTCTAGTATTTATAAATGTTATCTTTTTTCAGTTAATTTCTTGCCATTTCTTTTCGTTTGTATTGCTTATCTGCTAATCTGTTTATTTTGAGTAATTAGGAGCATAAACATTGGCCTTAGATAGATCTGGTTCTTGCTCCAACTTAAAATATATTTACTGTAAGAATTTGAATTAAATGCTATTACTTTCCATGTGCTTTCATTTTCTCTTTAAAATGGGAGATGTCATATAGCATTTAATTTAGTAGATTAAATGAAAATACATTTAGCATACATATACACACAGTTCTTACCCTTGGTTAGCAAATATTTAATACTTAAATACATGTTCTGTGAGTCTGCAAAGAAGTTGTAAATATTTTGAAGGTCAAAATGGAGGCAATGTACATAAATTCAAATAATATTTATTTTTAGAAGAAAGCAATGAGCTCACAATATTGTCAATAATTACTGAGCCACCACTATATAAGACTTTCTATCATAAACACCCCATATAAATTACCTCATTTAATCTTGTCAAAAACTCTAGGAGGGGCTCCTATTATGCCTGGTTTACATGTGAGAAAAAGAGAAACTTGAATAGAACATTATGCAGCTAGGAATGGAAGGGCTGCGATTCGATTCCAAGGAGTATTGGTGCACGGATATAATGCTCACAATGACAAGACAAATGTATTTAGGGATTTTTTCCCTACTGGGTTAGACAGATCTCTATTTAATAATGTGCTTTAAACATTTCATTTCTTTATTAAGTTGGATGCATATTAGCATAAAGGGAACATACTGGAAAATATCTGAGAAATCTTTTAAATTTTACAAGATCAATGTACATGGTATTCTAAACATATAACCTAAGCACAATATATCATTCACATGTTGACAATAAAATAAAATTGCCATTTCCCACATCTGCTGTGTATTTGGGCTGGCCTGTTTGTTGTAGAGGTTCCTGGGTGTTGAGTATTGCTTTATTGATAACAGTTTTTGCAGTGTGTTATCGTAGCATTTTATAATCCTAGAGTATAAAAGCTGAAAGTTACATCTACTGGAGCAAAGATTTCCCAACAGTAATCTATATACTCTGGCAATTTGAATTCAGTTTCATAATTGATAATGAAAACAAAGATATAAATAGTCCAACTTAGAAAAACATTAATTGTTAGAATTTATGATTTCTCGGATAGATTGAATCTACCCAAAATATTAAAAATTATAAAGTAGCTTAAGCATATCTGAAAATAAAAAAGCCATAGTAGCATTTCAATCCTGCCTGGCAAACATAAATATCCTCACCCCAATATGTCAGTTCCAAAGATAGTGACAAACAGATGAAATAACACACCACAGAGACACAAGCTCATCATACTTGGTGTGATGCACAGCTACAATCTTCTTGCTTGATTGCATTACTTGTGCCCAAATGACAAACAGAGAAAAACGATAGAGGGAATATGAATCAGTCAGGGCTAGAGACTTTTCTTAGCTCTGTTGATACCAACTTTTGTCCAGATGCTGTAAAAGATGCTTTGAGCAGTTCAGGGAGGGCTTATAATTGACTTATCCACTGAACAAAAAAAAAAAAGAAAATGAAAATGTCCCATTCTATTTATCTTTTAAATGCTTTTTGACCAACTGATATTTAACTTGAATATTTGTAGTTGAACTTTAGTTTGATGCACATGTAGGAATCATACTCGTACTTCTTTGGCTTTTTCATAAGTGGTTGATAATTTGAACTACTGGTTCTTCAGAGAAGGATTTTTATTCTTTTGTTAGTATAATTAAGATATACTTATTTTTTAATTTTTTTATGTTTGGAAGTTTTGACATTAGTTGAGACCTATGATGACAGCAAATAAGCAGAGAATATTTCATGGAAGAGAGAATGTATGGATCACCACTACTTATCATGATCCTAAGCAAGTTATTCTTAGATTTTCAAATGCCTAAAAAGATACGTTTTTTGTTTCTGCTTTTTGATTAATTATTTGACTTGCATTGGTGACAGTTTTTATCTTCCTACTTCTTTTTAAATTTTTATGTGGATCATATTGAAAATGGCATACATTCAGACAGTGCTTGGTGCACCCCCTGCTCCCCCTTCCCCTTCCTAAAAATGAGTGTCCAAGGTTGAAAATGCTACATTCATACTTTTACACATATTCAAATATAGCTCCTTCATTAAGCAACCTCAGCCTTCTTCCTCTCCTACTCTTTCATTCTAGCTTTGCTGAGGTTTACCTCCCATTATCTGGAGTCCCTCTGGTATTCCTAATGCTCCCTAGTTTGGGCATAGTAGAGAAAACATATGTCCCTTCTCTTTCTGTGCTTGGCTGATCTCACTTAACATAGTGTTCTCCAAGTCTTTCTATATTCTTGCAAATCACATGATTTTATTTTTTATTGCTGAGTAGAATTCCATTGTGTGTATTTCTCATAATTTTGTAATCCATTCATCTGTTGATAGAGACCTACGTTGGTTCCATATTTTGGCTATTACAAACTGTGCTGCTATGAACATGGGTATGCATATGTTAACGTAGTTCTCTGATATCAACCCCTTTGGAAAGATACCCAGGAGTGGTATAGCCGGATTATATGATGGATTCATTCACAGTTTTCTAAGGAATCTCCACACAGATCTCCATAGCAGCTGAACTAGTTTTCACTCCCACCAACAGTGTAAAAAGTTCCTCTTTCCCCACATTCTCGCCAGCCTTCGTTGTTAGAAAATAGATATTGCATAATTACTGATCTATATTTAACCCCTTGAAGATCATATTATTTAAAATGAAAATTATAGCTGGGTGTGGTGATGCATGCTTGTAATCCCAGCGCTTGGGAGGCTGAGACAGGAGGATCACACAGGTTTGAAGCCAGCCTCAGCTACTTAGTGAGACTCTGTTTCCAAATAAAGTGTAAAAATAGGTCAGGAGTATAGCCCGGAGGTTGAAAAGCCTCAGGGTTCCACCCCCAGTACCACTAAAATGAAAATGATAGCATGATATTGGAGATGATAGTAAAATATATTTAGACCAAAATGAAAATAGTCTTTAATTTATTTTTAACAAAAAAAAACACTTGTATTTTATCAGTAAGCAAGTATTACTGAGTTATGTATATATATTTTTGGTTTGGTTTGGTTAGATTCTTTTTGTGTGTGTGTGTGGTATTGGGGGACTCAGTCCAAGGGCAGTTTACCACTGAACTGCACTCCCATTTCTTTATTTGTTTTATTTTAAAACAGGATCTCATTGTTACCAAGTTACTTTACTCATGGTGACCAACCCATGATTCTCCTATCTCAGTCTACCAAATACTGAGATTGTAGGCAGTTGACTCTACACAGGGACATTAATTTGCATACTTAGCAAATTAATTATGCTAAGCAAAAGGGAAGAAAGCAGTAATTTTAGAGAACTTGGTGTGTGTCCACTAGTATGCCCAGAACTTTTAAACTTTTAGTATCCCATCACGTTTATTTGTGAGAACTTTTAGGTGAGTCCACCATATTGCCACAAACTCTTCTCATGGCCTTATATTTGCCTTACATTTGTTGCAATAGAATTTGATGTTTTCAGTCTGCATCCCAGGAGATGACATAAAATAGAAAACAGGGTTATTATGATTAACTTGAACATATTTGAATCCTAAAAGAGATAAATGTTATTTGTCTATTAAGAGAAGTGAAATAAAAAGTTTCTCAAAGAGCCGGGCGTGGTGACGCACGCTTGTAATTCCAGCACTTGGGAGGCTGAGACAAGAGGATCGCACAGGTTCGAAGCCAGCCTCAGCTATTTAGTGGGCTCTCAGCAACTTAGTGAGACCCTGTTTCCAAATAAAATATAAAATAGGTCTGGGAGTATAGCCCGGAGGTAGAAGAAACTATGGGTTTCAAACCTAGTACCACAAAAAATATATATAGTTTCTCAAAAATAATATCATTAAATAAATAAAATTTGAATTTGAGCCTCAGGAATTTATTGAGAAATATGACCCAGAGGTAACTTATTCAATAGACATCTTCACCAGCAGGAATGCACTGTTTAGCTGATTATCTAGATGTAAAATCCCCAAAGGACAATATTATCCTAGCATTTATTATGCTAAATAGCAAAATGGATATTATTAGATGAAATAAAAGTTGCATTTCATAATTAAATAATAACTATTCAAGAGTGGTCATAGTGGTTGTGGTGGTAGCAGTGGGTTTGTGTGTTTGTGTCTTTATGTTTATTCTAATCATTTTGTAAACTTAAATGCTTTAAGGAAATTATCAGAAAAATTTTACCATCAAAGGCTTGTGGATGATCTTGAAATTTTGCTAGAAACTAAAATTTTGAGAAAAACTTGTCCTGACCAAGTTGAGAAAAGTAGAGATTCTGTGAGACATCTGGCCAGTTTGAAGATCTGAAGTAGGCATAATTTTTATGTGTTTATTGGCAAATGATCAACCACAGAGCAGAGAAGATCGTTGTTCTTGTGTTCTCTAAACTTGCCCCCATATTTGGCTCATCTGCTAAAAATCAGAAGAGGCCATCTTTGAGGGAAATCAGCATCTTTGAGGAAATTGGATTTTATAAAAGTGGGGAAGGCCCATTTAAAAGATGGGGGTTGGTGGAGACAATATCAAGAGGACTCCCAGATTTTGAAGTAACTTTCCCCAGTGAAGGTTTTAGAGTCACCTAAGGAGCCAGTATTGGAACTAGAAGCTAATATTGTTTAGTCCTGACTTTCCAGGAGTCAAAAGATGAGATCATGATGACTCACAACTGAGGCTTCTTCCATCCTTCCTGATTCTGTAAACAAATGAGAAAGACTTAGGGGGAAAAAGTAAAAACCAAAGCAAAGTCACTTTGCAATTTCTACTTGCGCTTTCTTAATAATGCATTTCTCGGGAGCTAAGCCCTAGGCCACCTTCTAGAAGATACAACTTTATAACAAGTTTCTTTTGAAAATTTTCTCTCCTTAATGATCTTTCTTCTTGTTGTTCTTTCTTTAAAAAGAATCTGATATTTTAGGGCAAGTCTCAGAGAAACTCAGCTCTGTGTGGCTGTGCTTTTCGTGGCAGCTGCTTTCAAGTGATTGGTGTTTTTGATTATTGTAGTATAGGCTCAGTGGTCAGAATAATTTCAGGTATGGATTTTACAAAAAAGGAAAATTCACTTAGTAACTGCAAACGTTTCTTTTTTAAAAAAACTAAAATAAAAATAAAGTGTTTAAAAGGACAGCATAGATAGGATTTAAATTTTCAATCCATGTTTATGTCTATAGAATGTGCTAACTTAAGCAAGTATCAGAAAAAATATAAAATAAAAACAACTGTATACTTTGTTACTTTTTTTCTATAAAACATTGGCTTATGATCTTTTATTCACTAATGTGATGCCATAGGCTTCCTTTACACCTTCTGGCTTCATGTGAGTGTTTCCAACTTATACTCAGCAATGATAATACTATAATCTTTAAGCTCATCATTAATTCTGTTGTGCTTACTATGATGAAGCAGGAAATTCTCTCAAGATTCTTTTATTATTCAAAAATCCTTCCTAGAACCATCTCATTCAGAAACTTAGTGTTAGCTCTCTACTTACTCCTCCTAATTTGAAAGACTCTTAACCTATGATAAGAGTCACATGGAAGGTTACTACTTAAGAAGAAAAGATAGAGCCCAGCGTGGTGGCACACTCTTGTAATCCCAGCATTTGGGAGACTGAGATAGGAGGACCGAGGTTCACAGTCAGCCTCAGATACTACTTAGTGAGGCCCTTTGCAACTCAGTGAGAACCTGTTTCAAAAAGAAGAATAAAAAATAGTGCTGGGTGTGTAGCTCGGAGGTAGGATGTCCTTGGGTTTCATCCCCAGTACATCCAAAATATATAAATAAATAAATAAATAAATAAATGAGAAGATTGCTACATTTGAAACATAAATCTCAAGGGGACAGTATTAGGAGGTGGAGTCCATAGGTAGGGATGGGTTCCTTTTGCCCTTTCACCCTTCAGCCAGGTAAGACCACAAACTCAGGTTTTCTGGCAAAAGCAGTATGCACAAAGCCCTCAATTGTAAGCAGGGTGGTGTCTTTTAGAGACACTGACCCTTGATATTGGATTTTCCAGTCTCTGTAACTCTGAGACACAAACTTCTCTTATTATAACTTGAAAAACAAACAAAAAATAAGTAAATAAAAGAGTAGGCAAAATACATTTCGCCATTTGTTAAATATTACATTTATTATGTTACATATCTTTATAATAATGGAAATAACTTTTATTTCCATTTTGCTAATAAGAATGTGGAACCCCAGAAAAGGTCTTTCATTAACATTACACAGCCAGAAATGTTTTTTTTTTTTTTTTTTCTGGTACTGGAGATTGAATGCCTAGGGGCATTCTACCTCATAGCTACAACCTCAGCCCTATTTTCTTTTTTCTTTTGAAACAGGGTCTTCCTAAGTTCCTGAGGGTCTTGCTAAGTTGCTGAGGCTGGCCTTAACTCTGCAATTCTATCTCAGCCTCCCAAGTACTGGGATTATGGGTCTGCATTGCCACACCCAGCTAGAACTGTAATATGAATACAAATATACCACATACTTTTGACTCTATGGTTTTGTTTTTTTCTGTGCCAGGGATTGAAACCCCGGGTTTCATGGATGTTATATAAGTGACTTCTCAGTGATAGAGTGAGTCACACCCTAGCTCTCCCATCATAATTGTTACCTCTAATTCCAAAATCCCTTCAGCAATTGGGTGATTATTATTATCATTATTATTATTTTTTTGGTGATACTGGGGTTCCTGGAAGCCTTTCTAACCTCCAGACTACACTCTTTTTTATATTTTTTATATTTTTATATAAAATATGACCTCTTTTTTATATTTTTATTTGGAAACAGGGTCTCCTAAGCCAGCGCGGCTGGCTTTAAACCCGCGCTATCCTCCTGTCTCCACCTCCCAAGCGCAGGGATTACCAGCGTGCGCCACCACGCCCGGCTTGGGTCATTATTTTTAATCTGTTTTCAAGAGTGTAGAGACTTATATTCATTCTATAGAATCATAAATAATCTAGCCAGTATCTTCATCATATAGATGAATGGGAAGACTGTGTTTGACCAAGTCACTATGATGCTATCATCAAGTCTTTTGAGTTCCCAGGTTATTTTAAAGCAGAATCATATATATGTAGGAAGAAATTTTTGTTATTGGTGGTAAACAAAATTTTTTAAAAGCAACTCAGGAGAAATACGCATACACACACATATAAACACAAACACATAAATATATATAATTTTAGCTATAGCTCTCATCATTTTATTTTTCTTCTCATAAACATCCAGGCTTTCTGAATCATGCCTCTTTTCTTGAACTTTAAGATACCTTGCAACCTGATCATAATGTGTTCTTTATCTGCCTCATAGTTCATTTATAAAACCTATGATTTATCTAGAGATTTACAAACTGTTGTTTTACACATTCTGGTGGCAGATACATTCGTATATGGCTTAAATTTATTTTCTCCATCTTATGTATATTATTATATACACTGTTATTAGTTGTCAAGATTATAAAATCAATATATTTTCTACACAAATATAATTTTTTTTATTTCTTTTAAAGCATTAGAATAAACTGGGCATGGTGGTGCACGTTTGTAATCCCAGCATTCGGGAGGCTGTGACAGGAGGATCAGAGTTTGCGGACAGCCTCAGCTATCTAGTGAGGCTCTTAGCAACTCAGTAAGAACCTGTTTCAAAATAAAGAATAAAAAAAATAGGGCTGGGAGTGTAGCTAGGAGATAGAATGCCCCTGGGTCTCATTCCCAGTATTGCCAAAAAAAAAAAAAAATTAGAATATATGCCAAACTTAGCCAACCATTCTTGCATGGCAGAAACCCATACAAGGTGAGAAGGACTACTGTTATTAATATCCACTCATAGTCTCTTGGTTATATGTAAGTTTTAGACCCGTTAGCCAAAATAAGCAGCCATTTTTTCATCCCATGAATTTATTCCTCTGCACATTAAAATGTACTTACTCCTTACATTGAAGTTCAATGTCGTCTTTATAAACCTTTCCCAAATGCCCTTCCCTCTGCATTAATCCCATCATTCTTATATTCTTTTTATACTCTATATGTTTGTTTTTAAAGTTAATAGTTGCTGATACTTCACATTTGCTTAGTATTTTCTTTCCATATTTTATTTTATTTCTTCTTTCAAAGTTTAGTTTTTCTAAAGGCCAGTCCCTTTTGATATTCTATGATTTGCATTATTTCTCCACCTTAGTCTGCTTATCAAGGTCGCTGCTCAGCTGGCCTACTGCACTACTTGCCTGGGAATGTCTTCTGCTGTCCTTTTCCTTTCTCTTTTTCCAGGAGTGGAGGCCATGTTTGAAATAATTTATTCATTCTTTTGTTGTTGCTGTTGTGTTATTTTCAATTTCATATTACATGTATGTATTTATGCTAACCTTAATATATACATATATATAAGGCTGGGCCTGGTGGCGCACGCTTGTAATCCCTATGCTTGGGAGGTTGAGACAGGAGGATAGCGCTGGTTCGAAGCCAGCCATGCTGGTGTAAGAGACCCTGTTTCCAAATAATATATAAAATAGGCCTGGGAGTGTAGCCCAGAGGTAGAAGGGTTCCATCCCCAGTACCACCACCAATATATATATATATATATGTGTGTGTGTATGTGTGTGAATATATATATATATATATATATATATATATATATATATATATATTCTTTCTTTATGATGTCTGTGATGTCTGCCTGGTGTTTCCCTTACTTCCTTAGGAATTCAGCTCTACTTGTAATGAGAATATGTTATATTTTATTTATTATTTCTGGGTATTGTGGTGAGTAGAGATTTCATGTGATCTAATTTGCATATATTATTCAAAATACAATGAGGAGAGGGAGATAGACCAATGTTTATTGGATGCTGCTTTGTGTAGGCCATTGTACTCTGCCTTTTCTATGCACTACTTGCCTTAATCCTTCCAAGGAAAATATTGGAACAGGCATTATATTATTAAAAATAATGTCACAAGACTCTGGTTTAAGCTGAGCTGTGCAACAAATAAACTCTCATTCCAAGAGACAGCCTCAGTCCTTCTCTGCTCTCCTTCTTATATAAAATATGCATAGAGCATGTGTTTTCAGAGAGAACATTCTAGAGACTATGTTATTGAATAACAATTTTGAGCATCCTCCAATGCTCTTGGAGATAGTTTCTCTGCTGGATGAGAATCAAAAATTTGTTTGTTTTATTGTAATTCACAGAAACATGTAATTCTTGAGTGCTCTAGAGGGCTGTAATAAAGGAAACTATCATACTAAACATATATTACTAGATGATAGAGAGTGAACTTTGTTATAAACTAGGTTCACTTTCTGCACTTAAGGAGTTATATCACTGAAGAAGTAGAAAAGACAGCTATGAGGAAGCTTCACTTGCAAAGAATTCCCAAAATCTGATTCTAAATTAAAAATGGAACTCATAGCTAATGTATTCTTAAAGAGCAAAGTGGTGCTAAATCATGTATAAGTTTCACTCATTTAGAAATAAAAATTATTTTATTTCCACTGATATATCTACATTTTAACACCTGAGGAGTGAAAAAAATTCAGCAGACATTTCCTTCAGAAATCCCTCTTTCCACTTTGATTTGTGACCACCGAGTGCGTGTCCTGCTGCTCATCTCTTCTGTTCTTTGACCTTGTCTGGATTTTCTCTTTGGGCTGACTTTTATTGGAAGGCCTTTATTGAGTCTTTTCACCTTAGCCTCCTAATATTTGCCAACCTTTAAACTTCTTAGCTTAGTACAGCTTCAGCATCTTCAGAAGCTACTTGATATGGTCACAGCTTTCTACCCTAGCTTTTGAACTTTTAAGTGAGGGCAGGACCTGTTCCCTTGCATGTGCTCCTACATGAGTTATTTTGAAAATCTGAAGTCTGTAGCTGTTAGCTCAAGGACAACCCAAGGGAAATGTCATTTTCCTACTAAACTTCTAAAAAAATTTCTTTGGGCTCAGCGCAGGCAGAAGGAAGGCGGGGGGTGAAGGCACTGTAATAATCAGGCTCCCTAATCCAAATCTTTCAAGTCCAAGAAGCATTTTTTCCCTCTTCTCCTTAAGGAAGCAAGTAGCTGCAGGAAGAGCATGGCATCAAAGTACAATGTAGTTTTTCTTCACATAAAAAATGTGCATCTACTTTAAAATACAATCATTAAAAGACTTGCAACTGTAGGAAAAAGAAACTTAAATTCAATTTTTTCATCCTTTTAAAAACCCTCCACAGTTTTTTTCCCCTGTGTACCTCAGAAAGAGAATGATTAAAAGCCCCAAATAAAAAAAGGAAAAAATACATTATAAAAGGGACATTTTCAGTTTCCTCCAGCAAACCGGTATCTACCTGAGATATCTAATAATTATACAAACAGTACTTTTAATGTAAGAACTATCTTTCTTTGAGATCATCTTTAACATTTTACATTTAAAGAATACGATTAAATCCCGAAAAATCATTTTAATCATAAAATGAATTCAACTGATTTTTTTTTTTTTTTTTTTTTTTTTTTTGTGGGCTTGGGAATGGAGCCCAGGGGCATTTGACCTCCGAGCTACACCCCCTGCCCTATTTTTTACTCTTTATTTTGAAACAGGGTCTCACTAAGTTGCAGTGGGCCTCACTAAGTAGCGAGGCTGTTTGCGAACTGCGATTCATTATCTCCTATTGTTTCATTTCAAATTCTTATAATAAGGTTTAATATAAATAATTTTTAAAACAAATAATTGTTTTATTTTTTCATATTTTGCAGAACTGGGAATTATACCCAGGTACATTCTACCTCCAAGCTCCACCCCTAGAACTATTTCTTTTTATTCTTTATTCTTTATCTTGAAACAGAGTTTCATTAAATTGCAGAGGGCCTACTCAGTAAGTAGCTGAGGCTGGCCTAGAAACTGTGATCCTCCTGTCTCAGCCTTCCAAGTACAGGAATTACAAGGGTGCACCACCACACCAGGCTTTAAACAATTGTTTTAATAAAGCAAGAACATTTTATTTTCAAAGCACTTTTCTTGTCCCATTTTAGTTTTCAAAGCCAATAGCCATACTTACAAACCCAGAAGTGCATCATAGAGACTGGAACATAATTTTTTTTTTTTTTTCTTCTCGCACGGGGGTTCCTGGAAGCCCTTCTACCTCCGGGCTACACTCCCAGACCTATTTTTTTTATTTTTTATTTGGAAACAGTGTCTTAAGCCAGCGAGGCTGGCTCTGAACCAGCGCCATCCTCCTGTCTCTGCCTCCCAAGAGCTGGGATTACAAGCGTGTGCCACCACGTCAGACAATACTGGAACAAAATTGATGCAGACTGACAATGTGTGTGTGCGTGTGCGCGCGTGTGTGTGTGCGTGTGCGCATGTGTGTGGGTGTGCACGTGCACACAAACATGCATGTTCCTAGGAATTGAACCCAGAGGCATTCTATTTCTTAGCTACACCCTGAGTCTTGTTTTATTTTTTTATTTGGAAACAGGGTCTCAGTAAGTTGTCAAGGGTCTCACTAAATTGATGAGGTCGGCTTCATATTTTGAATCCTCTTGACTCAGCCACCCAAGTACTGAAATTACAGGAATGTGCTGCCAGGCCTGGCCAGATTGGCTGTTTGTTAAAGAGATGAAGAAAAGGGAACGAGAGAAAAAAAAGGAAGCCAGAATATCACTGAGTATGAGGCAGCCATTGCTATAGGGAAAATACTTCCCAGTTTTGTTTTTCTTTTGACTCTATGAGAAAATATTTTGCATTGGGCCAAATAATTTTGGCCCAAAGTCATTCTTCCAAATTAAACAAAATTAAGTCAATTAAAAATTTGGTAGAACAAACTTTTGGTTGACTTTTTTTCCCATTTTTAAAAAATTATTTTTTGCAGGGGATGGAACCCAGAGGCATTCTACCTCTGTTATATACCCCACACACTATCAAAACTATGCAGCCACTGCAACTCCTTCCTAAGGCAGCTTCCTAAGCTCTGTCACGTTTACTGTACATCTCTTGATCAATTTCATCCTGGTTCACTGTTATTCTCAAAAGCACTTAGGAGCATTGCAAAGCCTATTATAGCAACCTAAGTTATGAAGCTCTACCATATTTAATTGCCAAAATTACGCTAGGTTTTAACTAGATGTTCTAGTAGGAGTAGCAGTGATGCACTTATATTTTCCTTCCAGTACACCTTAAAACTAGGAGTGGTATCACTGAATTATTGAGATTCCCCCTAAACCTGAAAAAAATTAATTTGATAGATATATGGTTAACTATTATTAAAGAATTTGCCACCCACCTCTACCCCTTGGGGAAGGTAACACACATGCTAAATAAATCAACACCAATTTTTATCAGTGCATATGCTTAGCTGTTGTGCTTTGAAGGCAGTGAGAGGTTGTAGACACTGCATCACTGACAAGATGGTAATCCTGTTTTCTATGCATTAATGATGCAACTCTCTTAAGAACAGTTCTTTGGACTCTCTTGCCTTAGGCAGAATAATACCTGCTCTAATAAAGACAACTTGAAAGCCCCAAGCCAGGGTGGGGGAATGTCTGTCTTATAATAGATTCTGATAGGCTCTTAGTTTTTACTTAAAAGGCCAGGGAGCGAGTGGATTGTGAAGAACAAAACTGTCAGAGTGAACACTGTCTTTTTCCAGTAAAAGGGAAAGGTCACTGGGAAAGAATGCTTAAATTAAAACTGAAATCTAGGGCTTTAAGATCTAAATGTGGCTCTAACCTTTTGCAAAATAAGCCCAGATCTGTAAGATGAGGTTCTCCTTTATACTTCCCTCTCCCATCATTGCCTCTTCAGTGAAAATGTCACATATGATATATGGATATTAACTCTTTTCCACTGCTTAGGTTGGAAGGATTTTATGAACATGACCAACAAGGAAAATAAGACCTTAAATAATATCCTGGTTTGTAACATAAGAGTAGTTTGGTAGGTGAGAGGTTATATCAGTCTGTAGTTAAACAGTCAATTAATATTAAAAGAGATGATGTGTGAGCTGGGCGTGGTGGTGCATGCTTGCAATCCTAGTACTTGGGAGGCTGAGATAGGAGAATCAGGAGTTCAAAGCCAGTTTCAGCTACTTAGTGAGGCCCTCTACAATTTAGTGAGGCACTGTTTCAAAATAAATAATAA
Organism: Muscardinus avellanarius; assembly: GCF_963383645.1. Lineage (NCBI taxonomy): Eukaryota > Metazoa > Chordata > Mammalia > Rodentia > Gliridae > Muscardinus > Muscardinus avellanarius. The sequence continues at coordinate 95,402,447 of NC_137787.1, read as the reverse complement.
AAATAGGGCTGGGGGAATGTAGCTTGGAGGTAGAATGCCCCTGGGTTCAATCCCTAGTACTGCAAAAAAAAAAAAAAAAAAAATGTGTGGCACTACAGACAAACTCAGACTAGTGCTTCCCAGTGCTGGCAACCCAGGTGCCTCTGTGTTAATTTAATGGTGTCAGTATTTGAGACAGTGTCTCCACTGTACAAATTCTTACTAAGTCCCTGACTCAAACTCAAATAAGTTCAAGTATCACTTTACCATAATCTTCAAATTAATTCCATTAAGTTTGTCTTATGGAATTTTCTTAAGTAATTGATCTTATCAACTTTATATTGACTTGTTATTTACATCATAGATATGACGCTGGTAGAAATGAACAGCACCAATAACATTGATACAATTTGAGCCAATGGAACTTCTGAGAATAGAATGTTACCTTGTCTAGACAGACAATAAATATCCATACGTATTTTACTTTTGTCTACTTTTCTTTTGAGTATGTTACTGGGGATTGAATTCATGGGTGCTTTACCATGGAACTATGCCTTAGCCCATTTTAATTAATTTTTTTTTTTTTTTTTTGGTGGTACTGGGGTTCCTGGAAGCCCTTCTACCTCCGGGCTACACTCCCAGTCCTATTTTTACATTTTTATTTGGAAACAAGGTCTCCTAAGCCAGCACGCGCGGCTGGCTTCGAACCTGCGCCATCCTCCTGTCTCTGCCTCCCAAGCGCGGGTATTACAAGCGTGCGCCACCACGCCCGGCCCCATTTTAGTTTTTTAATTTGAAACAGTATGCCAATAAGTTATTAAGACTGGCCTTCAGCTTTTGAAATCTCCTAACTCAGCCTTTCAAGGACTGGAATTAAAGTCATGTGCCACCATGCCCAGCTATATTTTCTCTTTTATTTGGGTAAAATTGGAATGTGGTAAAAAGACAACTTTAGATCAATTCCACAAATACAGTGAATGCACACTGTGAATAAGGCATGCTAAGCTAAGCAAGCAAAGCGAAGGATGGACATCCACAGAGTAATAACATATAGAAACCTCTACAGGAGTTTCTCTGAAGAATAGAAGAAAAGATAACACATCTCTAAAATCATAGAAAAATCCATTGAAGATTTGAAAAATGAAAGATTACATAACATATGCTACAGAACAAAGGAGAAAAGACAAAGGGAAAACTTTACTTTTATATTTATTATGAGAATCTGATGAAAATGATTGTCTCCCTGCAGAAAATCTGATAAAAATGACATCTCTCTGCAGAAAAAAAAAAAAATCTTTACATAGGGAAGGTACATAAAAGATTTTTCAACATTTTCATGGAATTTGGAGACCATTTATGAAACCAAGTCAAGAAAAGCTCATTTTATTAGTATTTTTTATTTCTAATTTTTTTTTTTTTGGTGCCGCGGATTAAACTCAGGCCCTTGTGCACTGAACTACCCTCATCCCCCAGTGACTTGTTGAATATTTATGACATGCCAAGGCTTAAGTTAATGACGTTGAGGACACGTTTGAATTTCTGCTCCTGCATGCCTAGAAGTAGGAGCAAGATGGAAAGTAATATTACAAAAATGAATGTGAAATATAAAAAAGGCATGGACTCTGTGTGAGGCTTCTGAAGAACAAACACTGGAAGCTTAACAGTTTGGGGGCTTTTTACCCACTAGCAGTAAATGATCATTAGGTTTCATGTCCTACCTCTGGAAAGTATACAGTGTTTATTATTTTCGGCAGCAATATAATTCCTTGTAAGTAATTTTAATCTATGAATCGTATCTTAATACCTTGAAATATTCTAGTATGTTATCTATTCTTACTTATTTTTTCACTGTACTTATTCTTCTGAAATATGCAGGGAACCGTACAACTATGCAGAAAACAAAAAAAAAATTGATACAATTGAAACAATAGGAATTCCAGACGTGTTTTCTATATCTAGGTCATAACTGCAATGAAATATAGATAGAACTATATCATAATTGTTATGAAATGAATGCTTGTATCCCCCACACCAAAGTTAATAGGTGAATCCCTCTCAGTATAATGTGAGTATGTGATAGTGCCTTTCCTAGTAATATTGTCATGGGGTTAAAGCCCTTGTGAATGGAATCAGTGCAGTTATAAAAAAAAAAAATGACCAGAAAGCCACCTTGTTCTATCTTCTCTCCACCACACCAGGATTCAAGAAGAAAATACTCATTTGCAAACCCAGAAGCCTGTCCTTATCAAAACTAACCATTGAAACTTCTCAGCCCCCTGAATTATGAAAAATAATTTTCTAATCTTTAAAAATCCCAGACAATTTTGGGTGTGGTGGGTGCACACCTGTCATCCCAGTACTTGAGCAGTTGAGACATGAGGATCACAGGTTTGAGGCCAGCCTCAGGAACGTAGCAAGGCTCTTTAGCAACATAGTGAGACTTGATTTCAAAATAAAATATAAAAATAAAAAGGAATGGGGAGCTGAGCATGGTGGTGCACGCTTGTAATCCCACTACTTAGGAGGATGAGACAGGAGAATCACAAGTTTGAAACCCGCCTTAGCAGCTTAGTGAGACTGTTTACAAATTAGTGAAACCCTGTTTCCAAATAAAATATAAAAAAAATAGGTCTGGGGGTGTAGCCCGGAGGTAGAAGTTCCCTGAGTTCCATCCCTAGTACCACCTGCCCCCACCCCAAAAAAGAAAAAAGAATGGAGGTGTAGCTTAATGGTAGAATGCCAGCCAAGCATTGTGCATGCATATAACCCCAGTACTTTATAGGCCAAGACAAGGAGGATTGCAGGTTCAAAGTCAGCCTCAGCAATTTAGCGAGCTTCTCAGCAACTTGGCAAGACCCTGTTTCCAAATAAAAATTAAAATAGGACTCAGGGTGTAGTTCAGAGGTAGAGTGCCCCTGAATTCAAATCCTTAGCAATACACACACACACACACACACACACACACACACACACGGCATTTTAAGTAAAATTTCCCTGGTTTTAATCTCCAGTATCACAACAAATGAATTAATAAATGAAATACCCAATTGATATTCTAACAACCCAAACTAGGGTAATAACTCAGAGATTAAACAAAATGCTATATCATCATCATCATCATCATTGCTTTTACTATATCTTACAATTCTGAGTGTCAAGAATTCAAACAGGATTGAGTGAGGATAGCTTTTCTTTGCTTCAAAATGCCTTTGATCTCCAAAAACATGAGCCTGGAACAGCTAAGGATAACTCTGTCTTGGGTTTCAATTGAGCATAGTTAAACTTAAGACATGGAGACATGATACTCCAAAATACGAGTATTTGAAGAGACTTGAAAAATTTACTAGACTTCTGTACTGACCTACACTTACCTACTCCTGTTTATTTACTTTTTATTTGTCCAGCAACATACCATGCTGTTCTGAAACAAAGAGAAAGAAATTAAATTATACTTTAAGAGAAAGGAGGGAAAAATTTATGCACATATCTAGTCTGTTTATATAGGCAAGTACATGAATCCTGCAATGGAATGATTAGCAATCTATAATTTAAAATGACTAAAATAAGTTTTATGTACTGTACACCATGTAATCAATGACCTTCTGGAAAAAACATGTTCCTTTGGAACTCAAGGGCTTTGAACAATTCTCGGTACAAGCTCTGGTATGCAGAAGGTACTCAGAAAATGTTTTCTGGATAGTAAAATAATTAATAAACTGAAAATTATTTATTTAAAACAATAATTTTATCAACCTAAAAGGTCACATGAAACAATAAATTTTAGCCATGAATGGTGGCACACGCTTATAATCCTAGTACTTGGGAGGCTGAGACAGGAGGATCTCAGTTCTCAACCAGCCTCAGCTACTTAGTGAGGCCCTTCAAAACTTAGTGAGACCTTGTTTCAAAATAAAGAATAAAAAAAGAGCTGGGATGTAGCTCGGAGGTAGAATGCCTCTAAATTCCACCCTCAGTACTGTAAAACAAACAAACAAGAAACAATAAATTTGGGGTTATGTGGACTAATTCCCCGTGAACGGGATATGCTATAAATATGTTTTACTGGATCACAGAAACCAATTGTTTTAATATTCTTCAGATACTTTTTGAGAAAGTTAATAACAGAGTAGTAACTAGAAATCAGCCACAACAGGAGTGTTTACATCAAAGAAATCAGGAAATGTTTCAAATCTGGCCTTTTCTTATCCCCACCACAAACCTATGCCTTTAGCTTGTTTACTATTTACCAGCACACCTCTGATACTTTGATAATTCAGTATTGTGCAAGTCCTTCCTATTCCATTTCTTTAAATCTTACATCTAAATTCATTCTTCTAAACCCAAACCCTTGAGAACAAAATCCTTTTTTGGGGTGGTGGCACTAAGGATTGAAACCAGGTTGTGTTCTACCTGTGAGCCATATCTCCAGCCCTTTGCACATTTTAGTTTGAAATGGGGTCTCACTAAGTCGCTGACGGTCTTGCTAAGTTGCCAAGGCTGGCCTTGAAACTGCAATCCTCCTATCTCAATCTCCCAAGAACTGGTATTATAGGAGTGCGCAATGCCCTCAGATGGAAAAGTCTTTTTCTTGATTGAGGATAATTTAAGAACTCTTTGCCCCAATTTACATTTTGAAACATCAACTAAATTTTTCCCTTGGTCTACTTTGAATTTTATATTTTGATTTTCCTCCTTAATAAAAACTTTCAGTCCTGTTCCGAAGCCTCCTAATTGCTTTTCAATTTTGTTTTTTTCTATTCTCAGATCCATACCATGGAATTATGTTGCTTATATTTCCTATAAGGCTGTGGTTTGTCTTGTTCTTGCTAGCACTCTGGTGTCCCATATGTTTGACCCTAAAATCCAACTCTGTGATAGATCTTGTTTACTGGAATGTCTGTGTTCTTTGCCAGTCTGCTGGGACACTAATCTGCCACTCATTCCTGATATCCTTGACTCTAGCCTCCCTGTGCCTGCACAGTTCTTACCAGGGGTTAACTAAAAGACGCTTCAATGCTCTGATTCTCTGTACTTTTATTGTACTTATCTGATTTTCCTTCCTCTGGTACCACCACCTCCCTAGACACATTAACACATTTGGCTGACCTCCTGCACTGCCAGAAAAGCTTGTATTCAGTTAAACCTCAGCTTAAGCGTGTCAATTTGTTAGATATGTTTTGACTTAAGAATAATAATAGCATGACCACTTTGGTCATATCAGATTCATAAATTCATGTAGCTCATGCATGATTAATTGGCAAGATGGCAGCCACATGTAAATAGCAACTGGGCGCTCTGCCACATGCACATATTATTAGATTATATCTGTATCAAGTGCTTAAACAGCAAGCGTTTTATCTCAGAAGAAATGTTAGGAGGTATTCCCTTGTTCAATACATTTCACATCTCATTTTTTTAAACAGAGGTACTAAATATTGTGCAAAGAATTATCTGACTCTTTGTGTAAAGATTTGACAACTATTCATACAATAGAACAATAAATTTTCCTTAATGGCAAAGAAATCACATTAGCTAGAGCACTTGAAGCTCTCTGCTTATTGATAATAGGCACTAATCTAAGAAGCAGTAATCTCTCCACTTACTTTCATTTTGATATACATTTGTTTGAGCAGGAGCAGGAGTGTTTCATCAAGCATGATAATGTTCTACTCATTCTGCCAGCTACAGAGTAAACCCACAGCCATAAAACACTGTGTGTGCTTCTTCAAAAGAAACAAGCAAAGCCAAAAGAAAAAAAGAATACTATTTTTTCCATAAAGTAATTTGTTTATCTATAGGGATACCAGATTTATTCAAAGAGCTCTGAAACTAATGCTACTTATTTGTGTTCAATTATATTAGAGAAATATCCTTTAAATTTTATCACTGAAAAGTCTTCTTATAAAATGTGCTCCTTGTAACACAGGGTATTTTATTTTATTCTGTTTTACTTCAATTTTTGTACTGGTGACTAGATTCAGGGGCATTCTACATCCAAGCTAAACCCCCAGCCCTTTTTTTATTTTGAAAAAAGCTCTTGCTAAGTTGCTGAGTCAATCTTCGACCTTAGGATCTTCCAATCTCAGACTCCCAAGGGATTACCAGTGCAGCCCCAGCTTCTAGCAGTGTTATTTATTTATTTATTTATTTATTTATTTATTTATTTAGTACTGGGGATGGAACCCAGGGGCATTCTATCTCTGGGCTACATTCCCAGCCCCAGATTTTAGTCTTTTTATTTATTTTTTAAATATATTTTTATTGGTGCATTGTAGTCAAACATCTTAATGGAACAGAAAACTTGTGGAGATATGCATGCACACATCACCCAATTAGCCTTTATCCAGTCTCCATCTCATTCCCTCCCCCTCCCTCGTTCCATGCATGATTTAGTGATTGACTTTGATATATTTAAGTGCATCATGCACTTTAAAGAGTTTCCCTCTTCCCCCCTCCAATTCCCTCAGATAGGTCACCTTAACTGCTCCTATATAGGGTCCCTTCTTCAACTAGAGTTCCTCCTATTACCCATTTCTCCCTAGGTTTCAAATATTAGGGAAAGCATCTGATTTCTTATTTTTTGTGACATTTCCCTGTAAATGCCATAATTTTGTTATTTTTTTGAAACAGAGTTTCACTGAGTTGAGAAGGTCCTCGCTAAGTAGCTGAGGCTGTCCATGGACCACGATCCTGAATGCTGGGATTACAAGTGTGCGCCACCAGGTCCCGCGCAGTGTTTTTGACACACAGTAATAATTATTTGTTCAGTGCATCCCTTTCTAAAAGCATTGGCTTAACTGTGGAATGATATATGAGGAACATGAACTGACACACATTGAAAACATATATGTCAGGTAATGAGTCTAATCCTTGTATATAACAGGTCAGAGGTCTTAGGTTGAGGCTAATACCATTCATCTTGCTATTTTCCAAAACTTCTTACCTTTGTATTTTTCAGTACTCTCAACACTCAGTAATTTTGTAACTTACCTATGACTGATTTTAGGATTCTCCTTTTAGAGTTATTAAAACCACCCAGAGAGAAAGCAACCTGTGTGTCATACAATTCATTCTTAGCATACCGAGAGCTATGATATGGCTTTTCTGAAACATAGTTTCTGAATTACATTTCCATTTAGAACTCAGAGTATTTTTATTCATTCATATTTAAAGTCTTCTGTTTTGTAATGATTGGTTTAGAAGATGCAAATATGAAGGTTGCTTAGGTAGAGCATCTTCCTTCAAGGAGTTCATAATCTACATGGGGAGAAAAGATGTTAGTATCTATCATAATAATTTTACTTGTAAATCACACTAAACTGAAATATGAGTATCCGGGATGATTACTAGGAAGAGGGGTCAATCTACAAATTTGTTTGAGAAATTGCTATATCAAGTGGAAGAAGTGGGAGAAGAGTCAGAAGGAGGGTCAGTGGGGAGAGTAAGGAGGAAGTTAAGGAATCTGTTCAAACAGGAGCCCCTCAGAGTGTGCGAGGTGGTCATTTGAAACAGGTTTGCAGGTTTGAGAGCTGAGTGACATTTTCCCTTATTGGTTGATTGATTGATTGGTTGATTGATCAATTTACATTGCAATTATACATCATAATGAGTTTCAATGTGGTACAAACATGCACTCATCACTTGGTGTATTTCCTTCCAGATTCTATACCTCTCCCTTCTCCTCCTTTACCATACATGTCAGGGAAATTGATATTAGTACCTTCATATATTGCCATATTAATATTTGAACTGTTTTCTTTCTTTTTTAATTTTTTTAAAATCGGTACATTATATTCATACATCATAATGGGGTAAAAAATGTTTGTGGGCATATATGTACACATCACCCATTTAGCCCCTACCCAATTCCCATCTCATTCCCTCCCCATCCCTCCTTCCAATGCTTGGATTAGTGGTTGACTTCAATATGTTTAAGTCCGAGTTTTGCTAACACTCGATTTCTATTGCCACAAAATCAGTGCTTTACATAGCCAGAAAACACTATCTGTTTTCTTTCTTAATCTTTCCTTTTTCCCTCCCCACATAGCTTTCCCAGTCCCCCTCCACTATTCTATAGGTTTCTCTCCACTGTGTGTGTGTGTGTGTGTGTGTGTGTGTGTGTGTGTGTGTGTGTTTCTGGAAGGTGGAACCCAGGGGCTTTCTATCTCCGGAGTACATCCCAGCTCTATTTTATAATTTATTTGGAAACAGGGTCTATCTCACCAAGTTTCTGAGGGCCTTACTAAGTAGCTGAGGCTGGCTTCAAACCTTTGCGATCCTCCTGTCTCAGCCTCCCAAGTACTGGGATTACAAGTACGCGCTACCATGCCTGGCTTTCTCCACTGTATTTAAAGTTCCTTATGTTTCTCATTTTCTCTCTAGTTTCCACATATGAGAGAAAACATATGACCATTGACCTTCTGAGGCTGGCTGCTCTGACTTACCATAATATTCTCCAATTCTATTCACTTTCCTGCAGATGATGTAATTTTATTTTTCTTTATGCCTGAGTAGAATATCACTGTGTATATATATCACATTATCTTTATTCATCTATCAATGGGCACTGGGTTGGTTCTAATTTGGATGTTGTGAATTATTCTGCATTTTCTCTCTTGATTCTCAAAATTTTAATTTGTTCTGAGAAAAATTAGCATCAGAAATTCAGTGTAAATAAGACAATGATGCTGGCTTAGCATTGAGAATTCAGATAGATGTCAATGGTGTTTTTAAAAATGTCTGTGCTTAGCTGGGCATGGTTGTACATGCCTGTAATCCTAGCATTTGGGAGACTGAGATAGGAAAATCACAGGTTTGAAACCAGCCTCAGCAATTTAGTATGACCCTCAGAAACTTAGTAAGACCATGTTTTAAAATAAATATAAAAGGGCTGAGATGAGGTATAACTTCCCTGAATTCAATTTCCAGTAGCACCAAATAGAGAGAGAGAGAGAGAGAGAGAGAGAGAGAGAGAGAGAGAGAGAGACAGAGAGAGAGAGAGAGAGAGAGAGAGAGAGAGAGAGAGAGAGAGAGAGATACCCTTGCTTAGTTGGACATGGTGCACACCCCTATAATCAAAGTTCTTGGGTGGCTGAGAAAGGAGGATCACACATTTTAGGCAAGCCTTGGCAATTTTGTGAGACCCTCCCTGTTTCAAAATACAAAATAAAATGGGCTGGGATGTAGCTCAATGGCACAGTGCTTTTGGGTTCAATACTCATTACCTCACCCCCCACACACACACATACATGCACGCATACACACACAAAATGTTTGTGCCTCATTATCAGGATCTTATGGTTAAAATAAATTTTTCCTCTCAGCAATTTAGCAAGACCCTGTTTCAAAACAAAATATAAAATAGGGTAGTGGAATAGCTCTGATGTAGAACAACCCTGGGTTCAATCCTCAACCACACACACACACACACACACACACACACACACACACACGACTTTTTTTTAAGCATAATGTGGTCATACCTAGATGAGAACCTGACTATGGCCTATACTTGTAATCTTTATTTTTTTTCATCCCTAAAAAGGATTTGAAACAACAATTACCTACATAATCTATTCCTCCTTTTGATCACTCCAGTCTACCTATAGAAAGATGTTTCTGTGTAGTAGATCACTTATTCTTCAGAGTAGTTCAATGCATTGCTTTGAAGGTTTAGCTTCCACTACTATAGTAATAATTTAAATTAAAAATGCCAAATATTTGATGATGCTTGAAGAGACAATGCCATTCCAGCAAAGTGAGATAACATATATAAAGCATATAAGTAGAAAAAAAATCTTTGAAACACCATGTGGCAAAATAATTTGGGCCCAGGGGGAAGATACTGTGAGTAGGGGAGAAAAATGATAATTGCTGATTACTTTAGAAGCTGGGTTATGTGTGCTAAAGGGATAATTATATATTTTTCTCTATTTTCAATAAAACATTTATAATACTGTTTAGAATTTGCATCTTCAAAATTATTAATAAAAGTATTAACTCCAGATTATTTGGGGGTAAGTATTGCTTTGTGAAACATTAAGGAGGCTTCTGATATTGTTTTATGATTAAATTATTAAGTTACATGCCAATTTTCTCACATCAATATGTGATATTAATTTTATCAAAATTATAGCAAAATATTTTTACTTTTCTGGAGAAAGAAAATTAGTTAAAACATAATATAGAAAAATATAGACATCTAATGAAAGTTAAAAAGTCTTAAAATTAGAGAAATAGGGCAAAAGAACTAAAACAAATATTAAAACAATATATAATATTGATAAATTAACAATTTGATATTGGTATATTAAATGGCAGACTCATCTGTAGAAGATTTTTTAAAACAACTACTACTTTGGTTTCCACAAAGTTTCAATTTCATAAAAGAAAAATATAAACAAAAAGAAACTATGGAGTATGTTTTGGGTTGAAGAAGATTATTTAGAAATGAAATAAAACATAATGGGTGAAATTCAGTAGGCTTCTCAATTTTTATGCAATATCATAATGATTATTTTGGAGACAGTTGGAAGTGTGTGTGTGTGTGTGTGTGTGTGTGTGTGTGTGTGTGTGGTTCTGGGGATCAAACCCAGGACTTCATGTATGATAGGCAAGTTCTACCACTGGGCTGCACCTCCAGCCTCAAATTGGGTAGATTGGAATAGAATTTAATATTATTCAATATTATTTTATAAATATTAAATACTTCAGTGTTATAAAGGCATCTTGTTTATGTTCTTGAATGACAATGTTAAAATACTTAGGGACAGCAAAGCCTGGTGGCTCACGCTTGTAATCACCACACATGGGAGGCGGACACAGGAGGATCGTGCAGGTTCGAAGCCAGCTGCCCTGGCTTAAGAGACCCTGTTTCCAAATAAAAAAAGTATCAAATAGGTCTGGGAGTGTAGCCTGGAGGTAGAAGGGCTTCCAGGAACCCCATTACCACTAAAATAAAATAAAATAGGAAGGAAATTTCCTCAGCAACTTAAATAATCAATATTTATAAGCAAAAAACTTGAGTGTTGTCTAAAACTTATCACTCCTTCATAACCTTAGTGAGACTCAGTGGTGCTTACAGACAGATTAAGAGACATTGAAGGTCCTGACCAATCATCACATCTCCATTTGTCTACAGGTATATAATCTTCTGAAGAAGCAACAAAGCAGTCAAATGAAATCCTAATGAGTCTTGTAAGCAAAAGTTTATTTTAATGAAAATAAGATATATATTTTTGATAAGGAAAAGGAAGGTAGGCGGCAAGTTGTTAACCTTCTTGGGCTTAGTGGACCTATGCACTATTCCATAGAATTCTAAAATGTTTAGCTTCTGCACCACCAAAACCAGGGTTGACTTTCCCAATATCTGAAATGTCAGAACTGTGACCCCCAAAGACATCAAGTTGCAAACAAAAAACAGGGTCATATTATGGTTACCCCTGGTGTTATACCTATTTAAGCACCTGTCAAGAATTGGTCCAAAGAATATTAACATCAGAGGTGTGAAAGCAAGAGCTGACAGCTCACTCAGCTCTGAACATTACTAAGCACTTAACATCATGCTTAGTAAGAAGTAAGAAACTTTATACCCTGACATAAACAAAAATCACAGGGTTAAGCTATCTGGCTATGGTCCCCCAAACAAATAAAATATGGAACTTGTCTACTTTAACCTAAATTTTGTAGCAAAAAAGTACAATTTTACCCCTGATTGTGATATGTTGATGTCTGAGGACATGACATGACCTTTCTGAACATGATAATCATGTGCACTATTTCCATCATAAGCACTATAAGGTACACTTAGTATTCTTGAAAACTTTGTGGTTTCCTTTTGCCATTTAATTTTGCTTTATTTTTTATTTGGTGAGACAAGTTTTTCAAATCTCTGGCTCTCTTGCATTTTTGCAAGTAAAGTTTTATTCTCCTTCTAAATACACACACACACACACACACATATGTATATATATAGTCTCTGCTCTCTCCTTGGTTGACTAAAAGGTGGCATTGATGGAGTTGGTGTCAGCAATGTGTTGGATACAACTCAGGGGAGATACCTCCAATGGACAGGTAAAAGTGGGAAAGCTATTGAGGTGCTCACACAGTGCTAACAGCAAGAAGCCTTTTTCTCTGGCTCTAGTTCAGTTATGGTGGCAGCAACAGGGGTAGGAACTTTGGTGGCTGGGTGCGTGAGGGCCTTAGGAGAGTTGACTTGACTTACTAAAACAGAATTAGGAAGGATCTTTATTTATAGGTCACAAAGATAAATAAACAATGAAAGTAGATGTCTTTTGGGGACAGAGCAACAGAGAAGGAGAAGAAATTCTTTGTGAAAGAGATTCAGGAGCTGGGTGTGGTGGTGTTCACCTGTAATCCCAGCACTTGAGAGGCTGAGGCAGAAAGATAACAGGTTCAAGGCCAGCCTAACCAATCTAGCAAGGCCCTTGGCAACTTAGTGAGGCCCCATTTCAAAATTTTAAAAATAATAATAAAAAATAGGGCTGGGAGTATAGCTCAGAGGTAGAATGACCCTGGATTCAATCCCTGTTAAAACATACACGCACGCAACAAAAGAAAGCAAAGAAGGAGGGAAAGAAGGAAGAAATGGAGAGAGAAAGAAAGAAAAAGGAGGGAAAAAAGGAGGAAGACATAAAGAAAGAGAGGAAGAAAGAGAAAGAAGAAAAGATGATGATCCAGGATGTTTGAGGCAGGGACACAACATGATAGCAGGTTCCTATGATAATTCTAGGCTTTTATAATCTAATAGTAGTAAAAAATAATTTTAAGGCTGATGCTGATGGATACCTGTGTGCACTGTGTAACCTTTAAAGTCCATAACTATATATTTAGTGCCAAAAAATTCCACTTGCCCTGGAGTGAGAGTATGATCTGTCTAGAGAAGGAATCACCTTTTTAAAAATGTCACTGAAGTATCATTTTAGATAAAGGTGAGCACGCACAGCGGTGTCTGAAAACCAAACTAAACAAGATGCAGCTGAGGTCAGGTCCATCATAGATGCAGAAACCAAACCCTGTCCCTGGGGCCAGATGGATTATGTCACAGCTGATCTCCAGGGATGACACCCTGTACTCTTGTACATTACCTGCACTCAAAGGGCTTTGGTCTTAGCTTAATGCTCTGATATCACCATTCTGAAATTGTTACCAATTTTGTCTTGCGTTGTGTAGTGAAGCTTAGCAGTGGAGTATGTATACAGGTGTTGGGGACACAAGCAATGTGCATGCTAATTGATACGTCATTTGCGTATGGTAGAGTAGATGCCCTTCAGCACAGAAATCCAGTGGCTGCATATGTGATGTGTGGTATTTAGGCAAGACTCAAGAACGCAAGTTAAGAGTGTTACTTCTACATCTGAGGAAGTGAAATGTAGACAGCCTTGAGAAGACACATGTGCCATTTGATTTTAAAAAATTGCTTCAAAGCCAGGAGTGGTGGCATATACTTATATTCCCAGTACTTGGGAGGCTGAGACAGGAAAATTGCAGATTCAAGGCCAGCCTCCACTACTTAGTGAGGACCTCTGCAATTTAGTGAGACCATGTTTCAAAATAAAGAATAAAAGATAGGGCTGGGGGTATAGCTTGAAGGTAGAATGCTCCTGTGTTCAATCCCCAGTACCACACAAAAAAAGAAAAGAAATTACTTCAGATATATACAGATAGACACAAACACACACTTGCACAAAGACAAAAATGAATGACTAAATAATTCTATTGACTCTTTTCTTATTCATGTTACCTCCCTGTATTAACCAATCCCTTTAGATTTAAGCATTCTTATTAAAATATATATGTCAAAACAAAGCAAATTTCTGCAAAACAAGACAACCAAAAAAAGCTTTATAAAATTAACAATAAGTTAATAAACCCAGATCAATTATTATGAACAATAAATAATTTACTAACATTTTAAAAGGAAGGTATGTTTGAACCTTCTCTTAATAATAAGCAATGTGTTCATTAGAAATAATTTGGACACAGAAAGAATACAAATTTTAATTATTATTATAAACATATTTAAAATTTTGTTTTTTAATTAAGAATTACTTAATTTAAGATTGATGAAAATTGCACCTTGTGTGGTAGACTATGACTACAATAATAAGTACTTGGGAGGCTGAGACAGGAGGATCACAGGTTGAAAGCCAGCCTCAGCAACGGAGGGAGGCTCTCAGCAACCTAGCAAGACACTGTTTCCAAATAAGAAATAAAATAAAGCTAGGGATATATTTTGGAGGTAGAATGACCTGGGGTTTAATATTCAGCATCACATAAAAAACTGATGAAAATATGCCATATGAGTGACCTTGAATAAGTTGGATCATCTGAGGCAGAACTGTATTAAATGAGCTAGGCCAAGTAAAACCAATGTCACAGGCACGAGCATGCATGGGTGGAAATGTCTAACTTGTAAACAGAACTTTTCTACTCCAAAGAATAAAAACAGCTGAAAGGGAACTGAAGTCATTGAGATTACTCTTTGGGGAAAAGAGTTATCAACGTTTTACACAACAGAGAATCCACACATTGCCAGTGATAAGACTTGGCAATGTATACTGGTCCAGTGGGCTCAGTTGGAGATTCCTTAGAATCAAGGTGGTCATATTGGATAGGGCTTTGTGGTTAGAAAGATAACACAAGTTAACTCTCAGCACATCTGTGAGTTAGAGCAAGTAATTTCATCTTGATAGGCCTTGGATTCTACATACATAAAGTAGGGATAAATAATACTTACCTTTCAGGATTGATGTGAACTTCAAATAAAGAGTTCATAGGCATAACGGTCTTAGCCTAATCACTAGTGTACAATTGACCCTGGTTGTTACTGATAAATGAATTATTGTTATTATTAACAGTCATTATTATTGATATTCATCATTTATGTGTACATTCAATGGATATTTGCTATTATTTTTGTTGTAAGATTATTCCAAGACTCAAGAATATTACAAGATATAGGCAGCATAGATAATAGTTATAGAGTTGGGAAATATCTCCAACCACGTGGTAGAAGGCACTAAGAAACAATGTCCTGTCCTTTGCTACTGAGCAGTGGGCTGGAGGGCAGCATGTTCTATGAATCAGTTTGAAGCCAAAGCACTGTAACCAAGACAAGCTGCTGGGAGAGAACCCCTTAAAATCCATGCCAGAAAATGAGTACAATGCAATTGGGTGGTGGTGGGGAGGAAGAAAAGTAGAGAAAAAGATTGAACATACAGAGAGCTCAATCTTACTAGGATTCCTTAAATCCTAGTGAGCCCCAAGGAATCTGTGGGTTGTTAGAGGGATTTGAGAACCATCAGCAGGACTGTGAATGTAGAAAATTGGCAAGGGTAGACACCGTGCAGAGTAGAAGAGGCAGAAAACAGTATTTGATGTCACTTTTGTTTATTAAGTTGGATACAGGAAGATTTCGACAATAAGAAAGTTGACAGAGATAGCCAGATGCAGTGGCAGATGCCTGTCATTTCAATACTTGGGAAGCAAAGGCAGGAAAATCACAATTTTTGAGGCCAGCCACAGAAACTTAGTGAGATCCTCAAAATCTTACTAAGACTCTTGTCTTGCAATAAAAATATATATAAATTAAGTCGGGCGTGGTGGCATACGCTTGTAGTCCCAGTACTTGGGAGGCTGAGACAGGAGGATTGTGAAGGTTTGAAGCCAGCCTCAGCTACTTAATAAGGCTCTCAGCAACTTAGTGAGACCCTGTTTCCAAATAAAATATAAAGTAGGTCTGGGAATGTAACCTGGAGGTAGAAGGTCCCCAGGTTCTATCCCCAGTCCACATGCACACACAAAAAAAATAAATTTAAAAAGGCTGGGGTGTAACTTGGACATAGACACCTCCTGTGTTCAATCCTTAGTACAAAGAAAAAAAAATATTTGTAGAGGTGAGTAACTTATATTAAAGGAGTAAGCTGCTCTATTTGTACTCTATTAGTCAAACTAATCTTTGGTCAGATTATATTCCATTCATTTTATTCCTTCCTTCCTCCCTCCCTTCCTTCCTTATTTTAAACACCTAAAATAGCTAACAATTATTGTATGGAGTGTTATATATAAATAGGAAAGATGCTTCTTTTAATACTCATATACCAAATTAAAAAGATTTCTAGAGAACAGAAGGGGAGTCTGTGATGTTCTGAAGAACTAGGATAAATTTTTGCCCTTCTTTTATTTATTTATTTATTTATTTATTTATTTATTTATTTATTTAGTGGTATTGGGAATTGAACCCAGAGACATTTTCTATCCCAGCTACACTCCTACCTCTTTTTATTTCTATTTTGTAACAGGGTCCACTTAGGTTGCTTAGAGTCTAACTAAATTGCTGAGGTTGGTCTCAAACCTGGGCTTCTAGCTCAGCCTTCCAAGTACTGGGATTACAGGCATGCATCACCATGTATGGGCAGTTGTTGCCTTTTATAGTTGATTTTGCCATGCCACCAAAGAATTTCCCATGAATTCCTGTAGGAGAAAAGTTAATGGTAACAGTAAATCTCTTAGTATACATTAAGAAATATAAAATAGCTAAAAATATTCCGTCCATTATAATGTAATTTTAAGAAATAGTATGAACGCAAAAATAAGACTAAATATGAAGTGATAACTTGTTTCTTATTAAAATCACAATTTTAAAATCTTAATTTCCAGAATATTCTATATTTTATTTTAGTTCCTTTTTCAAAACAACTTTCTGAGATAGGATTCCCCTGTTTAAAAGTGCATAACTCAATATTATTCCTTTAGTATCATCATAGAATTGTAAAAAGTCAATATTGAAATGGTTTTCCACAACCTCTAAAGAAACTCCATCCCATAATTGTCAATTTTTCTTTTTCCCTAGCACTAACTCAGCCCTTAAGCAGTAATTAATTTCCTTTCTGTCTTCCTAAATTTGTCCATTTGGGACATTTCAATCTTAATAAATAAATTTTGCTTCTGGCTTCTTTCACTTAGTTTAGTGTTTTCCCAGTTTATCCACGTGTGATCCGGATGGTGTAACAGAATGCTACAGACTGAGCAGCTCAACTAACAGAAATTATTTTTTCCAAGTTCTAGGCTAGAAGATCAAGATTAAGGTGCTGACGGAACTGACTCCCGGGCTCTCCTTCTGGTGTGCAGATGGCTGTCTTCTGACTGCATCTGTACCCGCCTTTTCCTTTGTGATCACACCGGAGGAATCTTGACTTGCATCTTGACTTGTATCTTGACTTTTCTTTCCTTTTGGTTACTGGGGATTGAACTCATGGGCATTCGACTTCTGAGATGCTATACCCTAGCCCTCATTTTATTCTTTATTTTGAAACAGGGTTTCACTAAGTTGCAGAGGGCCTCACAGGTAGCTGAGGCTGGCCACACACCTGTGATCCTTTTGTGTCAGTCTTCCCAAGTACTGGAATTACAAGCATGCACCACCATGTTTGGCTATCTGAGACATCTATTATCTTCCAGTTCTTTTGTATAAAAGCCCCAACCTCTAACCTTAAGCACATCTTTGAAGGCCTTGTTCCTAAGTGCAGCCATGCTGAGGGTCAGGATTTCAACATACAGATTTTAGGAGACATAATTCAGTCCTTAATACTAAGGCAACATATCCTTCTTTTATTTTAGAGTCAGAGTTTTGATCACCTAAAGAATGGTGCAGTTCTAATGTATGATAATTCTAGCAATGCTACTCTTTGTTTTTTATTTAGCTCTCACTCACTTACTAAACACAGAGACTCTCTTAAGGGTCTGTGATCACAAATATATAGACCATGTCGCCAGAATACATAAATGTCATTCTCTTCCCTTTCCCCGTGTACTGTCTCACCTCATTCTACTTCACCCAGTAGTAACTGTGAACTGCCATTTATTTATATTTTTACCATATTTCTGATTTGTACTTTTTACTAATATTTTTTATTATTTGTGTTTTAGTTTGTCGATGCCGCAGATATTTCCTGAAACAAGACAAAAAAATAAACACAACCAAGCAAAATGAATAGTCAATGCAGTCAAAGGACTTGAGTCATCTCGGCACAACCTGAGTCCATTATCCACCTACAAGCTGAGTTCCTGTACCTGCAATTGTAGTTTACTGTTTCTACTCTTTTCAGCATTTCACTTTCCTCCTTGAATCCTTCCATTAAGTAGTAAGTTAAAAGGTTTTTGAGAGAATACATTTCCATTCATTACAGCAAAAACATGTTGGGAGACTTTTATATGCGAGTATCAAAAGAATCACACCGGTACTAACAAAAAGGAATCACATTATAATGTCAATTTTGCAGTACCAACATGTTTTTTTTTCCCCCTAAAAGAACTAAGAGAAGTTTGAGAGTGGGGGGAAGAAGCAACCTGAGGACACAGACCACTTTTATTCTTCCTCAGCCTTCTCCATATTTACCAGGTACCTGAAAGATTTCCTGATTCCTTTAGGAAGACTCTCATGCCAAGAATATAAAAGTCCTTCTCTTAACTTCATTAAATATCTTTCAAAGATATACAGGCCAGTAACGGAAAGAGAAAGACAACACAGATAAAAATGGAGACCTTCCTAATGGAATTTAAAGCTCAATAATAGGCACTATCAGGTGCAACTAATATTGACTTAGAGAAGAACAAGGCAATTAGAGCAGATGTTCTTTGAAAGACTGGTACAAATGTAGGAGATCAAATAGACCTTTAAGAGCAGCATGAGACTAGTGTTTATTTTGAACTTCATCTAACAAATTAATTCTCTTGTATCTTATCAAAGCATGTAACTTACTCAGCAAGAAGTTTATTGGCTAATTGGTAATCTATTATAATGTATAAATATAAAATGTGTATAATGGTTCATTGAAAACCAATTGAAGGTTTTATTCTAAATTAAAATTCATGCTGATATAGGGTGTGACAAAAATATAAATGTGAAACAACAGTTCTGTCTAGGTTACAAATTAATTTCAGGAACATTTTTGAGAAAGAATTGTGGATTTTAAGTACAGATTTTTTATCAATAACAATGCCATTACTGGTTAAAAACAGTATGTTGTAGTAAAAAGTGTGCTATAATAAATAATAGAAACAGGTGCTTTGAGCCAAGGTCCAACTTTTCTTTGCTATATAACCTTGTATATCTGATTTCATTTTATAAAGCCACAAAAATATTTTTATCTACCTGATCCAATTGTTAACGATAAAAGGAGAAAGTAATAAAGGAGAATATGAAAGCATTATATATTCCAAAGATACTTCTGCTACTATTACCTTATTATCTAACACTATTAAGTTCATATTTTCAACTCTTCTACAACTGGTATACTTTACATGATACACTAAGTATCTTATATAAGTGCTCTTATATTGATTTTTAAGTATGCCAAAGACACATCCGTAACATGTAAAAAGCCAACAGCTAGGAATTTCACTATCAGCATAAGTATAAAAGGATTTTGACTGTTTTAATTTGCTATAATCTAGGGTTGAAAAGAGCAAAGCCATGCTCTCAGTGTTCTAAAATGCCACATCACAGAGACAGATAAATATCTTTAGTTGCAGATGTAATGTGAGATGGCTACAGAATATAGAAATTACAAAAACAAGATCATAGAGTAACAAACCCTATTTCTTAGCTATCACAAACTTATATTTTAGAAGATCTAGTCCACAAAATATTCTAGAACAGGATTGCAAAACCAAATTAGCATGCCGACTGCTACAAATAAAGTCTTATTGGAACCTACAAATGCTCATTTAATATATATTTCTATTTTTCTGTGATGTTGGCAGAGTTGAATAGTTATGAAAGAGATTATATAGCCTAACATATTTACATTATGGCCCATCACAGAAAATTCAGTGACCCCAGTCTAGATCATTTTCTCATTGATGTAACTGAAAATCTTCCAGAAGTTGAGCAAGAAAAATGACTGAACCATTGAATCTACATATGTAGTCATTCCCTTGGGTATTGACTAATGATCAATGTCACATTATTTTCTTCTATTGCTTAGGAGTCAGAATACTTCACAAATGTTAATGTGAACATCAATTTGGTGATATAAGGTTAAATTATAACTTACTTTTTTTTTTTTTTTTTGCAAAGAGGATACTGACTATGCTGTCTCCTGGAGAATTCAATGGGACTGAAAAAAGGCTTGACCTTTCTATCTTACTGTGCAAGTTCATGGGCTTTCTAATTCTTGGAACTGAGAAGACTTATCTCCAAAATTAGCTCAGGAGTCTCTAAGGGTCCTAGATGAGAAAAGCACAAATTTTGTTCTCTTGCTTCTCAGTAAAGCAAGGGAAGTTTTAATTGTTCTTTTCTACATTTTGTATAAATTTTGTGTGATATTCTGTCCAGCTTTTGGAGTCACTGTAGACACTACCTTACTGCATGCTGATAGCGCTTGCCTAATATTAAAATTAGGTTCTCTTTCTTTTTGTCTTCTACATGAGTACAGAGAAGGCTTTTCCTGGCAAGACCACCTCATTTCTCTCACAGAAGGGATTTAGCTAAAAGCAGGCTTCTCTTTGTAGCTCTGCCGTGGCACCCAAGATTCTGCATTTCTAACAAGCACCCAAGTGACGCTGAAGCTGGTCCTCCAAGATCACACTCTGAGTTACTAAATGCATAAGACAAAAGTGTTTTATATTTCTAAATCTAAACATAGTGTAGCTTTTGAAACCCCCATTCACAGTCACTTGCGGCTTAGTATTTCACTCCCTTTTGAATAACAACTGAGTCAATGTATGTCTCCGCTGCCTCTTACCCAAGTGGTTGTAATTCCGAGGTAGAGGGGACACATAGATGTAGCTCTGGTATCATTTGTGACCTTTTCTGTGCACTATGATGGCATCTGTCATGCTTCTCTTTGCTTCCAGTGTGTTCTCATCTGCTCGGGCTTCTGCTGCTGAAGCTGTGGTCCTCACAGCATGGCTGATGCTAAATTTATCTCATCAAAGTCCTTTTTGTCTCAGACTCAAAGTCTACTTCATTGGGGTTTTCTTAGACATTTGAACTATACATCATTCCTCCTTCACCCTAGTCTCTATCTTTAGAAGGCATACTGGGGCCAACAAAATACTCACGTATACATGCATGGCTTCTCCTAAATCCTTACAGTCAACTGTACTATCATACGGCTAAGTGGAGACTATAAGGGAACACTTTTCTGCTGCTGATCCCTTAAAGCTCATCTATGGTTTCTATTACCTATGATCTCTATTGCACTTCCTCTGAAACTTGCTCAGGAAACTTTCATGACTGATGTTCCTTTTAAAGAAATCTATTCACCCTTATGGTCTCCATCTTTTATTAAAGGTTTTGCTATGTCCTTCATAGCAAAACCTTTGCTATGGATCAAAAGATCCATTCATATGGATGTTTTGAATTAATTTTGATTTTTAAATATTGAATTCAATATTATTTTATGTCGATTACTGAATTTTGTTCCACCCTTAAATTTTGCATCCCATATGCATGACTCAGTTTGTCCTCAGCTAGTACTAACCATCTTTCCTATTCTAATTTTCCCTTCCTTCTCTAGAACTAACGAGCTAGAGCTTTATTAGGTGGAAAAATAACACTTAAATTTTCTTTTATCAACAGTACCTACATGTATTAATGAGTGATTCACAGATCTTCTTCCTTTGGACCTTAGCTTTTCTGAGTCTCAAGATCAGTTTTTTGGTTGGGGTGTAGTTTAGTGGTAGAGAACTTATCTAGGTTGTGTGACGTCTTGTGTTCAATTCTCAGAGCTGGCCAAAAAAAATCTTTTTTCTCTTTCTGATACCAACTTTAACTTGTAACTTGGATGTATTGACTTTTATGACTATTGTTTTCTGCAGTGATTTTTTTCAAAGATATTTGGCATCTCAAGTGGACTTTGATTGATTGATTAATAGCTGGTTCCACTCTCTATAAGGGAGTACATATTATCAAATCATGATCCCCCCTCATGAACAATAAGAATTAATATCTCAGTGTCCCCCAAATATTGCTGTGTTAAAGGCTTGATTTTCCATACAGCAACATCCAGAGTTGTGGTATTTGAGAAATAACTGAATTATGAAGATTTCTACTTTAGCAGAGGATTAATCCATTTGAGAGATTATTAAAATGGACTATTGTCAGGTGATGGTGAAAACTCTAGAAGGAGGGGAGGAGTTAAAGAGAATTAGTTCTTAGATCTATGCCGTTGGGAACTATATTTTGTCCCTGGCCCCTTTTCTCTCTGTCTCTGCTATCCTGAGCTGAGGAAACTTTCCTTTGCCATGCTGTTCTATCTCACCATAGGCCCAAAGAAATGGAGCCAGCCAATAATGGACTGAAAATTTTGACACTGTGACCCAGAAAAAATTCTTTCCTCCTTTAAGTTGTGCATGCCAGATATTTTGGTCACAGTGATAAAAAGCTGACAAACAGGTTATGCTAAGATATTTGTTATAATAAGTAAGGTAAGACGAGGTTAAGTGAAAACTGAGCATTGGCCAATAGCTGTCTTCTACAATGGATCTAAAAAGATAATTTTTTAAAGGCAGGAAAGGACTGAGGTATAGGATATGCTAGTTTGCTCAAGTCTCTGGGTTCAAATTCCAGCACCAAAAACCAACCAACCAATCATACACCAGAGAATAGGAAGGATCTGTTTGGCTTCAAGCTCCTCTGAAGTTTGGAGTGGGATTCATATATTTTGGCAGATAAAAAAAAAGTTTAAAAATATCTGGTAAATGTAGAATCCGAGCTGACATTTTATCAATGTTATTATTTCCTTATATTTCTTAGCATCTCGAAGAAACTGACCAGGAAAAATAAATTGATTGTGAGGATATATGTTTCCTCCAATAGTTTATCTTTTGTGAAGGCCACTGGTTTTTTAAAATGTGGAATTTAAGAGATGTAAAACTAAAGAATTTTAGCCAGCCACGGTGGCACACATTTGCAATCCTAACATTTGGGAGGCTGAGACAGCAGGATCTCGGGTTCAAGGCCAGCCTCAGCTATTCAGTGAGGCTCTTGGCAACATAGTGAGACCCTATTTATAAATAAAGAATAAGCCAGGAATGGTGGTGTATACTTGTAATACCAGCATTTGGGAGACTAAGACAGGAGGATCATGGTTCCCAAACAGCCTCAGCTCCTCAATGAGACAACTCAATGAGACCCTGTTTCAAAATACAGAATAAAAATAGGGCTGGTGGTGTAGCTCAGAGGTATTATTCACCTGGGTTTAATCCTCAGTACCACAAAAAAATTAAAAAAAAAAAGTAAAGAAAAAGCTGGGCATGGTGGTGCATGCTTGTAATTTCAGCATTTGGGAGGCTGAGACAGGAAGATCCTGGTTCACAGATAGCCTCTGCTACTTAGGCGCTTTGCAACTCAGTGAGACCCTATTTAAAAATAGAGTATCAAAAATAGGGGTGAGGGCATAGCTCAGAGGTAGAATGCCCCTGGGTTCCATTCTCAGTACTGCAAAATTAAAAAAAAAAATTAAGAAATTTCAATCCAGCCTCCTTTAGAAATCAGAGATGAGGTAAATGCAAGTGGGATAAAAATGAATTAAGAGAGGCAGGGAGGGAAGGAGGGAGGGAAAGAGAGAGAGAGAGAGAGAGAGAGAGAGAGAGAGAGAGAGAGAGAGAGAGAGAGAACTGAATTGATTTGGAAAAGAGATAATAAACTGGATGAAATGAAAGCAAAAAAAATCATCTATATATGAAATAACTTGCTATTAGTTCCGGGGGGAGAGAGTGACATGCAGCCTGCAATAGATGTGTGGGAGGCCGGACAATTCTCTGGGAGCTACAAGGTTAAGGAAATAATCATGTTTGAGGCAGAATGACAACTGACCTCATGCTCAATGAAAGAAGTCAGCACAAAGGAGGATGGCAGAACGTCTGAATTTCCCACTCTGCTTTTCAAATAGCTAGTGGCTTTTTATTATGAGAGCCCTGAGACAGACTTTCAAGAATCATTTATCCACAATTGAGTTTTTTAATGAAATAACATTAGTCCCCTGGGAAAGGGACTTGAGGACAGGGAACAGTCAGGTCTATGAGTAACTCCCAGGAGTTCCCTGAGAGCTGACTGGCACTTAGTGCAGAAATGAAACACTTTCTCTTAAATCTGGATGCATGGCTTAGAGACAGGGGTTTCTTTAAGGCATTTCTTTGTGAGTCCACATCTACCGCTCACCTTCACCTAAATGAATATGAAATAAATTGAATACAGTGGAAAATTAAAATAATAATGATGAAGAAAATACGGACATTGTCTTGTCTATGAATTTTAATGTGGTGGTATAGCTTCACTTAATGAAAAGGGCAAACCATAATGTTTATTTAATGTGGCTTCTTCCCAGTGTGATCAGTCTGGTGTTCATGTTTTAGGTGAGGAATTTCACATTTCTCATTTATATACCGTTTACTTAGGTCCCTATTATTAAGCATTTTAGAGCATCTCCTCCATCACCAACGTCTCCATGGGTTCCCTAATAGATGAATGAGTTGAGTATCAGACAGTAGATGGTGCTGTTATTTCAGAGACTGTGCAGTACTGCAGAACTCCAGATTTTCTAAAGAGGACAGGAAGCAAGAGAGAGAAAAGTGTGAAAACTTGACTGACATAATTCTCTGGTTTACAAAGGTTATGAAGTAGAAAGTTATTATTTTTTTTGTAGTGACCCATTATGTCTCTTCTGGGGATAGAAAAAAATCACAGCTTCCCTTTGTAATTAATAATGTCTGGCTTTCTAGAAAATGGAAACACACACACACACACACACACACACACACACACACACACACAGAGTTAATTTTCTCCTTGAAGCAGTAACCATCACAGATGCTGTTGCTCATACCAACTGCCATTACAGACAGAAAGCAATTCACAGGCGCTCAGCAATGCAGAAGATATTAAAATGTAAAACACATGAATGTGAAGGTTCCTTAAAAATAGTGAAAAAAGGTTTTTTTTTTCTAATATAAAGCAATTTATATGTAAAACATCTGTAATCACAAAAGCACCTTAAATACAATATTCAAATGCCAGCAATAAAACCCTGTATCTGAAGATGATAAATCAACATATTAAAAGCTTGCCTCTCCTGGCAGCAGATGCTCTTTGAAAGAGAATTGGGAACAGATGCATACCACGGAGGGGGTTCAAACAGTGGTGACACAGACAAGGGGCTGTGTGGAGCCAAAGCTACAGGGCTGGATCATGGAACCCGCAGCTAAAGCACAATTGCTGTTGAGGTTCCTAAAGAGCAACACTAGAAGTTGTCTCTTTAAAATCCCATTACTCAACCTTAATGACCATTGATGGACGTTCTACCTTTCTCAGTTGCAAAGGCTCAGGTCCTGTTCATTTTTCATGCCCCAACAAACCATAAGGTGATGGGTTGTTTAAATTCTCTATCTAAATTTGCAAGCCTAAACACCCAAGTGTAGAGAACAATTTAAACTAAATGACTGGTGATATTGTGAAAGCGATGGGAAATAGTGATATTTAACATCTGGGTAATTAATTGCATCATTTTTAATCTGCATAGTTTTTGCATTAGAGAGCCAGATAGAATTTCAAGTATTCATTTCTAAGAAATATCAGTGTTTTAAAAGTTTTTCTAAACCCTTAAGCTCCTAATAGGATGATTTTTAATTAGAAATAATGGTTTTTTGTTGTTGATGCAGTAGTGTTATGACTTTAGCATTGCTAATGTCTCTATGTCCATTACATGCCTCCTGATTTTTGAAGAAAAAGGAATATTTTCTTCACCAGCCAGTAGGCGTATGACCTAATATCCTCCAACAAAACCTTCATTGAAAAAAGGCAAACAAATTTACTTAATATAAATATTGTACAACATAGAAGCCTTTATAAATTAATACTCAAAGGGAGGATGAGGTGGTGCATGCCTGTAATCCTAGTACTTTGTAGGCCGAGGCAGGAGGATTACAGGTTCGAGGCTCATCAACTCAGAGATAATCTGTTTAAAAAAAATATATATATATATATTTTTTTTTTTTTCAAAAGGGCTGGGAGTATAACTTAGAGGTAGAACCTTCTTGGATTAATCTGTAGGATAGAAGAAGAAGAAGAAGAAGAAGAAGAAGAAGAAGAAGAAGAAGAAGAAGAAGAAGAAGAAGAAGAAGAAGAAGAGATAACAATCAAGAAATTGTTCATTTTTATGCTAAGGTTTAATGAAGAATAGACAGTGGAGAAATATGATTTGAAAATGGGGTACGCTCTTAATGGCAATTAGCTGGGAGGAACTCAGTAAGGCCTGTTTGCACATATTCTTTTCTTTGTCTCTCTGTCATTTTTATAAGAACTTTCCTTTTTTTGAGTATAGAGAGGCCACCTCTCAAATGAAGATCTTATGACCTGTCTCAGAGGAAGGTCAGAAATGTTTTTTAGATTTTATGATCTAATTCATGGAAGAATGTGGGGAGAGTATATGAGGGATTTCACTGCTTCTCTTAATATCTTAACTGTCAAGAGTTTGGCTTAGTGTGTCCTTAATGCCTTACTATTAAAGAACAAAAGAGTGATATAAAAAACAAGCAGTTTCCTGGGCATGATGGTGCACATTTACAATCCCAGTACTTGGGAGGCTGAGACAGGAGGATTGTAGCTTGCACACAGAGTCCCCTTGGCCAGAACTCTGGACAAGCACACATAATCAAGGCAGGGCTTTACATGCAGCTTGCGCTTCCCAGAATGTAACACATGGGATCTGAGAAAGACCCTTTCCAGAGGATAGCATTCGCTAGAGCATTCTGAGAAACCATGGTGAAAGTTTCAAGGCTTTTTCCCCTTGTCTCAGAAGTCTAAGCCATGCACTCACCAAAAAGAGGAAGTTGTGCATTCAAACTGATTCATCCATAAAAGCAGCGAGGCATTGAGATGGGGGAGACATGGCTTTATTCTAGCTGTAGAATGGTGGAATAGGAGGCCTAGCCATCCAGAACCCAGTGACGGCCGGCTGAGTACAATAGTGTTTCGCAAGAGACTTCCGCAAGTTTTCACATCCACATATCTGCGTGTACGTGTGTTCACTCAGTGGGCTATCCATGTTCAGTTAGTATGACAAATCAGAAAAAAAAAAAAATGGCAGGGCCAAATGAGCAAAAGCAGCACCGTGTCCGGGCCAAGCGTTGACAAAGGTGTTGATGCTCAGAGTCAAATGTGGCATCATGGGAAGGCCCAGAGTTGAGTAACATCAGTTTCCAATTACATACTTAGTTACTTTTTTTTTTAATTTTTTTTTATTTTATTTTATTGGTGCACTGTATTCATACATCATAGTGGGATACAAACTTTTGTAGACATTCATGCACACATCGCCCAGTCAGCCCCCACCCGATCCCCACCCCATTCTTTCCCCATCCCTCCCTCCCATGCTTGGCTTAGTGGTTGACATCTAGTATTATAGCAATTTATACAAAATTAAAAATGATAATCTCACATAACAGTTCCATTTGTCTGATACCAAGCTTTTGATGACTTAAAGATAACATTTCAATGTTCCTTTTTACTTTCTTTCTTACCAGAGAATATTTTTTTTCTATTTTTTAGGTGAAACTATCATATATTTATATATTTATTTTTCAGAAAAAAAAATCTATCCTAATATGGAATATGAACTCTAGATACCCAAAACGATCTTGAAAAAGAACAAAGCTAGAAGATATATATTTTCTGATTTCAAACCATATAAAGCTACAATAATTGAAACAGTGTAGTACTGTTCTAAAGGCAGATATATAAACCATTGGAGTTAAATAAAAGCCTAGAGCTAAATTCTTCCCTATATTGTCAAGTTATTTTTGACAAGGTTTCCACGAACATTTGGTGGTGAAAATAATAATGTTTTAACTAAATATTGTTGAAACATAATAATTACATGGAAAAGAATAAAGTTGGACCCTTACCTAATCCCATATGCAAATATTAACTCAAAATAGATAAAAGACCTAAATATAAATCTTAAGACTATAAACTTTTAGGAGAAAATCTGGGTCATAAAACCTCACAACAATGAAATTGGCAGTGATTTCTTGGATATGATTTCAATGGCACAGGCAACAGAAGAGTATACAAACTCCCTGAAAAATAAAAAAAAATATTGTATATCCAAAGACAATGTAAACAGAGTTAACAGTTACTAATAGAATGGGATAAAATATTTCTAAATGCTATATCTGAAGGTATATTAATATTCCAACTAGAAATCCTAAAAATTAACAACAATAAAGGCAAACAATACCATTTAAAGATAGGTAAAAGACTAACATAAATAATGAATCTCCACAGATAACCAATCTTAGTTGACTGTTGGATGGAAACAAGAGTTTCCATCCAACTTAGTTACTTTTCATATGACAGTGGCTTTTGGCAGAAAGGGATAAAGTAAGCTTAACTAACACCATTTTCTCGGGGTCCTCACACTGAGACCGAAGGATTCCTGATTTGACACCAGCCTCAGCAATTTAGCAAGACCCGCAATAACTTAGTGAGATTATTCTTCAAGATGAAAAATGTTACAAAGGGGATAGCGGTGTAGGTCAGAGGTAGAGTGCCCCTAGGTTCAGTTCTCAGTACCAACTCCACTCCCCACAAAAATGTCAAAGTCACGGCATATCATTTCAAATGCATTCTATTGGTATGTCACCTAAATTCAAGAGAATGGGGCACAGACATAAACTCTCAATGACAGGCATGTCCAAGAATTTGAGGCCATGTTTTAAAGTTGCAACATATAGATGATAGCGCGGGGGGGGGGGGAGGTCCTTATTTTCTGAAGTGATTAATCTTGATTATGAATTAACTGGATTTAGAGATGTCTAGAAAACTGGTAAAACATACTTCTGATATTTCTACAGATGACTGGCATGTGGACCAGTAAACTGAGGGAGGAAGACTCAAAGTGAGTGTGGGTGGCATCATCCAATAGTGAGGACCCAGATGAAGAGTGGAGGAGGAGGAGGAGGAGGAAGCTTACGGGCATGTGCTAGCTCACCTCTTTGAGCTGGTGCTTTGCCTGCTTTTATGGATCTCGGAAAACAGACTCCATACTGTTCAGCCTTTGTACCAATGTATACCTGCAGCAGGGATGCTTCATGGAGTCTCTAGATCCTCAGCCTCACACTAAAGCTCAGCATTGGTCCCTTTTGTTCTGAGGCTCCTGCTTCTAAGATTGAACATCTGCTGGTTTCCCCAGCTTCCTAGTTTGCAGATAGCCATTGTGGGAATACCTAGCCTCTGAGTGTGTGAGGCACTCTAGTTAAGTCTCTTATAATTATATATCATCTCTATTGAGTTTACCCCTCTGGGGAATCCTGATGACCACCAGAGTGAAATAAAAGCATTTTAAGCAAGTCTTTCCTAACAATCTACTAATAATTGTAATTTTTGTGTGTGTGGCACTGAGATTGAACCCAGAGGCATTTTACCTTTGAGCTAAACCCCCAGACTGATTTTTCAATCTTTTTGTTTTGAAACGGGTTTTGTTAGGTTGCTGAGAGTCTCACTAAGTTGCTGAGTCTGGTTTCAAATCTGCAATCTTCCTGTCTCAGCCTCCTATATATTGGAATTACAGGAATGTGCCACCATGTCTGGCTCACCTCAGCTATTTAAGTCATTCTAGATGAGGCCTCACTATGCCCTTCTGAATATGTGACACACAGAATCACTGAGTGTGTGTGTGTGTGTGTGTGTGTGTGTGTGTGTGTGCATGTGCACACACATTACTTAGTAGGCACCTGGAACACTATAGCAACAGCAGAGTCAGTAATAAATTGATAAGAAGACATTTAGGTGCACATGTTTAATTCTAAGTATTTTTAATATTCTAAGAGTCTCCTAACGCTATTTTGCATATATTTACACACACTAATGCACTATTTCACACTATTTCACCTTCCGTCTATACCCCAAATTCCTGAGATGTCACCAACACATACTTATTTATTTTCAATTAGTTCTACAAAATTTTTCCTAAATTCTTTAAAATCTATACGAAAAGAAGAGGAAGAGAGGAAGAGGCTCTATGGTTATGTTTAATCTACATACCCATTCTGCCAAGTCTACCTCAAACCCAAAGTTAATGACAATGATGTTTTCAGTTTTTCAGTGTTGATGATGGGTTTCTGGCCAATCCTTACATATAGTGACTGATATAAAGTTTAATTAAGAACCATTGAACATTCATTTTATGCACATTGGTTTTCATCATGTTTTCGCAGCATTTAAAACTCTTTTTTTTTCTTTTAAATTTTTTTATTGGTGCATTATATTCAAACATCATATTGAGGTAAAAAAAAAAACTTGTGTGTACAAACATGTACTCATCGCTGGTTTAACCCCTACCCAATTCCCACCCCATTCCCTCCCCGTCCCTCCCTCCCTTGCTCGGCTTAGTGATTGACTTCGATATGTTTAAGTACATTGTGTGTTTTTCCTCTTTCCCCCTCCTTTCTCCTCCTTTAGGTTGCCTTGTTTGCTCCTCTATAGGATTTCCTCTTTCAAGAGTTCCTCCTATGACCCATTTCTCCCTAACTCTCACATATTAGGGAAAGCATCTGATTTCTTATTTTTTGTGACTGACTAATCTCATTTAGCATAATGTCCTCCAGTTCCATCCATTTCCCTAAAAATGATGTCATTGAGTTTCTTTTGATGGCTGAGTAAAATTCCATTGTGTACATATCCCACAGTTTTGTAATCCATTCATCTGTTGATGGACATCTTGGCTGGTTCCATAGTTTGGCTATGGTGAATTGTGCAGCTCTGAACATAGATACACATGCATTAGTTTGGTAGTTTGGCTTCCTATCTTTTGGGTAGATACCCAGAAGTGGTATTGCTGGATCATTCTGCCCTTGGGTGTTTTTTTTAAAGTTTATCTAAATGAAATTTGTTTCCTTTCCATTAGTATTTATATTTCCCTTTAAAAGGTAGTCTCCTTAGTCTAGAGATAAGGTAACCAGATATTATTCACTGATCACTCTTAAAATGACAGAAATTTTGTTTCATTACTTGTATACTTTAGATCATGTATTCATTTCAACTTCTCTAATGTTTTCTATAACAATCATTTTGCAATGACCATATTGAACTTATGTCTATTTATCCTTTTAGCATTTTACACTCCTTGAATGCACAATATGACCTTCTAGGGACAATTATTTGACTTTTCTTATTTTCTTTGGTTTGTCTAGGATATTTATGTAATGAACATAATATAATGGATAACAAGTCGTAAGGAAAAATGCACCTAAAAATGATTCAGTGTCTAATTTAATTTGGATTTTTAGAGAGTTAAAACACTGGCTATTTTTTATGTCAATCAGATGCATAAGCGTAATGCTAAGATTTAATTTTGTTAGTAATTTTATAATTATATTGCGGACTTTTCCAAACACAAATTACCCTCAGGTGGCTATTTATATATTGTAAATTTAATACTTTTTTTCTTTTTAGGATGAGTGATAAGAACATTATGGCAGACTAAATCCATAAGAGACAAAAGATAAAGACCTTGACTAGAGGTGCGTTTATAAAATCTGTTTTTGATATTTTTGCTTTGTTCCAGGTGTGAAAGATAAAGTGCACTAGATAATTAAGGAAACAATTTCATTTAGGATCTTGGAATAAAGTGAACTTTAATAAGGAATATCTCAAACAAACCAATAAATAAATAAATGAGAAGAACCTGGGGCTTTGTTCAGGCCTACAGGGAAGTCATCTGCCAGTCCTGTTGAGTCCAAGGGAAGAATAGAACTGGGTCTTGAGTCATTGAGGGAATGGGGAGATCATTTATCTGGCAACATGAAAAGACTGGATGTTACTTTGCTTTTAGCCACTGATGGGTGCACAAGAGAGCAGGGCACAACACTCACATAAAGTTCAGCATTTTCTCAGGAACAGAGATGGAAGAATGAGAGGAAAAGTTAATGTACACAGATGGAAAGTAAGATTGATGACTCTGAAGTTGAAAACAAAAGATTTAAATCTAGGAGTAGAGACATAATGGCAAATATTATGTCTGCAGGAAGAAGTGTTTTTAATTGCATAAATTAGAGACTGTGGGGAAAGTGTTTCTAATTCTCTAGCCTAATTTTCTCCAGCCCCCTCCACTCTCCAAATTCTTAATTGGACGTACAGAGCCGTGGTTTCCTTAGAACATGAAAGGGCCCTAAAATGGAATCTAGAATAATGAGAAGTATCTCAGCAAAAGAGATTTATGAAAATGTCCTTTGAAAGTGATTGTGTTGGAAATTGTTCTTAAGCTTTCCATAAACAAGATTAGAATTTCAAAGATAAATGAAAACAAATTTTGGCCTTAAAGTGCTAATAAAGGTTTTAAGCAAAATTTCAGAAAGTATAGTGTATACAGTGATCATTCCCTAACCTCTCTTTCAGGTGGCCCTGAAGTAAGGCAATTCTCTTTAATGTCAGCTAATTCTTGCATTAATCATATAATAAGCTGTGTAATAATTAGCAAGGCCTACAGACTACTGAAAAATGGAACCTGTTTTATAAAATTGGTGGGTTTGAGTTGGCCTTTGTGGAAAGCAGATGGGAAATAGAACTCAAGTTGAAGTACTTACCCAGTCCCACACTAGCCAAGCATTCTGCGTCAGAGAAACAGGAGGACTTAGCTGAGAAAATCCTAAGAATAGGTTTGGCACAGTAATTGTAATGCATTGTGTAATTGTGTAAGACACGCTGTTCCACCCTTCCACACAAACACATACATACACATATGCACAATTAAACTGTCTCAAGTCTATTAGCAAGGTCAGCTTTGAGATAGGGTTTTGCTATGTTGTTAAGGATGGCCATAAATCCATGGGCTCAAACAATTCTGGAATAGCTAGAACTGTAGGTTTGGGCCACTGCACTTACCTCTCAAATTATTCTGTTTATTTCTCATCTTCATATCAAATTACCATTGATGAGGAAAATGAACTATAGACTATTGAAATGCTTTGTTCAAGGTAACATGGTCACATCTAAAAAATGCAGCCCAGAGTTACAAATTGCCATTTTAAGTAAAAAGTAAATAAAATAAAATAATATAAAGTCAAACATAGTAAATGAATACTTGACAGAAAGAAGTAAGTAATTGGTAAAAGCAGAATCTTTACTCATGAAGGTAAAATTTAGGGGAATTGATCATCTATTACTATTAACATAATCAGTGTCTATAATTAATACATTTGGAAAAATAATTTATGATAACTGTCGATTGTAGCAGCATAATATTCCAGGTAAAGATCAAATATAGACTTGTGTGTGTGGCACTGCTGATGGAACCCAGGAGCATTCTACCACTGACCTATACTCTCAGCCTTATTTTATTATTTTAATTTGAAATAGAGTCTCAATAAGTTGCAAAGGGCCTTACTAAGTTGCTCAGGCAGGCCATAAACCTGCAATTCTTCTCTCTCAGCCTCCTAAGTGCTGGAATTACAAGCATGGGTCACCATGCCCAGAAAAAAATAGACATTTGAAAGCTATTTGACAATTAGCTTGATTCTTCAGGGATTCCTTCTATAAATCAAATGGTTCATGTTCACAGAGAAACTGCTCTCAGCAGGTTGGTAAGAGAATAAAGAAAAGATATAACTAGGTAAAGTCTTATGGCATAAATCAAAGAAATTCCTGGAAGACTGAGACAGGACCTCAGGATCC
Source organism: Muscardinus avellanarius (assembly GCF_963383645.1). Lineage (NCBI taxonomy): Eukaryota > Metazoa > Chordata > Mammalia > Rodentia > Gliridae > Muscardinus > Muscardinus avellanarius. The sequence goes on along the minus strand of NC_137787.1, from coordinate 95,368,771 downwards.
AGGACAGGCTTAGAAACTTAGTGAGATCCTCAGGAACTTAGCAATACAATAATACAATGCTTCAAAAAAAAAAAAAAAAAAAAAAAAAAAGAGCAGGGTGTAGTTTCTAGGAAAATGTTGCTGATTTTATTCTCAATATGATTTTTTTTTTTTTGGTGGTGGTGGTACTGGGGGTGGATCCCAGAGGCTTTCTACCTTCAGGCTATACTCCCAGACCTATTTTATATTTTTTCATTTGGAAACAGGGTCTCACTAAGTTGCTGAGCGCCTCAGTAAGTAGCTGAGGCTGGCTTTGAACCTGCGTGATCCTCCCAAGCGCGGGGATTATAAGCGTGCGCCACCACACCCAGCATGATTTTTTAAATAAATAAGAAAAGAAGGTCCATAATTGCCTTTACCCTCAAGTAGTAATTTACAAACACGGACAGACTTTTGGTGCAAAGGAATCACTTTACCTCTTAGTGCTACCTCAGAAAAGCTATCTTTTGCTACTTCCCACTGTTATTTAACTGATCTTTTCACTAATTCAGTAGGTCTAACCCTGGGTACACACTAGAGTGTCCTAAGAAGCTGAAAAAATGGCTGATGGCCTGGCTTCTACTTTATAGACCCATATTTAATAGTTTGAACTGGAGCCACGCATTGGGTCTTTTATGGGGTGTCCTAGGCAAAGACAATGTTCAGCATGGGGTGAGAACTATTGGTTTATATACAGGCATCTTTTATTCACTATTTCATTCTCATTTCTTATCAAATATGCTTGATTAAAAAAATCTCTATGTCTCCTTTTGAATAAAAAGAATTATTAAAAAATTGAAGGTAAGTATTTAATACTTTTATTAGCATCATATGTAATTTATGCGGCATCTAAGTGGTATAGTATCTTTCACATCTGCCCATGACCTGGATAGTCACTCTGACAAGGTTTTCCCAAGTCACTCCTATTTACTGCTCCCCTTCCATGCATTCTCCCTTCTCACCATCTCCTTCCTATGCTGTTCTCATGCTGTACCTCAGTTTCTGTGTCTCCTCCATTTGGATTTTCTCAATTGACTATACCCCATACCACCACTAGCATGCTGTTCTCCCATCTGGCAAAGTGCATCTTCTTTCCTAGGTGGGAGCTTATAGACTGCTCAGGTGATTATATGTACTAGGGCCTCAAAGTTTTGATATAATTACATGTGCTTTCTCAGTTCTTCAAGTAGTGACTTCCCTCAAAGAATTGATAATTTCAAGTCCCTTAGTAGATCACAGAGAGGAGTACTATCATGGCACAGCATTTTAAAAAGCTATTTCTTTAGAAAACTGGCCCTCCAAATGATTTTAGACATTAAAAATTGGTAAAATAAAAATTTTAAAGACTGCATTTTATTACCCTATTTTGAACAACCCAAGTGCACATTAGTATATTAAAAGCACTGAAAAATTTCAATAGATTATTTTGAATTTTGCTTTGTGTAACATTTTACCAAATTAATTGATTTCATTCCATATGTTTTGTTCACAAAACTCCTCTTTTCACACATTGTATATAAAATTGCTTCTCAATAAAGTCTTTACTTGTTTTGCTAAGCTTCAACTGAAAGAGTTGGAAATAAATTTTATTATATATAACACCTCATTTTTCATGCATGAGAGATAAATAACAAAGAATATTAATAACAAAGCAATATTTTAATTGAACTGTTGCTATATAACTATATTATGCTATTGTAATGAAGGGAAAAATTATTTCATTACCCTTTTAGGTTCAGGGCTGGATCTTGCAAATTAGACTGACCAAAGTCAGGTAAACAGGAAAAATACATAAGCTTTATCAAATAATGTTTTAAATTTTATGCATATGGCATAAAATTTATAAAATTATAATATTTATAAAAAAGAAAGAGGATACAGAGAAGTGGTTACATCTCGAGGTTTATAAACCACTTTGACAAAAGGTAATAAGCTATAGGAAAGTAACAAGACAAAAAAAGTTTTGATCTTCTAGGAGTGGTGAGTTGTGGAAAAGTTAATATATGAGGCAAACTCATGGAATATAAGGGTTACTTAGTAAGATTTAGTTCATCTTGGTGCCATCTTCATCTCCAGGGATAAAGCTTTTTTTTTTTCCTTTCTTGTTTAAGACTTAAAGATACTTTCTCAAGGAGAATTTATGATTTACTTTTACGCAGAAAGCAGAAGAGCACAGGAAATTTCCTGCCTGCTTTTTCTCAATTGTCTTCACTTGAAATAATCTTTATGCCAAAGTGGTATAATTTAGAATGGCATATTTTCATCCCTTTCACTGTATTATCTCATAAAATATGTGATTCATATGTCATGTGATATACACAATGATATGTATGTGACAAATATGCATATATGTATAAATCACTGTATTAAGTATATTTATAAAGGAAGGGGGCATGGTCTAGAGGGATGGGGGAGAGAAATAATCCATGAAACAATCACTTCTACTGACATTACGTATCTATGTGAGAATACCAATGTCAATCTCAACACCCTGTATGAGAAAAGAGGGGAGTACGGAGGGAGCCGGGGAAAGTTCCATCGAGTGCTGTGTGCATGCATGTCATTATCACTATTAAGTACATTATGATATAAAAATATAATTCACCAGTAAATGAACAAAACAAATTATTGTTTAATCATAAAAGAATAAAAGGTAAGCTTAGAGCTGAGCACGGTGGTGCTCACTTGTAATCTCAGTACTTGGGAGGCTGAGACAGGAGGATCTGAGGTTCGCAACCAACCTCAGCTACTTAATGAAGCCCTCTGCAACTTAGCGAGACCCTGTTTCAAAATAAAGAATAAAAATTGGGCAGGGGGTGTGGCTTAGAGGTAGAATGTCCCTTGATTCAATCCTCAGTACCAAAACACAAACAAACAAACAAAAATAAATAAATAAATAAAAGGGGAAACTTAGATGTAGAGCTACCAAGATGTTCATCAACAAATGAATGCATTACAAAACTATGGGAATATGTATACAATGGAACTTTACTCAGCTATAAAGAAGAACAAAATTATGTCATTTGCAGAGAAATGAATAGACCTGGAGAACATTATACTAAGTGAGATTAGTCAGTCACAAAAAGCAAAAGATCAGATGTCTCCTAATATGCAGAAGCTAGGGAGAAAAAGGGTCATAAGAGGTACTCTAGACGAAGAAGGAGAAACCATAGATGAACAAATAAGGTGGCCTGAGGGGAATGGGAGGGAGAAGAGGGATTTTTTTAAATGTATATGTTGTACATTCACAAGTGTATCAAAGTCAATCACTAAGTCAAGCATGAGAAGGAGGGAAAGAGAATGGGATGAGAATTAGAGAAGGGCTAAAAGAATGATGTGTGCCTATATGCCTCTACTCTCTTGAACCCCATTAATATGTATGACTACAATACACCAATAAAAAAAAGATGAAGAATATGGAAGTCAAAGTTTTGTTCAATTTCATGTACATTTTTTTTACTACTGTGCAATACAATCTTTTATGCTGCTGTGGTAGAGGTACAGGTAGAAAGTTGTAAAGTAAGAGAATAGTGAATCTTTTCTAATCTACATGTCATCATCTGCTGTGATTGAGCATGTTATTAATATAGTTAATCTTATTTTAAGTACTAATACATTTTATTCTCATTTGTAACAAGAGTATATGATTGGCAATAACATACAAGAAAACGTATAGTAAATAAAGAAATTCCTTCATGCTTGTTACAGGTAGGCATCACAATTGATTCTAGCTTTTTGGTAGGCTTTGTAAAACAAACAAAAAAATGTATGATTTACAGCATCTAAAATATAATAGCAAACAAATTATTCAACAAAAGAAACATTTTTCTTAATATAGAGGAAAAATAATTTGTTTCCCAAGGATACTCACAATTAGTACTGTGAACAGTGCCCTTGCAGTGGGTATGATAGGTATTTTACCAAGTTTTTTAAGGCAGACTAAGGGCAATGCACCAAAGCATGATTCAAGGAGATGAATGACCTGTCAACATGCTGGTAGTAGTGATGGTAGTGTGGGATGATGGGAATAGATAGGATTCCATACAGTCAGGATGCACAGTTCTCTGTTGGATTCTGTAAATCCAAGTATAGGTTATTTTAGAGTATTTAAAGAAATGGATAGATTATAGCACATTCAAGCAATTCTTAATAAGTATGATTTCTCCTTTATCCCAGTAAGCTTTTGTTAGTTATTGAACATCAATGAGTGGCAGGCTGTATTCCTAGCATATACCGGGACAACCTATCACCCAATAGACAAAATCTGATAAACATGGGGTGTATCTTTCTAGTTACTTACATTGGGTTTCTTTAAGCCCATTCTCTCGACTCATATTATATAAAGAAAAAACAAATTCCATGCCTCTGTCCTGATGCTTCCTAAGAAGTCAAGAGAACTGTAAAATGTTAGACTCTAGAAACAGTCACGTAGAGGTAGTTTGCTATAGTCTTCATGTTTTGTCCATTTTTTTTCTTGCCAAAAATTTTGAAAGGGGCAGGAAGCAATAGAAAGATGGTGGTCCAGTCATCATTACCCTCCAAGGTCCCCATCTGCACCAACTCCAGCAGGGCAGCTGATTCTCAGGTCACCCATCATCTCATCCAACAACAGTCACATGGTTAAAACAAAGAAATATCATTGTAATTCCCCCATGAAATCTGTGTCCACTTGTACTGGCACATGATTCTGGCTCTTATACTTGGCATGGGCTTCAAGAGAAAAGTTCTCTTCCTTTATTGGCCCTGAAATTTTTATTTCTGTATATGGGATTAGTTTGATTATGTGGCTACAATTAAGAAATTATATGATTTAAAAAGCTAATCACTGAGAAAAACCAGAAAAGTCTTCTTATCACATCTATCATGTAGTCATGCGGGATTAGCCTAAAAAAGAAAATTATAGAAAGTCAAGAAACTAAAATATTTATTTTTTTAACATTTGTTGTAGGTCCTCAATGTGATAGGCATCTCTGGTTCAGTTCAACCAGGGCCTATTAGTGTGTGTGTGTGTGTGTGTGTGTGTGTGTGTGTGTCCCACAAGTGTGTAAAGGATGAACTGGAGATATTTATTTTGCTTGCTTTCTTCTACAAATTCCTAAATTGGCCACTTTTTTCCTAGCAAAATGAAGCCCAGGGAGGGAAAAATCTCAGTTCTGAATTATATAGGTGAAGAGATAAACAAGTTTTCTGGCTTTTATTTTTTCTATTAGATATTGAGAAGTATAGACTCATTGCATGTTATTTTAGCTTTTCTCTCTGCAGATCCATGTCTTAATTTCTCAGAGAAAATAGAATAGTTCTCCCATCAGAAAGCTTTAATACTTTCCAAGTTATTATTTATTATTTTTAATTTACATATATGGAAGATGTTAGCACTGTATCAAAGTAAGACGTAAGAAAAAATAAACTGGATAGAGACAAAGGGATGATTAGAGGGCAGCTTGTATTTGAAACTAAACAAAACAATAGCAACAACAACAACAAAACTGGGAATCTGTTGTTACTGCTGATGTTGCAATTAGGTAAGTAGGTGACTAGGTTGGAGTGAGGAAAATAATCCTTACTTCTAAGAAGAAAGAGATCATCTACTTGTTAGATCATTTGCTTCAATATTAAAGTGAATAAGAATGATGGCAGAATTGTGTGGAATCCCAATGAATGAGGGAGAGGACAGAGAAACAACAGAAATAAAGAGGGAAACACTAGGAAAACCTGAAGATATGGGGCAGGTGAGACTATAGACGAGCAGCATGCAGGCAGAGGTTAAAGAGGAAGTTGGTAATAAGGCACTAGACTTCCAGTCTCAACTTTTAATAAAAAGCAATAGAGCTGCAGGTGGTGGTGCAGGCTTGTCAACCCAGTACTTGGGAGGCTAAGAGAGGAGCATGGTAAATTAAAGACCAGACTCAGCAATGTAGCCAGCCTCTCAGCCAACCTAGTGATATTATGTTTAAAAACAAAACATAAAAAGGGCCTGAGGTATAGCTCAGAGATAGAATGTCCTGGGGTTCAATCTCCAGTAACTCTGCCTCCCCCCATACACAAAGGGGCAAAATTTCCTTGTTGCTGGGATGATCTTCTAGACTAGAGATGTGAGAGGGATTTGAAAACTTCAAAAGCAAGAACCTGGGGCAAAGAGAGCACCTAATAGCCAGAAAGGGCCACTGTTCTGTCCAACCACCATAGCAAAGGACAGTCACACTCAGGAAATTAACTAGATCTATCCATTTCTACAACTAATTACTGCATGAATATTTTATAAAAATAGTGTCATCACAACCATGTTAATCAAAACTGCTAGATACCAAGCGCTTGATATATGTGTTACGTAGGATGCAACATCCTAAAATACGTTTGCATGAAATATTTTATTAATCCTCACTAGAGCTCTTGGCATTAGATACTACAACTTTAATTTGGTTTTGAGGTAACGTGGGCTCTTTCGAGTTAAGGTTGTCAGCAGCTGAAACATGACAAATTTAGAAATCTAGCTCAGGTTTTCCTAGCTTCAAAACTAATGATCTTTCCAACCTTTCCAAATTGATTTTTACTTTATGACTGGCATAAAATTCTAATAAAATGCATTTGCCACTTCACTTTGGTAGTCTGCAAAGTGTCATCCCTCAACCAGCAGCATCAGCTTTACCTGTGAACTTGTAAATCAGAGAATCACAGTTTGGCAACCAGAAATCTGCATTCCGACGCATGCTAGATTTTGAAAACTGCTGCTTTACTAATAAATCTTCATAAAATCAACCAGACACATTATTAACAGCAAATCTTCTCTTTCTGTATGTGAACAGGATTTGAGCAATTGCTCGGTGCAGGAACAGCATGATCTCTCCTGCAATTCTAAATTTCAACTTTGCAGTAAAATCTTGTAATAGGCATTGTTTGGAAAATGGTCCCTCAGCTTTTTATAGCTCTGTTAGAGATACCCCATGCCTCAAAAATCTATCGGACTAGGGGTCAGGTCTTAAAGAATCACAAGTTGACTACATCTTTTGCAACTCCGTCAGGTCTTTCTCATGATATTTCATCCATTCTTTGACCTCTATTTTCAAGTTATTTTCTCTTTCATGCCTCTGAAGACTTAGATCTGTTTCTAGGTTGCTTTCTGCCTAAAGGAAAGGTGTATCCAAGGCTACAGTTTACTTCAGCAATGAGCCTGAGGAAATCTTAGCAGAGAAAGGTCATGCCGTCTTTACCTACTATCAGATATTGGTGTGCTGATAGGAAAGTTTAGGCACTAACTTGATAAGCACTAATATTACTGGCAAACACTGTCCAGCAGATAGCAGTGAACAAATTTATTCTGTGAAATAACTTCACCGAAATAAGGTTTAAAAGGTTCTAATCTGAACAGCTAAACCTTTTAAAAAACAACACTGTGCCTAGTGTAGGGTAAACAAATAACGTGAATTGAATGGTTGAATGTATGAATGTATTTTCAGAACCAGAAGTTCAGATTACATTCTGAGAAAAGAAGGAATTAAGCTAATATATCTTAGGATAGGCAGAGGATATGGAGATGGAATCAAAGTTTTGGGGAGGATGAATATATTTAATGTTATTACAGATAAAAGTACTTTTTATAATCATACACAAAAATACTTGTCCATTCCTGATAACAATTAAGAATGCATTTTTAAAAAATATTATTCTTATTGCAGATGATGTTTTTGAGGATTATGCTGAATGCTGCATTCTGAAATTATATATATAATAAATATATATTATATATATATATATATATATATATATATATATATTCATTGCTTATATTCAAAAGGGTACAAGAGTTCAGTACCTACATATACATAGTAAATTTTGAAGACAAGTTGGTTCTTTGGATTTCCTAAAAATGAACTGAAATAATTTGAATATAAATATTTAATGAAGGCAAAGGTGCTTCTTAGCAATACTTACATGTCTACTCTGTTGTCTCTAATTATTCTGGGCCGTATTTGCTTCACCTGTAGGAAAGAAAAGAAGAAAAGATAGTCATGTGTACAAAGTGCTATTTTATATATAATTCAACTTTGTTCCCTTCTCTACCTTTCCTTTTTCCTTTTCTTTTCTTTTATCCTGAGCTTTCTGTCATCTTTCTTTCTTTTCCTCTCCTTTTTTGTTTTTCTTCAAAATTGTCTCTTTTGATCTCTGTAGATAGTTCTATCGTTGAGAATTCCTGGTTCAATATCTAGCCTGAGATGGGCCTTGAGAGTGCTGTTTCTGTCACCCAATTCCAAGCTATTTTGAGGCCATTTGAGTTTCCCCGTACTGTTTTTGTGTACGTCTTTTCATTTACCCAACGCTTCCTTTTCTATGCCCAGGTTCATAAGTTATGCAAAGTATTCTGAATCTCTTTCCCAAATGTCATGAGATTAAATAATATTTTTAAAAGTTCAGAAAGAAAATCATATTGTAATTATAGGTACAAATTTAAATTCATAATTTGAGTTTTAAAGTACTTTCTAAGAGACTAGTTTGAGAATACAAATTGGAATAATGCATAGTTGGAAAGAGCATGTGAAAGAAATGAATTGAAAAGTGAAATTGAAAATAATCATGATATAGAAATTTAGTTATTAGAATGAGATTGATTCAAGGAGGTACAGTAAAATGTTAAGTGCATCTCACTTAGGGAGCAAGTTACTCAAATTCACTTGTCTAGAATGATCAGCGTTGAACAGGATTCCTGACTTACCTCAGAAGAAAAGCATGATCTCACTTCTCAACTACCAGCTGTTTGAGCTTTGAATTTCTTATTGAATTGAGATATTTTATTTTTAAATTTTTAATTTGGGCTTATCTCATCATATAATAGAATACTAAAATCTCAAGAGAGTCCTGGATACCTTCCATAAAGCATATGTACTTATAGATTCCTTTTGAAATAATTGCTGCTAACAATTTACCCAGATTCTTAGTATCTACTTGAGCCCTGAATAGATAAAATGTCATGACAGGTCATCTATTCAGCTACCCATTTTTCCTTTGCTGCATTATAACTGGCTTTTGGTGGTCCCTATTATACTTTTTTGCCTTTATTACTATGAGACTTTTTTCAGAATCTTATATATAATTTCTTATTAAAATACTTCAAAAATAATTCTTTGGGCCGGGCGTGGTGGCGCACCCTTGTAATCCCCGTGCTTGGGAGGCAGAGACAGGAGGATCGCGCAGGTTCGAAGCCAGCCGCGCGCGCTGGCTTAGGAGACCCTGTTTCCAAATATAAAATGTAAAAATAGGTCTGGGAGTGTAGCCCGGGGGTAGAAGGGCTTCCAGGAACCCCAGTACCACCAAATAAATAAATAAATAAATAAATAAATAAATAATAATTCTCTGTAACCTGAACTTTAATGTGTTTTACACCACTTTAAAAATTAAGTTCACTGAAAAGTTTGACCAAATATAGACTGAAGTTTGCTGAAGTATGGCTAGGTGAATAAATATTGAATAGAAATTTGTGCCGGGCGTGGTGGCGCACGCTTGTAATCCCAGCATTCGGAAGGATGAGACCTGAGGATCGTGTTTTGCGGACAGCCTCAGCTACTTAGTGAGGCCCTCCACAACTTAGTGGGACCCTGTTTCAAAATAAAGAATAAAAATAGGGCAAGAGGTGTGGCTCGGAGGTTAAATGCTCCTGGGTATCATCCCCAGACCAGCACAAAAAAAAAGGAAAGACATTTGTGTAGAAAAATAGCACAAATATATCTCTTTTTTAGAAATAGTTAGAATTTTAAAATGTTCAGCCTCTTTAAAGAGAATTACTTTTTAGCAGATTTTGTGATCATTCAGTCATTAAGAATACTACTGCTCACATTCTATCAATGAAAGACATGTACAGTCTCTTTTTGGCAAAGAAGCAAGAAAGAGATAACTGGGAATTGTACCTAGGGACATTCTATCTTTGAGCTAAACTACTAGCTTATTTTATTTTTTATTTTAAAATAAAGTCTAGCTAAAAATTTGAGGGTCTCTCTAAATTGAGAAGATTAGCCTGAAATCTTCCATTCCTCTATCTAAGCCTCCCAAGTACTGGGTCTATAGGCATGCCCCACCACGCCCGGCTAGCATGCCCATTCTGTAAGCAAGGCTCAGATATGTTAAACTTCCAGTAAGCCTTCCCTGACCACATTAACTATAGTGATTTCTCTACTTGCTAAACTGTAGTGTTACTCTTAGTCACAGGCAAACAGTATTTATAATCTTCTAGGTCTTCAGGCTCATTTAATTAATAGAATTATGACCTCTTCTAGGACAGAGATCCAGCCTTACTTTGTGTTTTCATAATCTTCCAGGTGATTAGCCCAAGTGTCTGCCATGGAAACACTGTGTCAACAGAGTCATTGAAACAAATGTCATATTATTACTCACTTTGGTAGCTGTATAATTCATGGAGTGGAAAGAGATAGAGCCCCAGAGAGGAAAAAGATTTGTTTCCTAACAGAACTGGACAAACAATTCTAGTCAATCCAAATCAATGTACATTTATTACCCAGTCTGCTGTGGGCTGCATTGATCTCATCTGTCTCTGAATTTCCGAGCACTGTTGTCTCTAGTACTCAACAGGATGTTAAGTCATGTATTCTCTTCTATTATAAATTAACTCTTTCAGGTAATTTATTTATTTATTTATTTGCTATTAATTGTATGAAGTTTAAGCCAAGTGCTGATTTTTTTCAACTATTTTGAACTAAACAAATGGAGGTATATGTGGTTCTATATAAATTATGCTTTAAAACACCCTCTGTGTCATATTTTTAAAAACGTTTTTATTGGTGCATTGTATATATACATCATAATGGGGTAAAAAACTTGTGTAGGCATAAATGCACACATCACCCAGCCAGCCCACACCCAGCCCCCAACTCACTCTCTTCCCATCCCTCCCTCCCATGCTTGGTTTAGTGGTTGTAGGAGGAACTCCAGGTGAAAAAAGAGATCCTATACAGGAGCAAATAAGGCGACCTAACTGTGGGGATGGGCAGTGGGGAGAGGGAAACGCTTTAAAGCGCATGATGTACTATTCATATAGAAGTCAACCTCTGTGTCGTATTTTGCTTACCAAACATCCTTTTTCCAGATTGTGAGCTGTTAAAAAACAATTACCAAACACTTATTTAATTGATTTAAATACAAATGAAGGGTCAAATGGTCAGAGAAATTTTGCTTATGATAAATAATTTAAATAACTTAATATGGAGTATATTATAATTGCTTTATTATATATTCAAGATATACATATAGACTATTTATTTATTTATTTAGAGGGACTGAAGATGAAACCTAGGGGCATTCTACTTCCAAGATACACCCCCCAGTCCTATTTTTTATTCTTTCTTTTGAATCAGGGTCTTACTAAGTTGCAGATAATCTAAGTACCCGAGGCTGGCCTTCAATTCTGTGATCCTCCTATCTCTGTCTCCCAAGTACTGGGGTTACAAGTATGTGCCACCACACTCTCTACCATGTAGATATTTGATATGCCTATATCTTATCTATATAAGAATTAGTTTTATTAAAATGAAAGAATTAGTCAAGATTCTTCTCACTTAAAAATCAGAATACAAGGCGGTCGTGATGGCACAGACTTGTAGTCCCATTACTTGAGAGGCTAAGATAGGAATTTCAAAGCCAGTCTCAGCAATTTAGCAAGGCTCTCAGAAACCTAGTGAGGTTTCCAAATAAATAAAAAAATAGGGCTGGGGGGTAGCTTGGATGTAGAATGCCTCTAGATTTAATTCCCAGTGCAAAAAAAAAAAAAAAAGTCAGAATAAAAAGCCATGTGCAGTGGGACACACTTGTAACTCCAAGAGGACCACAGGTTTGATGCTAGCGTGTAGTAAGTTAGCAAGATACTTTTTCAAATTAAAAAATAAAATGGAGCTGGGGAGATTGACCCTGGGTTCAATTCTCAGTACCACACACACACACACACACACACACACACACACACACACACAATCAGAATAGATAGGATCCTATAACAAATAAATAAGCACACATTTTCTTGGTTAAAATGTGTATTCTAACTATACTGCAAAAGTTTAGGTTCTAAGAAGTTTGTTATCTGAGCCAAGCAAATGAACTAGCAAACTTCTTGGAGCATATGGACCATTCAATGTTCAATGATTCTCTAGAATAGAAGTCCCACTAGCTCTGCTGATTGCTTTAGTGTTTAATTTCCCTAACCCACATAGAAATTTTTCTGTATGTCTAGATGAAATGTCTTAGTAGAATTTAAGTCCCTTTTTTTATTTAGCCCTCTGTAAAGCTATGTCACTATTGATCAACTACTCCTTCCTCTTCCTTCTCTGCCTGAATAGTGAGAAGATTTAGGAATTGCCATCTAGTTAACAAGCACTAAGAAACCTGCCTGCACCATCTGTGCTCATTTAATATCTGCTTTAAAGAAATCTTAGTTTAAGGGAAAGAAATTGTGGTGGTATTTCAAAGTGATGGAAAGGAAAATACCTATGTAGTGACTTAGGTTCAAAATACTGGCCTTAGGAAGAAGTGTTATTATAATTAGTGTCAATGATGATGGACAATCTTTTTGCAACTGTCTGTGAAAAACACCTGGGAAATATGTCCTGAAAACAGTCTGGCTACTAAATAACTGTCAAGCACACACTCAGATGTCCGTAGCCCTCAACTATAGAATCTGCCTTCATGCGTGCTTTTGCTTCCTTTCTGAAACCTGTCAAGCAAAGTTGCCACTCATTGCCGTGCGTGGTGGCGCACGCTTGTAATCCCCGCGCTTGGGAGGCAGAGACAGGAGGATCGCGCAGGTTCGAAGCCAGCCGCGCGCTGGCTTAGGAGACCCTGTTTCCAAAATGAAAATGTAAAAATAGGTCTGGGAGTGTAGCCCCGAGGTAGAAGGGCTTCCAGGAACCCCAGTACCACCAAAAAAAAAAAAAAAAAAACCAAAACCAAAACCAAACAAACAAACAAAAAAACAAAGTTGCCACTCATTCCTTCTTCCCTTCCTCTCCTCCTCCCCACCATGACATATCCTGCAGGTACAGTTCCATTCTTCTCCTCCAGGAGGATGCTGTCCTCTTCCCCATCTCCTCCTGCAATTGTAATCAGTGCAAATAACTATAACAATATATAACATATAACTCTGTACTGTACATGGGCCACAGCTTTAGTGTATATTTTAATTAATTCCTATGATTTATTCTCCTCTCTTCAGTTGTACCGTAAAATTCTTTAGAGCAACAGTGCACATTAATTGATTAATAGTCCTTGCCAAAACCATTCTTATTTTAGGTTTCTAACAGGCAAAGAAAAGTATGCTCTGTATTGTGAAAATACACACTGCCAAGACATCCTGCTGCCTCGGCATCTATGTGTTGAGACCCCCCACTCCACATAGTTAATCGGCAAAAAGCCCTGAGAAAGAGGTATCGTCACTGGCCAAAATATCCCCCACTTTTACCCTTCACTATTATTTCCTTTAACTTTCTACACGAATTGCTCCAGTGATGTGATATTAGGACTACAAATAGAAACTGAGTCCGTGGAAATAAACTCTCTAATAATTTGCCTAAACGTCCTTGGCTCTGCTCAATAATAAAAACTGGCCAGAATTCAGATGCTGTGATAAGCATTCCAGCTGCAGCAATTACAAAGGGTCTCTGACCCTCACTATCACTAACTTAGGTTAAGCTATTAACTCCGGTAAGGTAGTTCAGTTTAAGGAAACTTTGTTTACCCTTGAGATCCTGCCTAGAGACAGAGAAGATAAAAACCTTGTGTGTGACCTTAAAGCAATTTAGTTGATAAACAACTTAGTTGTCCAAATACAATAGACTCAAGGAGAAAGATTGGTGACTTTTACGCCCAGTGTAAATATTCCTGAAGACAGAGAGGCTGACCGCATGGTTAATGAATATGACAAAATAAAGGACAGACGTTCTAAATATATATGTATGAAGGAAAGGAAATACCGTGTAAGAGTAAGAAAAGCATTTTTGCATGAAGAAGAGCTTATCATAAGAAAGTCCCAACTGGGAGAGAAAGGAATTAGAAAGTTAGAAGCAGGTTGCAGAGGGTTTGTGACAGAGAAATGGATTATTAAAGATGGTTAGACTTTTAATAGGCTTATTGTCTAAAGAAGAGTGCTCAGCAGTTAAGGAAATACATCTGACAATTAAAACCAAGAACTTTGTGGTGTTGTTTGTGGTATTTTGTCTGCAAAACTGTGTTGTGAGTTTGCTTAAGCTTTCAGATTTAGGAGATAAAAATGCCAACACCTGGAGAAACTTTATCACATCCACCTGAATCACCACATCTCCCCACACTTGCTATATGAACTGAGCCCAAAAGATGCAAAGTTCCAAGAAAGCCAAAGAAGATTCCCCGAGAAACCCCCAAGCCTTGGCCATGCTTGTTTATTTTGGGAAGTGGCCCCCTGGGACTGCTTATCTGCAAAGACCTTGGAAAAGAATCAGGAGTCAGGAGTCAATCTCTCGAAGATCAACAGCCAGCTGAAGGACTAGTTTTATTACCTTTGTTTACATGTCATTCATTATTATTTCACAATGATTACACCCACCTCCCTCTCCTCTTACTATTAACTTTACTGGTGAAAGGTATAAATTTCTTGGAGTTTTTGTAATAAAGTGTCATTGGCTCAAGAAGCCTTTGTCCACCTCAAATTCTTTCCCAAGCGCCGTACCTAAAAACTTAGGGAATTCATAGAGGGGAAAGAATTGCTGCAGATAAGTTTCTGCAGAACTCCACCTGCCTTTTGCCCCATCTTTCTGAGGCTCCCGGTCGCGAGAGGACTTGCCCCCACAGGACTGAGCCCGTCGGTAACAACACACATTGGAGATTCAGACTCAATATATTGTGAAATAGAATCCCTTAACTTAACATTCTCGAGCTACTCCTTGCCTGATCTAATTTTTTCTAGCAGCACAGAAACAGGGATGTCATCCTAAATATAGTACTACAAGTTTGGCAAGAACAATAAAAGATACTCAACCACTAAAGCCTACCTCAGTGTGCATGGAGCATGTTGTGGTTATACGCCCATAATCCCCTGCTTTAATCCATCATTTAAACCAAAATATATAAAGCATTCTATGTGACAAAAACTAAAATTGGAGATACATTGGAGGTTAGGAGCACAGCCTGCCAAACTAAACATGGAGAGCAGTTCCATTATTTACAGTGTGGTATTGGGCAGGTTACTTATTCTTCTGAATCTCAGGTTTTTTTTTATCTCTAAAATGTGTTAATAATAAAAATACATATATTACAAGGATATATTAGGAATAAATTATTTAGTGTGTATTAAAATAGAGCTTAGTACTTAGCAAGCACTATGTTGAGTATTAGCTATAAGGTACATTTTTTTTTTTTGCCACTGGGAATTGAACCCACGGTCATTCTACCTCCAAACTACACCCCCAGTCCAATTTTTTATATCTTATTTGAAAACAGGGTTACACTAGGTGGCTGAGAACCTTGATAAGTTGCTGAGGCTGGCTTTGAACTTGAGATCTTTCTGCTCAGCCTCCAAAGTACTAGGATTATAAGCATTTGCCATCACATCTGGCTTATTAGTTTCATATTAAAAGTATTATTAAATTTTTATAGTATTGTAAAGTATATTATGTTAAAATACTTTGTAACAGCCTTAAAATATTTTGTAACAGCCATAAAAAGTCTCATTGTATACCTTGTGGAACAATTAGGCAAGGCACAAGAGGGACAGATTATAAGGAGCACCTGCTTTACTATAGAAATAACAAATTTTAAATAAGAAAAAAGAATTTAACAGAAAGCTAAAGAAAACAATTTCTAAGCAGAAATAATATTTGAAATAGAATCATACTGGAGACAATGCATAGAGCACAAATAGACCACTGAGGGGTAGTCTTTGACCTTGGGAAGCTTATGTTTAGGGAAGATAAAACACAGTGCAAATAACTATAACAATATATAACACATAAGGAATTCCACATGAATACTGATAGCCATGTCATCCTATCTGGCCTTTATCACCTATTATTCAATCCTTACAGCAAATCTATATTGTGAATTTTCTTCCATGTTAAAATTAAAGACATTGATAGGTAGAAACCTTAAAAGCACTACCCAAGGTCAGGTAACTGGTTAGTAGTAAAATGAGATTTTCCATAGAAATTTATCTATCAAACTTCTTAAGCAAACAACAAACTATGTTTATTTGTAGAAGGGCATTTAAGCAATATACTATGAAAGAATAGAATTTGTATGAGGGGAGCTGGTATTGATAAGTGGTGTTAGGTGCACAGGCTTTAAGAGTAATATTTTGAAAAAGGAAGAAACTTTGAGAATTTTCTAAAAGTAAGCTTTTTTTTCCTCTTAAATCATCTCTGAAGTAGTGCTTTATCATACATTATACACATTCAAGGAAAAGTGCAGGTATGTGATGGATAGACAGGTCAGTAGGTAGATTGATCGGTAAATGTAAATGGATAGATAGATAGATATAGAGAGATCCAAAGTTTTTCTACCCAAGATGATAATTATAGAACATCTACCTGTTAACATGTATTGTACTCTTCTCTAAAATTATTTCTGACAGAGTTTGCAAAAATAACACTAAGCCCTTAGCAAACTAATCACACCAGTATGAATTGTTGGTTTGGAGATTGTATCTGAATTGCCTTTAAGGTAGAATTATTATAAACATTCTAGAAAAAAAAAAGAGATTGTATTTTAAAAAAGAGATGGAGAAAATCTGGAGAAAAATGTATTCTATTTTTTTAACCAATCACCTCAATCCTATTGACCTTTTCTTCAATTTAAGCTATTCTGGTCAGTTCTGTTTGCTTTTCATTCTTCGTGCTGATGTGTTCTTGTCTGCTCTTTTGTTGACTTTTGGTTCCTATTCCACTGAAGTTCCTGGCTTTCTGACTTCTCACACCCTTGCACAGGAGGCTGGGTCTTTAAACACAAGACTAGAAAGGAACTGACCCAGTTACCCAAGTACTTGGTTCAGACACCTGCATTTACACATCGGAACCGTCCATATCATTGTGTTGTTTTTCCACTTTATTCACAGCATCGGTCCTGTGAATACTGTCAGTCACATTCCAGTTGAAGTCACAATTATGCCCAGGAACATTTGCTCCACTCAGTCCCACAATCAATTTAGCTGACACGTTCCCCCACTGATTTGCGTGGCCAGTGGGAGTGCCAGATGTGTCGCTGCAGAGTCTTAGACAAATAGCCTTGAAATTTATCTTATAAAAGTGTCTCTTAAGCTAGCTCTGGGTAGCTTTCTGATACTTATACATCCCATGCAATTATTCTAATAAAACCTCTAGGAGTGAGTGGCAGAGCAGTTTTAAAACAATTACAAGCATTTAAAAAGTAATTATCAGAGAATTCTCATGCAAGCAACATATCTATTTTGACTACCATGAGCAATTCTGTACAAACATTTCTCCTTCTCTCTCTGTCATGGATGTGGTTATCCATTTCACAGAAGATTTAATTACAAAATTTTCTTCCTTATCTTCTAGACACACACCGCTGCTTGAGAAAAATAGAAATAATGAAGGTAATGGTGGCAGAAGGGTTAGTGAGAAGTAGAGAATAGAGATTTAAGATTAGGGAGGATTTTAAAAAATAAGAGTACATGTTATCTTGTAATGATTAATCTAAAATTTTTAATTTTCAATTCATCAATAATTAGCAGCACTAATTATTGATCAAGTGCCCATTTGATAATGCATAACATTTATAATATTACATTGCTCATAACAAAGTTTTCTTCTTTTGTTTTATACATATATATATATTTTTTTAATCACTGACACTTTGAATTTTTATTCAACCTTTAAGTACATATTCAATAAATGTGGGCACATATAGTTTACACTGTTTTTTGTGTAAGATAAAACACAAGACAGCATATACTTGTTAAATTTATATGAACACCATTCTGTGAGAACATTACAAGCCTCTGGGATCATGACATCAAACAAAATACATCTCAAGCCACATGCAGCTATTAAGCACTTGAAATGTGGCTAGTGTGAACTGAGATGTCTGTAAGTATAAAACCTGCAATGGATATTAAAAACATACTTTAAAATTTGCCTGATATCTCATCAGTATTTTTATATTGATTACCTATTGAAATGATACTATTTGGGATACAGTGGGTTAAACAAATTGTGTATTCAAATTAATTGCACTTGTTTATTTTAATTCTTCAATGCGACAAGTAGAAAATTTTAAATTTCCAGTGTGGCTTTGGATTATATTTCTATTTGACAACAGTCATCTAGATAGGAAAGGATGCGCTGTAGATCTGTACTGGCATCCAAAGAAGGGTTCATTTATTTTGGAAGATTTTGGCCTTGATGGGGATGGAGGCTGGCAGTTCTGAGAGGAATGAACTGATAACTGCCTGCATTCATAATTAGTCTCAAAGTTAGGGGCTACTTAAGTCCACAATGGTGCCCACTGACTAAAGTTTTGGCAGAACACTACTGCCATCTCAGCTACAGAATAAAATACTGAGCCTATCAAAGAGAACATTTGCTTAAAGGGAACAGTAGAGAAGGAAGAGATGAAGTAGTAAAGAAAGGGAAATAGTAAAACAAATTAGCCATGAAATATGAAAAGCAAATAATTTTCCTGTTTGGTGTGATTTAAGAAAAGAGATAATTTGACAAATTATGCACTTAATACCAAAAGAAATTTAGATTTCATCTGTTTTCCAAATCAGTGGTCCATGGAGCCAGCTTTGTAGCTTAGCATAAACTAGCCTTTGGTTCTTGGAACATAATCTGGGGAAATTTTACTTTGTGGGTAAGATTCTGGGCTTCTTTCTTCATTGGTACCTTAATAATCTGAATAATTTTAACTGTTAGACTGCCATTATTTTCTTTTTCATCCCTCTCATCAAGCCTTGTATTATATTCCTTTAGAATAAATGATATGAGTGAATTATCTCATTATAGCAGCTAATGACCTGGGTGAAAGTGTTTATCATCACATAATACATTAAAAATAACTGGAGAATAGAAGACCAATGTCATGTATGAAAAACAGGTTGCTATAATAATCTCAAAAATTATTTTAAAATATCTCTTCAAAAATAGGCAGAAAATTACCATATCCAATCATTTGAATTGGAAACCTGGCCCCTGACTAATAATTTCTTGTTTAGAGACCACCTTCCATTCTTGAGAAACACAAGGAAGCATGGTTGTCAAGAAAATGTAATGCTTCCCTTGAAATGCTAATGTTCATTGCCACTTTATTATCCCAATGACCACTCAAATGGGAATTTCATTAAAATAGTGTCATTCTTTGTGGTGTTTGGAGAGATGATCTCCCTGAAATGGATAAATCTGTTAAGTCATTTCCAAATTTCCAAGTACCTTGCTGTAAGTCAGTGAGTGATAGGAATTTAGGCAGGAAACCAATCGATAAGCAACACCATTGCTGCTTCTGTGTGTCTGTGTTGATACCAATATTTTCCAATCATAATAAAATCAATAGAGCCAGGTGTGCTGACGCACACTTGTAATCTTAGCATTTGTGAGGCTGAGACAGGAGGATCTTAGTTCAAGGACAGCCTCAGCTACTTAGTGAGGCACTTTGCTACTCAGTTTCAAAATAAAGAATAAAAAATAGGGTCTGGGGGTGTAACTTGGAGGTAGAATGCCCTTGGGTTCCAACCCCAGTACTGAAAAAAAAACCCAAAAAACAAAAATCAATAACAAAAAATGAGTACTTTCACATGATTCATAGTAAGTAACATAGAAGAAGCTCTCCCAATTTATATATATTTAACTTAGCTTTGCCAGTCAATTTTGAACAATTCAACTAAGGAACAGCTAAATGGAACACAGAGGGGGAGCTTTGAAAAGAGAGAAGGTGCTGGGCTACAGGCCCTCTTTGGATTGCAGTATCTTCCCATTGCTGGGGTGTACTCACTAATCAGGCCGTTTGGGGAGATTTTTTTTTTTTTTAACCACTGAATTTGTTGTATTATTATATGCTTTAAACTTGAACTTAGCTCATTCATTAATGCTTTGTAATCATTTTTAATCAGAATCTTTTACTAACTTTCATACTTTTGCACCATTCACAGCTTCATTCTACGTGCCGGTCTATTTTGTTGAGAAGTCTGTGTGATATCTGAGTGCCTGAATTTCAGGACTGCACAATGGCCTCACAGAAACTGGATGCTTCTCACTATCCTGTATCCTTTGAAATACCACTTTCTATGCTCGCACTCAGTTCCAGAAGTTCACACTACCCCTTCTTACATTCCCATCCAGTCTGGATTAAGAGACCTTCCTTCATAATGTTCTAGTATCCTGAACAAAAAGAAAAAAAAAAAAAAAAGCTTTATTACACAGTCAATCCGAAAGAAGACTAGGATCTGTGAGCTCAAATCTGATGGCTCTGTATTGGGAGAATTTGTAGGAAGAGAGAGAGTGGAGAGCTGCTATTGATTGACTGATGAGAAAGGGGAAGATTTAGGTTTTCCTGTGTGTGTGTGTGTGTGTGTGTGTGTGTGTGTGTGTGTGTCCTCTTCTGTGAATGTCCATGCTTGAAAACTCAATTTCAAGTAGGCCTTGAGTGAATTCTAAAGCTTTTCCTAAAAGAAAACTTAAGTCCTTTGTTACTTAAGGAATTTATATCTTATTTTATTCAATTCTTAATCTATTTCAGGAGAAGAAAGAGATCATTTGAGCCGGTAAGATTTTAATTTTAATTTTTGTATTCCAGGGATTGAACCCAGTTGCATCTTACCTCTGAGCTACACTCTCAGCCCCCTTCTTATTAAATTTTGAAACAGGGTCTCACTAACTTGCTGATGGTCTAGGTAAGTTTCTGAGACTAGCCTCAAGCCTATGATTCTCTTGTTTCAGTTTCCCAAGTGCTAGGATTATAGGAATGCCCCACCACACACAACTAAGTTAGATGTCTTGATAAAGTCTCTAATGGATATTGAACCTTAAAGATGAAATGGCATATGCACATTTGTGCTTCCTGTGACTTGCCTCAGTTTGCATGTGCCTCCCTGAATGTAAACATCTTGCTATACAATGGGTACCTATTAATTAAATAACAATATCTATCAAATATGTTCAACTATCCTCTAACTAATCTATGAGAGAAATATTAAGAAATAAATATTATCCAATACAAAATAAATTATTCATTATTGACTGGTCATAAATAATGAAAACCTTTTTTTTTTTTTTTGCAGTACTGAGGATGAAACCTAGGGGCATTGTACCTCGAGTTACACCTTCAGCCCTATTTTTTAGTCTTCTTAGTTTTGAAACAGGGTCTCACTGAGTTGCAAAGAGCCTCACTAAGTAGCTGAGGCTGTTCAAGATCCGTCAGGATGTCCAAGATCTGAGATCCTCCGGTCTACGCCTTCCCAATGCTGGGATTACAAGTGTGCACCACCACGCATGGCTTGAAAAACACTTTTTTTTTTTTGGTGGTACTGAGGTTCCTGGAAGCCCTTCTACCTCCGGGCTACACTCCCAGACCTATTTTTATAATTTTTAAAATTTGGAAACAGGGTCTCTTAAACCAGCACGGCTGGCTTCGAACCTGAGTAATCTTCCTGTCTCCTCCTGCCAAGCGCGGGGATTACAAGCATGCATGACCACACTCGGCTTTGAAAAACACTTTTTGACTTGCAATTTAGTGTGTCTTGATTGGAGATTTCAGAGATGTTCAAGAGTATTGGGTTCCACATAACTTTTCTCTGTTGCCTTGTGCCAATTAAGAGGATGAATTCTTCCTGTCAGATGGGTCTGCTGTTAACATCTGGTTCTATGATAGATTAGCAGTTAAATCAATTGAAAAAGGTATATAATATTTTTAGCCTCCATTTTTCTTAATTTCAAAATGGCAATGATAGGATTGGAGGAATTAAATGAAGTATTATTTACAGAGAACAACTTATTCTACTATTAAGCTATTACATCCTGAGTGCTATATGGGCAGTGTAGTGATGATGATGATGATGATGATGATGATGATGATGATGAATTCTAATTGTTTTCTGTGATTTTACTTGCTACACTTAAAAGCCACTGAGCAGTTTTTCTATCTCTGACAGACACTTTTATACAAATTCCCATTAGCTTAGTGTGATAGGAGTTTCTCCAGTCTACAGGACAGAAAATTGTGATAATTGTATTTAAATTCTAAGGAGAAAGTTTGACTTTTATATTTATTTTGCATTTCCAATATTAAAAGTGGTTAAGTGCCACGTGTATATGCTCTATGTCATATACTCCATGGGAAGTTTAAAAACTATTTTAAATGATTTTTTTCTAAAATTCTGAAAATGGATGAAAGAGCAAAATAACATTATTAAATGCATTATCCATTAATCAACTATAATATAAAATATATTTTATATTCACTTTGTACATTATAGATCACTGAAAATCAACATAAGACAACAATTGCTCTATGTTTTGTTTTTTTTTTTTAATGTGTGTGGGTCTGGGGATGGAACCCAGGGGCATTCGCCCTCTGAACTATACCCCCTGCCCTATGTTTTATTCTTTATTTTGAAACAGGGTCTCACTGAGTTGCAGAGGGCCTCACTAAGTACCTGAGGCTATCCGCAAACTGCTACCCTCTGGTCTCAGTCTCCCGAATGCTGGGATTACAAGTGTGCACCACCACACCTGGCTCTGCTCTATGTTTTTGGAAGGAGAAAAATATTATTTTTATTCCAATATTTATTATATATTCATTTAATACCTTACTCTAGTCAGAATAAGGACTTTAATATATCTCATTCATGAAAAGTTAATATGTTTTCCAAACATGGAATTTATCACTAGCCATAATAATGAATAAAAATGCATTTGTAGATTGACCGTAATAGAAAATTCTAATTTATAATTGTATCAGTGGGGAATAAGCACTTATAGAGAAATTGGTGATTGATACCCAGTCGCATAAAGATGCCATGTTCAATACTGTTCTAATAAGAAATTAGTCTTGGATCTGTGTTTCTAAGATTAATGATTAATTAGCTTAATTTAGTATAATACCTCATGGAGGCCTGTCTTATATTCTCAAATTCACATTTTGAGAAAGCTGCTTTAGCATAGGAAGACCTATTTAAGATTCAGTTTCATGCAAATTTTCAATAGCAATCATCTTTTATTTGCAATATTTCTAGTGTACACATTAGTTACTTTCCTATTCCAGAGACTTCTTGACATCTTAGCATTATACATTGCTGAATGTGTGAAATTAACATAACGTTTTTTCATACCTTTTGGGGAAAAGTTATCTTTCATCTAAAGATCAGGAATAATGAGTATTTAGTTGAATGACATTCTACCTCACAGTCCAAAGTGAACCCAATTTGAAGGTCAATTTCTTCCTTTCTTTGTTAATAACAAAATAACTCGTCCAGTTTGTGGTCAGATCACTAATAGAACCTCAATTATATTCCCTCCAATTGGTTCAAATCGATAATGTCTCATTTTCAAGAATCGCCACCTGCAGAGGGGTGTCAGATGCCTCCAATCATGTTCATCAACTGTGCTGATGTTCTGGTATTACAAAGAAAGACAATGCCTATGTAGAGGTTCCCAGAAGTCAGCTCAACCAGGTGCTAATTAAAAACACAGTTTCTTCAGTCTTACCAGAGGTACTGAATACAAATATTTAAACCTACAGCAATGAAATCTGCATTTAAAATCTTTCATGCACAAAGATATAATTGGTAGATTCTCATATGTTCACCATTAAAGATGTTGAACATGGGACTGAGTGACCACCTATATTGGATGATATATTTTCAGTTGTGATTTATGATGAGAACATATAGGCTGGATCATATAGCAAATATCACATAGTAAGAGTAGAATTTATATGAACCGCAAGTAAAGTCCTGCTCAGTGAATTAACAGCAACACTGAAGCCAGCCGAGGAGAGTAATGCCTATTTTACAAAGAACTGATAAAATGTGTTTATAAAGTAAACACACCATGACTTTCTGGAGACGGGTAGAATCACTGACTGAAACATGAAGAGTAAGGGGAAGACAAGCATTCGAATAGAAGCAGGACTTAAGACTTAGGTGGAATTTGCTCTTCTGGAAGTTACTTAGGGAAACTGAGTATTACCACCTGGAATGTGGAGTGCCCAGAAGGAGGAGAAGCTTTTTCACTAATCATTTTTCTGTGCATCATTCTTTTCCAATGCTTACAGGACATCTGAATCTCTATGGAATCAGCTGTACTTGTACTAAACATGCTGTTTGGACCAGCAAGTTAAACATCACCAGAGAGAGAGGGTGTTTTTTGTTTGTTTGTTTTGTTTTACGTTATCAGGGATTGAACCTAGGAACATTCTCCTACTGAGCTACACCTCCAGCATTTTCTATTTTTCTGGTTTTTGAAAGTGGGTTTCCCTAAGTTGCTGAGGCTGGCCTCAAGCTTGGAATTCTCTTGCCTCAGCTTCCCACAGACTGGGATAACAGGTGTGTGCCACCATGCCCAGCTACCTTCAAGCCTCTTTGATTTCCAGAAACTCAGCTTACAACTCAGATTGATTGAAACCGGAAGAATAACCAGATGTATATGTAATTCCCTTTCTCATAAACGTCTGAGAGGCACAGGAATAAAAGCAACAGTTCAGTTATGAAGAGTCACCTGCTTTTTCATTGCATTGTTTTGCTTGTCTAGAATGTTCTACAAATCCTACTCTTCACTCTGGATCCCACATCTTACAGGAACCCTTCCCAGGGGCCTGGGCTTCAGCAACCCCCCTTAAGAACCTATGTAGATCTTAGTTTAATATTTCTGCATTATTTTTGTATTTATGTTTTTAATTGAGTAAAATGCCATGTGTATATATACATTTGTATCTTTCTCATTAAGCTACTTGTTTCTCTTATAACAAGTGATTTATAGAATTTGTGGAAAAAAAGAGCCAAACGATGTGGAAATAAAATGATCAAATCAGTCAAATGATTGACCTTTGGCAAATCAATCAAGTAGGATTATGATGACAAGCAAAGAGGTGTACTGCAAATGTAAACTCAATAAACATAGAAACTTAGCAAAATTATATCATAATGATGATTGCTCTGTTTTTTACTTTATTAACATATTACTTGTTTCTAGGTCTTTCAAACTGGCATATGAACTCCCCAAAGAGCAGAACTCCAAAAATTCAGACTTAATTTCTATTTTTGTATAACTTTATTTTGTATATTCAAGGTAAAATCACAATGATACCTTCAACCAAAAAATAAACTATATATATCTGACATGAAAATATGTGTTTACGCTGGGCGTGGTGGTGCACGATTGTAATCCCGCACTTGGGAGGCAGAGACAGGAGGATCGCGCATGTCTGGAACCAGCCTCACTGGCTTAAGAGACCCTGTTTCCAAATAAAAAAAATATAAAATAGGTCTGGGAGTGTAGCCCGGTGGTAGAAGGGCTTCCAGGAACCCCAGTACCACCCCCAAAAAAAATTAAAAAAAAATATATATAGTTTTTGTGTTTTTATTGGTCTGTGCAATTACTGCTGCAGCTAATGTTTCACTTCTGAAACTGTAGAGTAGAAAAAAATGGCTACACACTATTATATCTAAAAAAATCGGTGCTAAAATAATTAATGCATTCAAGTTAATACATTATATTTGAAAGAGTATGTGAGCTTATGTAGAGAATGATAAAATGTAGAATTCCCTCTTGAGAATTTTTTTTTCAGGAAAATAAATGTACATTAAAACAAAATAGTGGACCCCCTGAAAAACCGGGGTCCAGGTTGCAAGGCACTGGGCCCTGGGCAGGTGTTGTGTGGGGCACACTGGAACCCTGGAAAAACCGGGGCTGGGTCACAGGACCCTGGGCCCAGGGTGGGGATCGCGCAGGGCAGGCCGGAACCCCGGAAAAACCAGGGTTCAGGCCGCAGTGCTATCGAATGCCTGATCTACAACCTCCTCAAACCACTCATACTTTCTTCTCTTATTTTTTTTTTTTAAAGGAATAGAAAAAGAAAAAAGAAAAGAAAAATATCGGAGAGGGGTGAAGAGGGCCACGGCAGATGCCAGGATACTGGAGATGCAGACAAAACTTATCCAATGGAACTGGAACTTTTAGAAAAATTCCCTGCAAAGGAGGACTGTTTCTTCTATACATCCATAAGAATCCTGGACATCACCTAGGAGGAAGGTGATGTTGGAAGCGGTCGCCGCGATAGTGGTGGTGGAGACTTGTATTCGGGAGAGGCAGAAATCTGATCCTACCAACCTCATCTTCTGTAAAATTACCCCAAACATCAAATGCTACCGTTGCGCATGCTTAGGAACACTGGACACCGTGCAGAGTGGAAAAAGAGCTTGGGAAAGATTTGAAATGATGGAGGCAGTGACAATGGCAGTGGCCAGTACTCAGGGGAGGCAGAGATCTGATGCATTACACCTGGAACTTTTTGAAGAAATAACCCGAGGCAGAATGCTACCACCACACACACTCAGGAACGTTGGACAACCTGCTGGATGAAGAGGGTGCTCGGATCAGAGCTGGCCAAGGTGTGAGGCCGAAGACGGGGATAGCAAAGCCGGAATTGGAGCCCGCCGTGAGGCAGGGCCATTGCTGGGGTCTCTGAGGCCAGTATAGGAGCCTACCCAGGGGTTAGGCTGTTGCCAGGGCCAGCAAGGCTGGGATCGGAGCCTGCCATGAGGCAAGGCTGCTACTGAGGCCTCCGAGGCTGGGATTGGAGCTCACCGAGGGTTTAGGATGGTGCCGGGGTCAGTGAAGCCGGGATCGAAGCCTGACATGAGGCAAGGCTGGTGCTGGGGCCTCCGAGGCCGGGATCGGAGCCTGCTGAAGGGTTAGACCGGTGCTGGGGCCAACAAGGCCAGGATTGGAGCCTGCCATGAGGCAGGGATGGTGCTGGGGCCTCTGAGGCTGGGATTGGAGCCTGCTGAGGGGTTAGGCCAGTGCCGGGGCCAGCGAGGTTGGCATCAGAGCCTGCTGTGAGGCAAGGCCACTACTGAGGCCTCCGAGGCCGGGATTGGAGCCTGCCGAGTGGTTAGGCCGGTGCTGGGGCCAGCGAGGCCAGGATCGGAGCCTGCTGTGAGGGAAGGCCACTACTGAGGCCTCTGAGGCAGGGATCGGAGCCTACCGAGGGGTTAGGCCAGTACCGGGGTCGGGTCACCAAGGCCAGGTTCTGAGCCTTTCATGAGGCAGGCCGGTACTGGGGCCTCCGAGGCCAGGATAGAAGCCTGCTGAGGGGTTAGGCCAGTGTGGGTGCCAGCAAGGCCAGAATCAGGGCCTCCCATTAGGGAAGGCCGGTGCTGGAGCTAGCGAGGTCAGAATCAGGGTCCTCTGCTGGGGCTGTCAAGAGTGGGATCTGAACTTGCAATGTGGCATGCACAGAGAAATATCACAGAAAATAAAAACCAGATGTTTCCCCTAATTAGCAAAAACTAGAAGGAAAGGGGTAACAGGAGGAGGTCGAGTTATAGAAAGAGCTCTATAGCGAAGCAATTAAGGTGACCAATCAGAGGGGATGGGATGGGGGAGGATGGAACTTCTTTAAAATGCAGGAGGTAATTAAACAAATGTATCAGAGATAATCACCAATCAAGCCTGGGATCAAGGGAGGGAGAAGGGGAATGGGATGGGGATTGGATGAGGGCTAATTGGATGATGTGTGCTCGTATATCCTCTCAAGTCTTGTATTCCAATGTGATGTATGATTATAATGCACCAATAAAAATATTAAAAATAAATAAATAAATAAATAAATAATAAAACAAAATAGTGGTTTAAAAGAACTAGCCATTCAATTAAAAGTGACTTTTATGATTCTTTTTGTTTGAATCTCTATAATTAATATTTATTTTAATAAAATGTTTTAAATGAAATGCAACAAAAAGTATCATCTAAGCACCAGAAAATATTCATTAAGCTGCATAATTTACAATAAAGACATAGTTTTGAGCTACGGCTGCACAATTTCCCTCCTTTTTAATGGCAAATTAGTCACATGTCAAATCTGTAGGTACTCTGGAAAATCATGGTAAAAGTAACTAATTTAGCTGGGCGTGGTGGCTCATGCTTGTAATCCCCACGCTTGGGAGGCTGAGACAGGAGGATCGATTGCACAGGTTCGAGGCCAGCCTCAGCTACTTAGTGAGGCTCTCAGCAACTTAGTGAGACCCTATTTTCAAATAAAATATAAAATAGGTCTGGGAGTATATCCCGGAGGTAGAGAGCCTCTGGGTTCCACCCCGAGTACCACGAGAAAAAAAAAGTAACTAGTTTAAGTCACTTATTTCTACTCTTTTATATCTACCTAGTTAACTATCTTAGTACACACATATACTTTTAAAGATATGCAGAGAGCAAAAATAATTAAAAAGCATAAGAGACTTAAATGCAAATTATTTTTTCTTATCAACTTCATTCTATCAGCCCCATCATATAACTTTAATAGTGGATGGTTATTGCAGTGATTTTTAAAGTTTGAGCTTCCATGTCTCTTTTTTAACTTAGGTAAAAGCCTTATGCAATGTTAGGTGATTGTTTAACCTGCCTTAGCTCTGACTTTCTCTTTCTTCCTTCCTTTTCCCCATTACTGTAGTCTGCTTATGGCTAGCCTGAAATAATCAATCTCTACTTCATGTTCCATTCTTGTTCAGTCTCATCACTTAACTTCTTCCAATATAAGATGAAAATGGCAGCACCCTTACTTTCCTCTCAGGAGGGCAGCAGAAGGTGACTCCCCACTGTGTGCCGGGTGGGCATAAAGATAATTTTGAGTTGAAGACAATGAGAAGAAGCAGGCATAAGAAAAATTCTCTGTCCTCCTATTTCTCTAAAAGCAGGACATGTATTTATGAATGAGTCTGCTGCACTCTTCCAGGAAGGACAAAAGCTAATCACCAGAGACAACTGAGGACTCTGACCAGCATGATAACAAAGTTACTAAGTACCTTTGTGGGCTGTTCATTCCCCATTCATTTTGCCTTCCCCAAATTTATGATCCCTACAGACTAGAAGTTTCTTTTGTTTTGTCACCTTTTAAAAAATTTTACTGTTCTACCAGAAATAGTGGCATAATTCTAGTACTTGGGAGGGTGAGGAAAGTAGATCACAGGATCCAGGCCAGCCTCAGCTGTTTGTTCTTCTCTTATTAATGTTTTTGGTTATAGGAATCCCAAGTATGCATTTTGAAGTCCAGAAAAAAATTTATTTTCTTCCTTTTCATTTCACATCTCCTCACTCACTCCATTTGCTGGGTTTTATGACTCTATTCCAGTATTGGAACATTTGTATATTTATATTTTTGTATATATATTTTGCCATCTTTATATTTATTTAATCCTTTAAAGCTTTGTCTATTTTACTAGTATTTTTGAGAGTTCATTTTAGATTTATTAATATACTCTGTCATGTCTTTTTGGTTTCCAAAGTATTTTTTCCTTTGATGTCTGTAAATAGAATTCATTTTTAAATTTTTTTTTGATTACTACAATTTCTCTTCCTCCCCAAGTTGATACCTCTCTCTCTCTCTCTCTCTCTCTCTCTCTCTCTCTCTCTCTCTCTCTCTCTCTCTCTCTCTCTCTTCTTGCAGTACTAGGGATGGAACCCAAGGGAACTCTACCTTCCAGCTACACATCCAGCCCTATTTATTTTTATTCTTTATTTTGAAAAAGGGTCTCGCTGAGTTGGAAAGGGCCTCACTAAGTAGCTGAGGCTGTGCCTCCCAAATGATGGGATTACAAGCGTGCACTACCATGCCTAGCTTGCTCTTTTTCTTTAGTTATCTTTTTTTTAATTTTTAAAATTTTTTTTATTGGTGCACTGTATTCATACATCATAATGGTATAAAGAAAATACTTTTGTAGACATACATGCACACATCGCCCAGTTAGCCCCTATCCAATCCCCACCCCGTTCCCTCCCCTCCCCTCCTTCCCATGCTTGGCTTAGTGGTTGACATCTAGTTTTAAAGTAGTTTATCCAGTATTAAAGATGATAATCTCACAAAACAGTTTCATTTGTCTGATACCAAGCTTTTGATGACTAAAAGATAACAGTTAAATATTTTTTTGCTTTCTTTCTTACCAGAGAATATTTTTTTCTTTTCTTTTTTTTTTTTAGGTGAAGCTATCATACATTTATTTATTTATTTTTCAGAAAACATCTATCCTGATATGGAATATGGACTCTAGATACCCAAAACAATCTCGAAGAAGAACAAAGCTAGAAGATGTATATTTTCTGATTTCAAACCATATAAAGCTACAATAATTGAAACAGTGTAGTACTGTTCTAAAAGCAGATATATAAACCATTGGAGTTAAATAAAAGCCTAGAGATAAATTCTTCCATATATTGTCAAGTTATTTTTGACAAGGTTTCCACAAACATTTGGTGGAGGAAATAATAATCTTTTAACTAAATATTGTTGAAAAATAATAATTACATGAAAAAGAATAAAATTGGACTCTTACCTAACACATATACAAATATTAACTCAAAATAGATAAAAGACTTAATATAAATCTTAATACTATAAACATTTAGAAGAAAATCTGGGTCATAAAACCTCACTACATTGAAATTGGCAGTGATCTCTTGGATATGATTTCAATGGCACAGGCAACAGAAGAGTATACAAACTCCCTAAAAACAAAAAACAAAAAACAAAAAAAAATTGTATATCCAAAGACAATGTAAACGGAGTTAAAAGTTACTGATAGAATGGGATAAAATATTTCCAAATGCTATATCTGAAGGTATATTAATATTCCAACTAGAAATCCCAAAAATTAGCAAAAATAAAAGCAAACAATACAATTTAGAGATAGGTAAAAGACTAACATAAATAATGAATCTCCAAAGATAACCAATCTTAGTTGTCTGTTGGATGGAAAATCTTATTTCTTGGGTTCTGGTGTGTGTTACCTATTTCTTCTTTGTAGTTAATCTCTTTGAGTATTTTCTCTAGCGCTGGTTTTGAAGACATAAATTCCTTCAGTTTCTGTTTGTCATGGAAAGGTTCTTATTTCTCCATCTAATTTGATAGAAAGTTTTGCTGGGTAGAAAATTTTGGGCTGGAAGTTGTTTTCTTTCAGAGTTTGGAATATGTTACTCCAAGCCCTTCTGGCTCTCATGACTTGGTTTGGGAAGTCTGGAGTGATTCTAATCGGTTTGCCTCTGAATGTCACTTGGCCCTTTGTTTTTGTTGCCTTTAAGATTCTCTGCTTGGCTTCCACAGTGGTCATTTTGACAATTATGTGGCGTGGGGATCCTCTTCTCTGATCCTCTCTAACGGGGGTTCTATAAGTTTCCTGGACCTGTGTATCAACCTCTTGCTCTATGTTTGGAAAATTTTCTGCTATTATTTCCTTGAAAAGATTGTTAATCTCTTTGGTTTCACCTTCTTTTCTCTCCTCTATTCCAATTATTCTTAGATTAGCTCTCTTAAAATGGGCCCATATTTCTTCAATGTCAGATTCCTGCTGTCAGATTTTTTTTTCTAAATTAGAAACTATGCATTCATTTTTTGAATGATCATCTTCTAGGAGCGAGATTCTATTCTCCATGTGGTCTAATTGGTTGTTGGTACTTTGAATTGAGGCCTTTACTTCATTAATTGCATCCTTTATCTCTCTTTGGCTCTCTCTGAATTCTTTTCGAAACACCTCTATTATTTCTACAGTTATTTTCCTGAATTGATCTTCTATAAATCTCTGAATTTCTGTTTTATCAGGTTCTGATGTTGTGGGGTTGTGGGCATTCATTGCTCCATTGTTATTCCTCTTTCCCATGATTTTGGAAGTTTGTGCCTTCTCTGGGTTCTTCTCTTGGTCACTATGACTTCATTTAAGGTGTTGTGGATCTCGAGTCTGTGGTATCTCAGTTTCCACTACTTCTTTACTGGGTTGTATCACAGAGTCTCAGACTCTGGGCGTCAATCAAGGCTGCTTTAGACCCTGGGGTGTGCCATGTTGGGCGTTCTCCTATGGTGTAATATCTCTGCCACCACCACTCCCCCACTGGGTCAAGTCCCTGGGAGTACAGTACTGGGATTTCTCCTCTAGGGGCCGCAATTTGACTCACTGTTGAGTGCGCAGATGGAGCTGTCGTGGACTTGGTGAATTCGCTGCTGCTGCCGCCAGTAGCAATATGGCGCCGCTGCCACGCCCTCGGCCATGAGGCTGGCGTATTTCTTCTCTGGTTTTGAGTTCCACTCTGAGTCCCTGCAGGGTGTGCTGAACCCATCCCCTGGGAGCTTTAGCTGCTCCCTGCGCCGAGAAAACTGCCGAATCCCGCCTGGCTGATCCGCAGTGGCTCACCTCGGCTCGCTGTCTGCCACTCCTCTCTGGAGCTTGGTGGGCTGTTGAGTGCGTTGGTCTTGTGCCGTCTGGTGAACTCGCCGCTGCCGCCAGCAGTAAGGCGCTGCTGCCGCGTTCTCGGGCATGAGGCCGGCGTATCTCCTCTCTGGTTTCTGAACTCTGTTATGAGTTCCCTTCCTCCCTGGAGCCTGGTGCTGCAAGGCAAAATGGCGCCCACTGCCTCACACCGCGGCTCCGGCTACAGCACTGCGGTCTGGTGTCTGGTGTCTCATTTTTCCAGCCCTCTTTTTCTCTGTCCCTTAAAATTATATTTTTTGTTTCTCCGCTGATGGTGTTTTCTGGCTATGAAAGGTGCTGATTTTGTGGTAATAGAGATTGGTTTTTAGCGGAGCTCGTAAGCCCCGTTTTGCTCCGTCGCCATCTTCCCGGAAGTCCGCCTTAGTTATCTTATAGATATCTTTCTCATTAATTCTGCTGATAAAACTTTGATATTCATTGATATATAAAAATAAAAAATTGTATTAATATTTCTAGAATCCCAATACCATGAGCCTAATGTGAATACCTGGGTCTATGCTTTGTTGTCAAATATTCCTTTTTATTAAGAAGCCAAGGGAAGCCAGAGATGGTGGTGGTTCATATCTGTAATTTCAGTACTTGAGAGGCTGAGGCAGGAAGATCACAGGTTCAAGGACAGATGCAGCAATTTAGCAAGGCCTTCAGCAACTTAGTAAGACCTTGTTTCAAAATAAAAAATGAAATAGTGCTAAAGGTGGAGCCCAGGCACCGATGCCACTTTGGTCAGTCCCCAGTATCATAAGAAAGGAAAAGGAAGAGGAGGGGGAGGAGGAAAAAGAGGAGGAGAAAAAGGAGTAGAAAAAGAAGGAGAAAGGAGATAGGGGAACGTCCATTTGTACAGGCAGGGTTTGATGTGCAGCACAGGGTCAGCAGGTAGAGAGGTAGAGATTTAGCCATTGGTCTACTTGTCCCCCAGATTCTAGAACAGGGAGAGTTTCACTCATAGATGTCTATGTTGACAAGGAGAGCCCTTGTTCTCCACAATAAGCTAAATATGTTTGGTATAGGTCTTCGGGTTTTTGTTTAGGAGAAAACTCCAGGCTGCTGAAAGCTCTCAGTGGAGTCACCAGGGGATGGAGAAGTTGGTGAAAGATGGGAGAGGAAATCCTCAGAGCATCTGGGTCCATAGGCAGCTTTCCAAGGTCTGCCTTGTGTATCACATCTATCAGCCAGCACGGTGAGCAACAACACAATTACCTTCCTAAAGTTTCTTCAGCAAAAGTCCTTCCCGTTGGCTACCAGGTATTATAAATAATAGTCCATTTTTTCACTTATTGTTAGGCTTCCATCAATTAGCTTTCTCTCTCCTTCCTTCCTTCCTTCTTTACTTCTTTTAACTCAGGGGCATTCTATCTCTGAGATACAACCCAGGCCCTAATTTATTTTTTATTTTGAAACTGGGCCTCACTAAATTGCTGAGACTGGACTTGAACCTGCTGTTGATCATCCTGTTTCAGCTTCCCAAATACTGGAATTACACATGTTGGCCAATTAAGCCCAGCAACTTTCTTTCATTTTAAGTGTGTTGAAATATCTTGTATATGCATAGACCTCTCATTCCTTTTGTTGCTGCTACGGATTTATTTATTTTTTGTTCTCATTTCCTTTCATATTCATTAGATCTTGCTGCTTATAAAGCCCTCTTGAACTAAATTTTTATCAGTTTATTAACATATTAATAAAATAATTGTCTCTTAGGTGGTATATATAAATATATATAATTTATAAATATTATAAATTTGGTAAAGGGGAAATGAACTATTAAGCATATAACATATCTTAAGAATCATAATGTCAAATTTTAGTTTAAAATGACCTTTAATCCAGAACGTTACTAAGAATCTAAATGAGATCTAGGACTTCATGGTAAAATATTTTCATGCCCTAAAAATATTATGGCATAACTAGTTATAATAATCATAGTAATATCTACATAAAAATCTGAGCATGTGTTCTCCAGGGCTGAGTGTGCTTTGCCTTCTATTCTCCAGGGTACCTTTTGTCTTAGTTTTCATGTGATCATTACATCCATCAAAAGGTAGATCTGTAAAGATCATCAGAAATAGATGTCCACTTGAATCTTAGGGGAACATAGCTAGGCATTCTATATTTAAAATATATAGATTCTACTACTAACACTATCTAGTACACTTTTACACTGAAATTCAATTAATTAAATATCTTCTAGGCCTATATGTAATATTCAGAAAAATAATGACTCTCTTCTTACTAATAAGAACATTGAAATTTGGACCATGTAACTCATTCTATGTGTTGGGCCTTCAGTGCTGGGCCCACCACAGCTCCCCAGCTTTGGTAGCAAATAATAATAATAATAATAATAATAATAATAATAATAATTATTATTATTATTATTATTATTATTATTATTCTAGGGCTACAAACATCCCCTGAAAGCTTTAAAGGGCAGGCTACAACAATAGAACTAAGGAAGCAGGTACCTGAGTCTGACAGAGACAAGCAATGATCCTCCATCCCTTTCCCAGATGTGACCATTATCAAGTCAAACACCAAAAAAATGAAGTGAGGTCTTGTCCAGGCCCATGGTGATATGGAAAATCTGATAATACCTAGCTTGGACAAAGCACTCTATTGAAGATATGGTAAGGTTGGGCAGGTGAACATTCTGAGAAAAACAAAGAACTGGAGAAACTGACTGAACTTCACTGATAAAGAGGCTGACCCACATACAGACCAGTCTATAAACAAGGTATCTCAACTCATATACATGCTGGCGATCTATCCATATCACTCCAAACACTCCAGCACATCCCCCCACCCTGTTGCCTATAACATTCAGCTTCCAAAACAATAAAATAGAGCCAGCCGTGGTGGCACACGCTTGTAATCCCCGCGCTTGGGAGGCGGAGACAAAAGGATCCCGCAGGTTCAAAGCCAGCCTCGCTGGCTTAAAAGACTCTTTTTCCAAATAAAAATATAAAATAGGTCTGAGAGTGTAGCCTGGAATTATAAGGATTCCATCCCCAGTACCATAAAAAACAATAAAAACATATAAAACAATAAAACATAAAACAGCCATCTCATGCAGGAGACAATTGTCCATTCTCTGTATATAATAAAACTAGATTTTGCTGGAGCAGTTTTCACAAGCTCACTCCAGCCCGTACCCAGGGTTCTGAAAAGCCCAATTGCAAATTTATAGTCTCATGACAGGTGACAGGCAGAAAATGATTTTATTTTTAAATACGTCTGCAATTTTAAACATTAATTCACTTAATTTATTTGAAATGAATCCTAAGTTTTTGAAAATGTGTTACCTGTCAAATTTTAAAATTAACATGTTTACACAGTGCCTAAAATCATTTTATTAGTTTTGGCTCTGATACAAGAATAGATTTTCTTTTAGTAGAATCTTCATATAGCTTTCAGAATGCACATGTATTCTACATTACTCTCTCACAGGTTGGTACTCTTGGATCTGGAATGCCCTCAGAAGCAACACAGCAATGTTCAGAGGTGAAAACATGAGATCCTGAGGGTTCTGACCTTATCAGCAGATTGGTTCGTTGAGTGTTCAGTGGGTTAATAATTTGAATGGATTCTATGCCAGGTGGTGAAAATGATAGGCAGGTGGGGCATGCTGGAGGAAATTGTTCACTGGGGGTTTGGCCTTGGGGACTATATCTGTCCCTCATCTCTTCCTGTCTCTCTCTCTCTGTTTCTTGGCTGCCATGGGCCAAGCAGCCCAGCCCAGCCCAGCCTTCTGCCATAACGCTCTGCCTCACCTCAGGCTCTGAGCAATGGATCTGGCTGACCATGAACTGACCTCTGAAAGCAGGAAGCAAAATAAACCTCTGTCCTTCAAGTTGTTTTTGGCAGAGATTTTGATCATAGCAACACAAAGCTAAATACTATTGTTTTGTTACTTTATATCAAAAATATTTTCATATATTTTATTTGAAATACAGAATATAATAGTAATAAAAAGGAATGAACTATATAGTAGTTTGCATGACTCTCAAGGGCATTAGGTTAAATGAAAAATGCCAATCTCAAAAGGTCAAATAATACCTGATTCCATTTAAATAACATTCTTGAAATGACAAAATCATACAGATGGAAAATAGATTAGTGGTGTTCAGGGGCTAAGGGTGGTGAGAAGTGGTGAGTGCTATGAAGGCCCCAGGGGATCTTTGCAGGAATAGATTAATTTTGCATCTTGATTAATTCCATTGTAATGGGAATCTATAGGTGATAAAATTAGCATAAAGTTTTATATACACATTGAACCAAGGTCAGTTTCCTGGATTTAATATTGTATTACAGTTATTATAATATGATGTAATCATTGAAGACAATTATATAGAGTATATAGGGCAGTTCTTTACTTTCTTTGCAGGTTTTGTAAGTACATAGTAAAACAAAATAAAAGCTTTAGAAGCAACCTAAATACTTAAATATAGTAACTCAATTGTATCTAGAAAAAGCAGATTTATTAGATTACTATATATTTGCTTGATATAACTACTAGGAAAACAGCATAGTCTACTGGTTAAGATCTGTGAATTTGGGTTGATTGTTTAGCTTTTTTATCCCTAAATTTTCTCACCAATAAAATTTAGGAATTAATAGTTTATATCTCTTAGGGTTAACTTGAGGATTGAACTTGTTAGTTTGCAATGTGTATAAGTAGTGACTAGAACATGGTAAGGGTTATGACAGGGCTTGTTAGGTAAATAAAAATATACATGGTAATATTGTTAGTATCATTATGCAAGTAATTCATGCAATATATTTGTTGATTTCCTATCATAAGGTAGACACTATTATAAGTGTACACAGAATAATCACATAAAACCTTTTATCTCATCCTAGGATTGTCTTCTAGAAAAAGAAGAAAATAATGCAATATCAACTAAAGCTAAAATTATAAAAGAATGCCCAAGAAAAACAGGACAAGGGGTCAGGAAGCAAGAGAGGGGAATATCTGGGTACAGCGATGAGAGAGGGTCCTTTAGAAATGACATATCTGAGCTGGGTTTTAGAGGATGTGAAGAGATACTGACTGACTAAGGTACTGTCTAGGGATTATTATATCACAGATAACTCTGTGGTTGAGGAGGTATGAATTAGCAGTAACACACACACACACACACACACACACACAAACACACACAGAGAGAGAGAGAGAGAGAGAGAGAGAGAGAGAGAGAGAGAGAGAGAGAGAAACAAGAAGAGTGTCAAGCCATTTGAGAACTTATATGCCATGTTATGCATTCTTGATTTTATTCTGAAATAGAAAGTCATTGGAGTTTTTGAGTAGGAAAATAAAATGAATTTGAATTCACATTTAGTAACTACCTCAGAGCTTATCACTAACACCTGATAAGGGTATAAGAGTGGAAGAAGGAAAGTGTACTAATGTCCTATTCCTATTGTAAATTTTACAAAAGTTGGTGATTTAAATGACAAGTATAGTCAGGTGTGGTGGCACATGCTTGTAACCCCTGCACTTGGAAGGCTGAGAAAGGAGGATCGCACAGGTTCAAAGCCAGCCTCAGCTACTTAGTGAGGCTCTCAGCAACTTAGTGAGAACTTGTTTCCAAATAAAATATAAAATAGGTCTGGGAGTATAGCCCGGAGGTAGAAAGCCTCTGGGTTCCACCTCCAGTACCACCACCAAAAAAAAAAATAATAATAATAATAAATAAAATGATAAGTATATATTCTCACTGTTCAAGGAACCAAAAGGTCAAGATCAGTTTCATTGGGCTTATGTTAAGGTGATCACAGGCCTATGTCATTCTTGAGAATATTTGGAGAGAATCTGTTTTCTCACCCTTTCTAGCTTCTTGAGGCCAACTGCAATCCTTAACTTGAGACTCCTCTGCTCACATCAATCCAGATTCTAGCTTCTGTTATTACCTCTCCTCCTTTCTTTGACATTCTTGCCTTCCTCTTAGAAGCACCCTTGTGATTAAGTTTAGGTCCCATCTAGGTAGTCCAGTATCCTGTCCCAACAAGATCCTTAACTTAATCACATGTACAAAATCCCTATTGTCATGTAAGATAACATGTACTTGTTCCAAGGATTAAGATGTGACCTCTCTCGGGTGACATCATTCACAGTAAAATTCTTAGAACACAATTGCACCTCAGATATAGGAAAAGCAGATGATAGCAGAGGAAGGGATAATATATTCAAGATAGATTTATTATCTTTGTAATGTGGAATAGATTCATTGATATACTAGATGTAGAATGTGATGGACAATTATAAGGAAATCAGGATAATGCCAACATTATTGACCTGAGAAATGAGTGATTATGGCTGGCAGATATAATGAGATGAGCGACTATAGAGGAGCCCTGTAGGAGTATGTGATCCCAGAGTTTTTTTTTTTTTTTTTTTTTTTTGCAGTACTGAGGATGGAACCAAGGGGCATTCTACCTCCGAGCTACATCCCCAGACCTATGATTTATTCTTTTTTTGAAACAGGCTCTCACTGAGTTTCAAAGGGCCTCATGAAGTAGTTAAGGCTGTCTGCGAACCGCAATCCTCCTGTCTCAGCTTCCCAAATGCTGGGATTACAAGTGTGTGGTACCACACCCGGCCCAGAGATTGTTTCAAGGTATAAATTTATGACTTCTATTAAACATCCAACAAAGTAAGCCATTGGTCCCACCGATCAAGATTTCAGGGAAGACATCTGCAGTGGTGATGTTAAAGTGCTAGCCACTGTAATACTGATGGGCTTAATGCCACAGGACTGGACATAATTTTCCTGAGCACAGATGCATATAATCAAGAGCAGACCACTTAGACATTCATTTTCCGCTCTTTTTGAGCTAAAGCAATTTAGATAAAAGAGATTATCTATTCAGAATTTAATAACTGAAAAATTTCAGCTTGGGAACCTCAAACTAAAAGTGTGAATTTGAAGGATCTTTCCCTTCCTTCCTTCCTTCCTTCCTTCCTTCCTTCCTTCCTTCCTTCTTTATTTCTTTCTTCTTTCTTTTTTCTTGTGTATCGTACTGGGTATTGAACCCAGGGACATTCTACTTCCAAGTTATTCCTCATCTCTATCTATCTATCTATCTATCTATCTATCTATCTATCTAATTTATATATTTCTGAAATAGTGGCTGCCTAGGCTGGTGAAAGTCTTGCTGAGTCTGATCTCAAACCTGCGCTACTCCTTTGTCAGCCTCCTAAGTATTGGGATAACCATGCTGGTTAGGATACTTCCTTTCAATCATGTTGCCCTGCTTTCTTCTGATGGAAGCAACTGAATCTATTGTAGAACTTCACCTAGTAATTCTATTTACTTAGGAAAGGAGCACTTAGGTTAAACAATTTGCTAATATTGATTTGATTCACCCAGGAAATTCCAGCCTAAAGAACTCAGTATATTTTGAAACTTGTTGTTCTATAACGAATGCCAAAATATCTGAATTAAAAGTGAAAAACTGCAATCACAATCTATCACTTGCAGATATTCTGTGTCAAACAGCTACTGACTTTGACAACTACTAGAGCTGCTCTTTGGATGGATACCTCCTCTAATTATATATACAAAGCCAAGAGATGATAGTAAATCCTTCACTGCTTTCTATTCAAGGTTCCATTCTGCAGTGATTTATCACATATCAATTTTAATTCCTACTGAACCAAGACTTGTCACGCACAATTCTATTTTGTTGTAGTTTTTGCTACAAAAATAATGCTTCAAAACACCTTTATTAAATTTAACATATTTATTCTTTGAGTTGTAAATATGAGAGATGGATGTCGGTGATTTCAGGGGTAAGAGCAAGGTCCTATTAAGCACCATATGGAACGAGCAGGATTGTCTCCAATGATGTATGAATTGTTATGGTTTTGAGTTGACATCTTGCTGAATATGAATGAGCCATAGCATTTCCTATGTAATCTGTCACTTTTAAAAACAGGTTTCAAACATTTGAATGCATACGCTGGATAAAAATAGTGCTTCAAAGGCAGTATAATAAACAAGTGATTAACTTTGACACCACACACACACACACACACACACACACACGCGCGCGCGCGCGCGCACAAACTTGCACACCATGATATTATAGAAAAAGCCTGAGGATCAC
This sequence comes from Muscardinus avellanarius, assembly GCF_963383645.1. Lineage (NCBI taxonomy): Eukaryota > Metazoa > Chordata > Mammalia > Rodentia > Gliridae > Muscardinus > Muscardinus avellanarius. The sequence goes on along the minus strand of NC_137787.1, from coordinate 95,328,207 downwards.
GTATAATATTTATTACAGTTAAGGTTATATTTTTTTCTGAAATGTAAATAAAAAGTGGGAGGCTTCATTTACAGCAAATATATTTAGATAATAGCCTAGAGAAGGTGAAAGCACCACAAAGATTTTTAGTCAATATTAAGGGATTGTGGATAAACATAAAAAGTAAAGTTACCCATAATTATGTATATAACAGATTTGAAGCTAATCTAACAATGAGTGGAATATTTGGAGGTACATTTTCAGAAACATTCAGATCTTTCTTTTATTGTTGCTTATGTCCATATATACTTTCTTTGGTTTGTTTGTTTTTTCTGTAACCAGCTTTTTGTTAAATGATTGACAAGTAAATAGACTTATAGTTTCACACATTAGACTGGAAATATTCATCTTCATTGTTTCACAGATAAGACAATAATGATTATGATCTTATCCTAATAGTTTAGATAATCAAGGCTCAGAAATTAATACATTTGCCTAAATTTATACAGAAATCTGAGACAGACATGAAATTTCTATGCTTTTATTTGAATTATTCTGTAAATTACAATAGTTAAATGTTTTATTATATATAAATATGCTGCTGCTAGCATATACAGTAGACACTTAATAAGTACTACTGATGGTGGCAGAATATTTTGTGTCTTGATTGACTGAGGGTAATATGTCAAAAAATTATTGAACAGCCAGGTGCAGTGGCACATACTTGTAATCCCAGCATTTGGGAGGCTAAGATAGGAGAATCCAGTTTGCAGCCAACCTCAGCTACTTAGGGATGCCCTCTACAATTTAGTGAGATCCTATTTCAAAATAAAGAATAAAAAATAGGGCTGGGGGTGTCTCTCAGAGGTAGAATGCCCCTGGGTTCCATCCCCGGTACTGCAAAAAAAATTAAAATAAATAAATAAATAAATAAATAAATAAATAAATAAATAAATTGATAGCTATGGAGCTAAAATATATTTCACTCAAATATAATAAGGTACAATTTCATAAACTTTACTTTTATGCCTTTAAGGGGATAAAACTAACTCAGAAACTGCAAAATAGAGATAGAAAAATTTTGTTCAGCCAATATATATTTGTAAACCGAGTAATATTTAAAAATCATGAGGTATAATCCAAAATATGAATTTCCTAATTCAGTAGAGTATTAAAAATCCTGGTCCTTCTTTACCAAATTTTATCACACAGAGGATAAAAAGCAACTGGCTCCTATGAGCACACAACTGTTTCTTTCTAGTTTGCTCCTTTCTCTGACTGGTTTGGTCTTCATCACTAAAAGGACAAGTTGTGACCTGTCTAGATTTTATGCAAGGGGTACATGCTCCTGACTTAGATAGATAGATAGATAGATAGATAGATAGATAGATAGATAGATAGTAGATAGATAGATATATTGGTGAATAAAGACAAGAATCATGAGAATAGTTTGTTTTTTCATCTCAAGAAGTGAAGTGGAAGTTTTTTAATCTCAAGAAATAAAAAGTTTTCTCAATGAAAGTACAATTTTACTTCATTCTGTCACTCTTTTCTAAGACCTAAATCTTCTCTGCTTCCTGCCCCCTTCCAGAAAAGCAGCACTTTTATTGTCAAACAAATCTGCTTAAAGTACCATTTTGCAAAAATGTTATTATAAAGAATAGATACAAGTAAATTTTTGAAAATATACTCTGTATATCTACTGCATGATAGCCAACAGAATTTTATCTTTATATTTGCCATCATATTAATACTTTCACATATTCAAACTTAAATTGCGAATTTAAAATAATGAACTAATATCAACACAAAACTTAGGTTGCATAATTTCATCAATGGTTTATTTATGGCATTATTCAATTCATTTACTATCTCAAATTGCACATAATTTTGCATAGAATCTTGAACTTATTTAACAAATTTTCTCAAACCTAGAAACAGAAGTCTTGTTTTGATAGTCTCTACTAGGAGTAAAAACTCTAAGGTTTGAGCGAAGCATGGTGATTCTCACTTGTAATTCCAGTACTTAAAAGGTTGAGACAGGAGGACTGCAGGTTCGCAGCCAGCCTAAGCAACTTAAGGAGGCCCTGTTTTCAAATTAAAAATTAAAAATAGTATTAGGAGTGTATCTCAGAGGTAAAAATCCCTTGGGCTTTGTAATAATAATAATAATAATACTACTACTACTACTAATAATAATAATAAAGAAGAAGAAGAAGAAGAAGGAGGAGGAGGAGGAGGAGAAGGAGAAGTAAAAACAATAATAATAATAATAACAACACAACAATAACTCTAAGATTTGGCTTGTAAACATAAATGTGCTAGACTTCAAAGGCATAGCTAAGATTTCAAACCCTCCCCATTGCTTTTTGCTCACAACATTAACACCACATTGACTTATCCACTGTAAGTAAGGAGTCTGCACAATTGCACAAGGTAAGAGAAAAGAGTTGCAATGTTTGATTACAGGCGAGCACAAGTTATATTATGATGAGTGTGCTGAGAAAACAGGATTGCCACAATATTAAAGAAAAAGTTTATTACAGATAATTGCTTGCTCTGTTTATGCTGTTTCTGTAGAAGTAGGATAAGCAATTTAGGTTACAAAGATTTATAGCAGTTCTCATGAAGATGTATGAAATCCCAAACTTGCAAGCTTTTTTAATCCACCTATAAATCATTTTATAAATTTAATTTCTTCCAGTATAAATTTTATGGGCCCATACACAAGCAGAAAGTTTAAATTGCTACATGTTTTCTAAAGAGGGAGAGATCTCTGGGATCTGATTCTACTACATGTTTACTATCTAATGAAGGATAAAAATTCAAAGTTCATTTGAAAATAGTAAATACTTTTAATTCTTGAAGCCTCTGTAGCACTGTAAGGTATTAAACAAAGTCTGTTTTTAAGAAAGAACAACCTCAAAGTTAGGTTTGTTTCCCCTAAGTAGAAGCATATAGTATTACAGGCCCTATAAATCTAAAAAATAATGAGTTTTCATATTTACATCAAATGAGTATGTTATTGGCATAAGGACATAAACTTGAAAGCTGTTGTTCTCTAAATCAAATCATATTTTACCCATAATGTTGTGCATAGCTGGATATAGGAAACAATTGTTCCAATGTACTAGAACAAGTTTTACTGTTTTGAAAATGAAAGTCATAGGACTCTAGGACACTGTGCTAACTGAACTAAAAGAGAAACATATGGGTAAAATTATAGCTGGGAACCTGATCTTTGGAAACCCACTAAAGCCTAGGGAAATTATATTTTCTGTAGGAGGTTCCAGCAGTATTTAAAGTTAATACTTTGAAACTGCCTGACTCATTGAGAAGAGGTGGAAAAATTAAGCAAAAAAAAAAAAGAATGTAATTTAACATATTTATTTGGAAAAGGAGGTGGTAGTAGGCTTACGTATAGCATGTTTATTTCTCTTTTCAAGCAGATATTTTACCTTCCTATATGAATAAACATATTAATAATCATATGAAGACTGAAAATTAAGCCAGGCGTGGCGGTGCACCCTTGTAATACCAGCATTTGGGAGGCTGAGGCCGGAGGATTGCAGTTCGAAGACAGCCTCAGCTACTTAGTGAGGCCCTCTGCAACTCAGAAGACCCTGTTTCAAAATAAAAAATAAATAAATAAATTGGACAGGGGGTATAGCTCAGATATCAAAAACCTCTGGGTTTCATCCCCCCCCCCCAAAAAAAAGACTGAAAATTAAACTTGAATTTCTTGAAAACCCCATTGGTTTGACTCATCTTCCAAGGCAATGAATACTATGCATGTGGTTTTGCTCAGACAGCTCACTGAAACAGGGCGTTGATTTATTTATCTGTGTCTTGTGTTTTCTCCAACTACAAGACCTTCTTTGGAAAATGCAATTTTCCTTTTGGCGCAATTTCAGCTCTTTATAGGGGATCTGTCTCCATTTATTTCTATCTTTTCTTTAGGGAAACAGACTTTTTGCATGGCAAAACATTTTAATTTTAAAAGAGTAGCATTTCTATTCAGATAAATATACAAATTAGGGAAGTACTTACTAACTTTTATATCTGACTGCACTAAGAAAAAAAGTTTTTACATATAATTAAAAAAAAAAACCCTGTTATTGAAATTGCAATGAAGCCTTTTAAAAGGAATCAAAGTTTTTATATAGGTAGGCTTAATCAAATATATATAGGTTAAAATTCAAATCAGTTATTTAAAAATATCAGTTGAAAATGATTTATGATAAAAATACTTTTTGGTATTTATTCCTAAAATGTTTTGCCAAATGTAAATTATGTAATTAATTTGATTGATATTGATCAAGCTCTCTCTATGAGAACACCCATGGCTTGGAACACTGTCTTATTAAGCTTACCTCTTAGAATATGAATTGACATTGACTATAGTAATAAAATAATAAATCTAATTTATTTTGAGTGATCAATAAAGTATCAAAAAGTCCTTTAAAAAGTAAATATGGGGTTTATGTTTTGAGTATGTGTGTGTGCATGCCCGTGTGTGTGTCCTCATCTTAAGCATTTCTATGTTTAGATTCCCCAGGTTTAGAAGCTTGCATATGCCCAAGAACTAACAAACTGTTTATCTATAAGGTTTCATTGAGCAATGCACTTAATCACTAGTAGCATAATTTAGAAAATGAGAAGGTTATTATGTATCCTTTAGACCTCAAAATTTTATGAATCTATTTTTTTTTTTTTTTTTGCAGTACTGGGAATTGAAATCAGGGGCATTCTACGTCTGAGCTACATCTCCAGCCCTATTTTTTATTATTTATTTTGAAGCAGGGTCTTACTAAGTTGCAGAGGGCCTCACTAAATAGCTGAGGCTGGCTATAAACCTGTAATCCTCCTGTCTCAACCTCCCAAATACTGGGATTACAAGCATATGCTATCATATCCGGCTATTTTCTTTAAGACGATGGTTCTCCAATTTTAGGGAGAAGGTTTAATAAAACATAGACTTCTGAGATTCACTCCCCAGAATTCTGATTCAGTAGGTTTGTAGTAGGACCTATCAATTTACATTTTTTAAGGAACTCAAAAGTGGTACTGATAAAGATCCAGGGACCACATTTTAAATTCAATGCTCAAGAAATTTGACTAAAGTGTTTATTACTATAACAAAGTTTTATAATTTTTTTTTGTGGTACTGGGATTCCTGGAAGCTCTTCTACCTCCGGGCTACACTCCCAGACCTATTTTATATTTTTGAAACAGGGTCTCTTATGCCAGCGCGGCTGGCTTTGAACCTGCGCGATCCTCCTGTCTCTGCCACCCAAGCGCGGGGATTACAAGCGTGCGCCACCATGCCCGGCTGAGTTTTATAATTTTGATGTTAATTGTAGGAGAATATATCTGGCTTCATCAAGTAAATAATGACTTTTTTGAAATTTTATAGAACCTTAAATAGTATGAAATATTTACAAACTAAGTGTGTGGGGGGGTAGTGTGGTTTAGATATGTGGATATGGCTTGTCCTACAGGAAAAAAAAAACATGTGTTGGCAATGCAACAATATTCAAAAGTAACATCATTGAATTATGGCTCTGACAGCAACAAATTAATCCACTGATGGATTAATAATTGGAATGGACGTACTGGATGGTAATCATAGACAGATGGAATATGGCTGGAGGAGGAAAATCAGCTTAGGCATTCCTTTGATGACACATCTGCCTAGGGCTTCTTCCTTTTGCTCTATCTACCTTTCAGTTACCATGATTTGAGAAGCTTGCCTCTGCTGTGCCCAGCTGCCATAATATTTCTCCCGTTGAGCTGGCCAACCATGGACCGAACCTCTAAAACTGTGAGCCCAAATGAATTTTCAGTGCTCTAAGTTGTTCTTGTCGAGGATTTTGGTCACAGGGACAAAAATAGAGCAGCCTAAAGGAAAAAGGGCCTTTTTATTTTCCATAGGCTGGCCTTAACTTGCCATCTTCCTGCTTCAACTTTTTGAGTTATTTGGATTCTAAGCACACACCCTAGCACCTGAATAGAAACTAAATATATCTTTAAAAGGGTCTCCCAATATTGATGTGGTGGAACACACTTGTAATCTTAATACTTAGAAACTAAGACAGAAAGACTATTGGTCCAAGACCAGCCTAAGCAATCTACTGAGGCCCTCACCTGCTTAGTGAGATCCGGTTTCAAAATAAAAAATAATAATAAACAAATAATAATAGGTCTGCGGGTATAGCTCAGAGGTAGAATGTCCCTGGGTTCAATACCCAGTAACATACTTACATAAAGATTTTTGTACTTGGAAAGTTCTGAATATGTAGCTGAGTATTCACATACATATGCTTAAGGAAATGGCTAGATAATCAAATTAAATTGAAGATAAAAATGAAGGTAGATGGACAAGTGTTTAGGCAAGAAAACAAAAAAAGAATCTTTTGTATAATTGTTGAGTGTACTAAGATTCTACTAATGTTAATGTTTTAAAGACAACATAAAAAACTGTGTTAAGCGCTTCTTCATTACTGTAATTCCGTTTATGTGTTGGGACACTCGAATACAAATAATTAGCTACCTGTGTTAAAATGATACCATTGTTGGTTATCAACTTGAGTTTTAAACTAATAAGTTGACAAAATTTCATTACATTTATTGTTGACATCAAAATATAAACAGTAACATTAATCTTCTTGAATTTAATTTTATCCAGATTTTAATTCTATTTTCCTTTGTCAGAGAGATTTATTGGATTTTTTCATAGTAAAGTTTATAGAGTTTATATATGAGAAAATGATATGCTGCAGTACTAATTTTCTACTTGATAGTTTTAGTATCATCCTCTTATTCCAACATTTTACATACAATAAAACGTCTGTGCCAGTAAATTTTTACTTGGTTTAGCAGAAACATGATACCTGTAATATTCCCCTAACAAGATAGTCAATTAAGCTCGAAGGAATACAGCCACCACCAACAACAAACCATACTTCCAATGACCTGCCAATAGTTTATTAGAAAAAAAATTATTAACTCAAGTTTTATCCTAATTAATTTGGGCTATATTATTACAGTAGTTTGATTGATTTAGGGGAAAGCATAACCACAGTGAGAACTGAATTTTAGCATTTTAGAATTTTAGTGAGAATCCACTTTTAAATTCACAGCAATTCCTTTTCAAAAGACTGCATCATTTCAGTTCATAAAACATTTACTGAGCATGTATTGTTCTAGATCTTAAAAAATAGAAAGTTCTAGTATACTAAACTCAAAAAAGATTAAAATATAGAAGAAAAAAAATGGTGTCAAAGAGACCCTGAGAATTCAATGATAAGCAACAAAGCTATGTATTTGGCAGAGGAGTACCTCAGAAAGGATTCTTGTCTGGGAGTGGGAATCGCATGCTCATCAAGTCAATGCATGATTTTGAGTAATTATTAATTTTGGCAAGTCACAGCAAAGTCTCCAGACTGCAAGGCAGTCTAGAAATAAGTGCATGTACACAGTCATGCTGGCATGAAAGAATACACACGTTTGGAGACCTCCAGATGTGATAGTGATGGAGGCAGTAATGGGACATGAGCGTAAAGGTGGAGGTGGCATCCATGTCCCAGAAGCCTTTTCTGCCTTGGTGAGGAACAGTATTAAAACAGAATCCAATGAAGAATTTGATGCAGATGAATTTGAATCAGGTCATTTGAGAAGATAACTTGACATATATATATATATATATATATATATATATATATATATATATATACACACACACACACACACACACACACACACACACACACACAATGAAATAAAGAATAATGAACCTGGGGTAAACAAATCTTGTCAGTAGATTTAGAAAACCATTTAAACAACTATAAACATTTTATCTAACACACTAAATTTAGTAGCTGATTAGGTGTGATGAATTGCAGATATTTTCCTTCAGTGACCAGGTGAATGCTGATGGTTCTGGTAGTAAATACAGATGAACAGTTTAAAGAGAACTTATTTTAATTTTCATATTTATACCAAATCTAGGGCTCTGTGGAACATAGAACTGAACATATTTAATTAAAAAGTCAATCCATAAGCCTGAATCACAGGAAGAAATTAGGATTAAAGATGTACATGATATTCACCAGAATATAGCAAATAATGTATTAATGTGTGAAGAGGATTAGATTAACAAAAATATACACAGTCCTATAATCCCAGTACTTGGGAAGTTGAGACAGGAGGATCACAAATTTGCTGCCAACCACAACAACCTCATGAGACCCTTTGAAAGTTAGTGAGACATGTTTCAAAATCATTTTTAAAAGATGGTTAGGGGTGTAATTCAAAGGTAGAATGCCTCTGGGTTCAATCCCGAGTAAAACACACACACGCACACACACACACACACACACACACACACACACACACAATATAGGCGTGGCCTGAAACCTAGGAGCACTGATATTTAAATTGTGAGAACTACAGGCACTTAAAAAAAAAAGAATGATGTAATTGTGTTTTTCTTTATGGCAGAGTAGAATTCCATTGTATATACATCCCATAGTTTTGTAATCCATTTATCTATTGATGGACATCTTGGCTGGTTCCATAGTTTGGCAATGGTGAATTGTGCAGCTATGAACATGGATATGCTGGAACTGGAGAACATTATGCTAAGTGAGATTAGTCAGTCACAAAATATAAGAAATCAGATGCTCTCCCTAATATGTGGAAGCTAGGGAGAAAATGGGTTTTAGGAGAAACTCTAGACAAAGAAGGAGATACTATAAATGAGGAAATAAGGCAAACTAACTGGGGATGGGAGGGGGGAACAGGGAAATTCTCTAATGCACATGATGTACTTTAACAAACATATCAATGTCAATCAGTACGTCAAATGTGAGAAAGGAGAGGGGAAGAATGGGGCAGGAAATGGGTAAGAGCCAATTGGGTGATGTGTGCATGTATGCTTCCATCTTGTGCCCCATTAAGATGTATGACTACATTGCACCAATAAAAAAATTGTTTAAAAGAGAATGAGATGGAGCATGCCGAGAGGAATTAGTAAAGTTATGAAAAGAAAAGCCAAGACTGTGTGTGTGTGTGTGTGTGTGTGTGTGTGTGTGTGTGTGTGTTGCTGGGGATTGAACCCAGGAGCATTCTATCTTTGAGCTATACCCTCAGCAGCCCTATTTTATTTTTTATTTGGAAACACAGTCTCACAAAGTTGCCAAAAGCCTCACTGGTATAGATATGTGATCTTCCTTTTCAGCTTTCCAAAGTATTGGAAATACATGCGTGCATTGCCACACCTAACTCAAGATTGATGCTTTAAAAATCATTTTCTGCTGTTAGCTGAGGTGTGTTATTTGTGTGTGTGTGTATGTGTTGTGTGTGTGTGTGTGTGTGTGTGTGTGTGTGTGTGTGTGTGTGTAGGGGCACTGGGTTTGAACCCAGAGATATTCTATCTCTGAGTTATACCCCAGCCCTTTTTTTTTTTGTCTTGAAATAGGGTCTCACTACATTGTCTAGCTTATTGAGAGTCTTGCTAAGTTGCCAAGGCTGGTCTTGAACCTGAGTTCCTACTGTCTCAGCCTACCACATACTGGGATTACAGGTGCGTGCCACCATGCTTGACATGCACAGTTTTCTGAGTGGTCTGGGACTGACACAGTTCTCCCTCCATTCTCACTTGTAATTTTTATGAGTAGCTGTAGAATGTGCTGGCAGTACAACATTCTGAGCTAGGGAGGAATTGGCCAGAGCAGCCCAGGGGCTGATCCAGTCCCTCCCAGGACAGGATGCCCTCTGGACCCTGTAGTGTGAAGCCCAGATGAGTGCTGTTCTGGGCCCCTCAGCTTCAGTGCAAGGGAACATGTGCAACCAAGATTGTATCTACCTTGAAAACATTAGGGAAAACTGGGGGACAGACTCAACATGAATCTTGGGCTTCTATTGCCTTCTGCTGCCTGTCTGTAAGCAATAAAGTTGATTCACTTGTGTGGGTTTTCCATATCACCAGGCTTACTTCAATATCACCATGAGAAATTGCAGCCCAAGGTGCAGTGAGCTGAAATGGTGATCAATGGACAGAGAAACTGCTTCACATCATTTATTTATTAATTCAACATATATTTAATAAGTTTTCTCTGTGTGTCAGTAACTTTGCCAAGGATATAGTACACTGTGAATGTGATCTCAGACACCAGGGAGATTGCAGTGTTATGGGAAGGATTAAGGAATGTTCAAGGTGTTCTCTGAGATCATAGCTTGAATTCCTGACCTATGTTGGGGGCGGTCAGAAGGGTTCTCCAGAAGCAGTAACTTTTAAAGCAAAACCCTAAAATGGAATCATGACTAGCCCCATGGTAGCGAGAGGTGCAGACAGCTTGAATACCAGATGTGAAAGTCCAAAAGTTAGGGAAATCATGGAATGTTTAGGAAACTGAAAGTAGCATGGGAAGTTAAAAATGTGATAGAAATTCTCATCTTATGTACATGGGAGGAGAAACAGATACCTGTGACCACCTTCTCCCTTCACATCTTAGCTCCTCCACTATTTACATTTTCCCTTTAACTCCCTGCTATCATCTGCTCAGCAGGTTTGCCACACCATCCTCCTTCTACAGCCTCGAGGTCAGTTTTCACGGCATGCCATCTTCCTAGATAATCTCTCCTCCACAGTGGCTTTTGTTGGCCTCTATATCACCAGCATGTAACCCTCTCATGTATTTATCTGTAGTCAGACTTGTCTTTTCTGCAGACATAGTTATCCAGCTACCAATTAGGCAAGTCCTTTGAAATATCGCTCATCTCAAATTGGACTTTTGCGAAATGCAAGCTCCATCTTTTGTGTTAAAAATAAATCCATCCACAGGCACTATGCCCTTCATGTTAGGGGAGACCCAGCCATTGAAGCAGATTTGCAACCTTTATATATGGCTGACATTCTTGAGCCTACAACTATCCTCAACTCAATATTTCAGACATGTAGAATAATGTATGATAAATGTAATCTGAAGTATTTTTCTGCTTCTTTCAAACAAGACTCTTTCATATTTTGGTGATATTTGTTTCAGAACTGAAAGTATTTTTTTTTTGTACTGGGGATTTCTCCCAGGGACATTCTAACTCTGAATTATTCCCTCTTCTATATTTACTTATTTATTTTGAAACAAGGTCTCACTAAGTTATTGAGGGTCTTGATAAACTTCTGAGGCTGGACTGAAACCTATTATCTTTCTGTTACTGTCTCCCAAGTACTAGGATTACAGGTAGGTACTATCACACCTAGCTGAAAGAAAAAACTGTATACAAAATTAAGACTTTCTGTTCTTGATAATAGTCTTATTATGGCTTTGTTGTGGGAGAGGGGACTACCAAAACGGTGGACAGCATGAGTGTAGTTGGCCTTATACCAGCCCTGAGAAAGCTGTTTCTATGAAGGAAGTAAAATCTGATGTATAATATAAAAATGAGAGATGGCACTCTGCTCAGACAATGATACTGAAGAATGGCCTTTGAAAATGGAGTTTAGAGCTATTTATAAACACATGTTTTTTATATGACTTAGTCTACAAATTTATGCAAGAAATAGTATCTCTGTCTTATCATACCCCTTCCTGCATAAACACAGTCACTCACTAATTCAAAGTTCAAGATACTCATGCTCAGCTCTCATAATGGGGAAAGGGATCCTCTAGCATTTTGCCACTAATTCTCACTCTCCCATTGCAATCAATTGCCTTAATTTGTTTAAGGACCAAGAAGAAAAGGTTAGAATACTTGCATGAACCTGAAACGCCTAAACAAAGTAGTGTCTTTTTCAAGAAATACTCTTGAAACTATCATCCATTTTAGTGAGTTATTCTGGTTTTATTTTCATTTTGTGAAACTTCTCTGCAACACAAATTGGCTGAGATGCCTGTGATGAATATATTTGGTTATGAGTATATAAGGGGAGTTTCCTAATGCAAGAGAGGCTAGGTTATAAAAATATTTTATACTCTAATTTGAAGGCTCATATATAATCAATCTTGAAATATTTATGTCCCCTAGTAACTGAGTGACCCAACCATCTGTCACTGAGCACAGTCCTGAAATAATAATGGACTAATGTTGACACGGGAGAACTTGTATGTTAAAGGTCCTTCAGCTGAGTCTTTACACATGGGAGTTTTGTGAAACTAGGATTAAATCATAGGTTATGGATCTCTTCTTTATTTTTTAAATTAATATTTTAGTTTTAATAACCCAGACCTAAAATCAAGGGGCAATGTTGATGATTTCTGTCACTATATATGCGGTTTAGATTATTTATATATTTATTTATATACTTATTATATAAACTTCAGCTTTAAGTAGTAGATGATATAATTTTTACCATTTAAGATGACAAAGTCTTTCTCTCTTTCTCTCCCTGCCCCATCTATTCCTCTTTCTCCATTTCTTCTCTTAGGTATAGTACATATCAGAAACATATATGAAACATATTTAGAGATGTTTCATGTGAAGATCATATGTGTATTTACTAACCTTCCCCTCTTATGTGCCTAGTTTTAATTATGGCTAGTATTGACTTGTCTTTTTACAACATCTATATTATTATAGTTCCAATTTCCTCATTAAAAAACTATGAGCACATTTCAGGTTTGCAACAGTGATTTATTTTGCTCAGCAGTCACAAGTTCCACAGTGCTCCTCTGTCTCCCGTGACAGTAGCTAGGTCAACCTGACTGAGGCTGGATGATCTTCTCCCAAGGCTGCTCCTGCACATGAGTGACCAGCCCAGGCTGGGTGTGGATGGAATCAAGTTCAGGTCCTCAGTGGGAGGTTCTGCTTCTTCACCATGTGTGCCTCTCCCTGAGCTGCCTGTCTTTCTTGACACATCGATTCTCAGTATGAGTTTTCCAAAGGAAACATCCAGAGAAGCTAAACCTATCAATGGACCCAGGATTGAGGTGCAAGACTTCTTGTCATCTGGCAAAGAAATTCCAGACAGTTATTTCCACACATTTTCTAGGTGAAGCAACTGATAAAAATCAGCCAAGTTTAAGAGAAGGATGGTCTAGTTCCTCTCAATAGAAGTTGTACTCATCTTTAGACTACCAGTTTCCCTCAAGAATCTTTAGTAAGAACTGCTAACTGAGGCCTCTCAGTTAGCTAATTTTCTATCTATGTGGAGTTAATGATGATTGATTATTCTTTTCTATTTTCAATGTTAAAAAGCCGGTTGAAAATAATTGGTTGAGCCCAGAGTTGTAAGGATTTAAGTGTAACTACATAACATTGCACAGATTAATTTGGAATATAAAGAACTTAATTTATTTCTGAAGGATTATAGCACATATTTTGATTAATGTTAATAAATTTATTATTCTAAAGTATTTTTATTACCCATCATCTGTTCAATAACATTAAGTTTAGTGAACTCTTGAATCCAAGAAATTTTGTGGTATGGTAGTAAGTAGCTGGATTTGAGAAGAAGCAAGCTTCTATTCTTGTGGATGTGTGCAGTAAATAATGATAAATCTAAGGCAGATACAGTGGCTCACATCTGTAATCTCAATACTTTGGAGGCTGAGACAATAGGATCATAGGTTTGAGGCCAACTCACAATAAATTAGGGACATCTTGTTTCAAAATAAAAAAAAATTAAAGGGCTGGGGGCATAGGTCAGAGGTAGAATGCCCCTGGGTTCAATCCCTATTACCATGATTAAGGGGGAAAAAATCTGAAGAAAACAAAATGTATTAGAGAGAAAAACTATTAACTTAAATAGCTGTTTGTTCTTTCCATATAAACTCTTCAAAAACAATGTCATTTTAGAACAGCCAATTTATTTTCACCAATATTATTTACTGTGTTTTTCTTTTCCATAGATTTAAGCCCAGAAAAAAAGAAAAAAATATATATTACACTAATTTTCTCCATTTCTTCTCAGTTTATGGAAATGCAGTCGACTACATTGTGCACTTTAACTAAAACAGACATGCTGAGAAAGGTACTTCCTGGAGTGGAGTTTCATCTTTCATGTGCACCCCAGACACACTGTATAAATAATGCATACATACTTGCTGCCTGGATAGGGCGATCTCTCACCTATGAGCTGCTTCTCCAGGAAGTCATTGTAGCTTCACTTGTAGTCATGCTCTTCTAATTTTTGAAAAGGTTAGTACAGTTTCATTTTTAATAGCCTCTTGATCATTGCAGAGATTAAGAAGTCGTATTGGGTACATTAGTCAAAGAAGCCCAGGAATCCATCATGAGGTCTTAACATCCCCTAGAGTGTGCAGTATCACACTGATGAGTATTTCCATGCTACAATTCCAAAATCACATACTGAAATTGAAAGGGTATGTTTATTAGAAATGAACCCATTGGCCTTTAATCAAATTTGGAAAGCTGCGAACAGAGCTCTTCACCAATCTTTAGCTTCCTCTGGCAGTAATGGATTTATTATTCTCCCTTGGCATTTTGCATAGGAAAATCTCATCATTTTTATTAGTTCGCCCTGAGGGCTCTGTGATAATCTAGAGTAACCATGACTCACAATAGTAAAGGGAGAGCTCCTAATTATAATTTAGGCAACAGTGACCTAGAATAAGGATGAGATGCATCATGGATAATTTAGAGGTTACTTCAGATAGCTGGTATTATAATTAGTAAAAAATAGTGAAAGAATTAGTAAACTGTACCACTGAAAAATACACTACACCTTTAAGCAGGGTGTGATGGTGCACACTTGTAATCCCAGCATTTCAAAGGCTGAAACTGGAGGATCACGATTCGAGGACTGCCTCAGCTACTTAGGCCCTCTGCAACTCATGATCCTCAGGTCTCCACCTCCCATATGCTGGGATTACAAGCATGCACCACCATGCCTGGCTACATTTTTATTTTACAAAATACATGTTTTTATTATCTTAAAAGTTAAAACTAGCTAAAACTAAGGTGGGTATGGTGGTGCATGCTTGCAATCCCAGCATTTGGCAGGATGAGACAGGAGGATCTTGGTTCAAGGACAACCTCAGCTACTTAGTGAGGCCCTTTGCAACTCAGTGAAGACCCTGTTTCAAAATAAAGGATTAAAAAAATGGGCTGGCAAGCCGGGCATGGCGGCGCACGCTTGTAATCCCAGTGCTTGGGAGACGGAGACAGGAGGATTGGGCAGGTTCGAAGCCAGCTGTGCTGGCGTAAGACACCCTGTTTCCAAAAATAAAATAGGTCTGGGAGTGTAGCCCGAAGGTAGAAGGGCTTCCAGGAACCCCAGTATCACACACACACACACAAAAAAAAACAAAACCAAAAACCAAACAAACAAAAAAACGGGCTGGCAGTGTAGCTCGGAGGTAAAATGCCTCTAGGTTCCATCTCTGGTACCACAAAAAAAAAAAAAAAAAAAAAAAAAAAAAAGTTAAAACAAGGCATGTTGGCATACAGTTGAAATCTTAGACCCTGTTTCAAAATAAAAAGAGCTCAGAATGTAGCTCAGTGTAGAACACACCTCTCCAGGACTGTATATACACACAAAGTTAATATAAATATTTTAAATGTATAAATTCTACCATTTAACAAGGTTTATTCAAAATGATTTAATTTGATTTTATGATTAAGTATAATATGATGTTTTGTTATGAAGTACAGTGTATGTATTGTGCTACAGATATACATTCAGATACAGGAGTAAATGAGCATTTAGTCAAAAAAAGGGCAGGCACTTGCTTTAAAAAATAAAGAAATAAAATCCCATAATACTGGCTGGGATTTTGCTCACTCGATTCCTTACACTAAAGGTAAAATGAAGGACGTAGAACTTTGTTTCACTGTAAGGCTGTCTTTCTGCAAAAATGAATTTTATAATGAAAGATTGAAGTCGGCTTTTCCCTGGTGGTTTTCTCACCCTTCAGGAAATCATTATGATCTTCAGTATTTCTGTCCCTCTCCTTAGATTTGTCATTGCATCCAAAACACTGCCTGTGAGTTCTACACCACTGGAACGATGAAGATAAGGCACCTCTTGTCAGCTTCGTCTTGTTTGCCAATTTCACAAGGTGGGAGGCAGACAAGCTCGCTGCCACTAAAAACAAGCAATGGGATATATTGGTAAGGACTAAGTCTTAGAAAACCCTTGCTATTAGATGAAGTGATATTATATTTGTATGACATAAGAGTGTTAATTTGAAAGTGGCACAATCTGACTTTTATCTTTTAAGAATATTACAGGCTTATACATGCAAAATTATAATAAGATATAATGAGATCAATATAAGTATATTGCTTATATTTTTTACAAACTCACAGGTAATGATATTATTAAGATTGAATTATACTCTGATTTATAGATTAAATAAGTGAAGCAAAATTGGCAAGGGCAAAAATAAAATAAAAACCCTCTGTCATTAATCTTACTTTCAGAGAACAAGTTTAACAATAATTTATGAATAATTTGCTAGCTTTGCCAACTCATGTGGCTATAAAATAGTCTTTTACTGATGGAGATATGAGTCTGAGAAATGATTTGTTAATTACAGTTTCTTTAGGCATAAAGAGAAGTTGATAATTGTACAAACTTCACATGATTATTGTGAGTAAAGTACTTGTAAATCAAGTGATGAAACGAGATCTGGGACAAAAATGGTGTCAATTAGAAATAGCTAATATTATTATTATTTTGATATTGTCACTTACCAGAGTGCTTACTGGAAATAATAGATAAATAACAGGTATAAATAACGGGTATAATTAAAAATTTTAAAAATTTCAGTTACAAACAATTACAAATTTTATAAAATTTTACTCTAATAGAATATTGAAAAAATAACATCTAGATATTTAAACAAGTGCATGAGTTATTAGCATATGCATACAGATTTCAAAAACAATTGAGTTTACTTGTATTTTAATAATATTTAAGAGATCAATTAGACACATATTTTATACACTTATACATATATAATTACTGTATAGTAACAGTGATATTTAACTGTTTATAGTTAAACCTATGATGAGGACTAATTTATTTTAACTACCATTTTATAGCTTTATCTCCTTTCATTTTGTAAAGAGATATTAATGCAATTGATCTCAAATATATATATATATATATATATGTATGTATATATATATATTAGATCAACTGTATTAATTGTATTAATAATCTCAATTTTTCAAATACAAAAACTAAAACATAAAAATAATTTTGAAGGACAAAGAGGGGATTATTAAGGAATCCATAATTTGAACCTCCTTAGTTTTTCTAAAACTCTATGCTTTCAAAGCTCGATCACGGATGGTAATTTGATTCCTCTAAGCTTCTGACTACATTAGTGTACTAAACATATTTGCTTCATTTTGAAGCCAATCTTTTTCCTAATTAAGTCATTATTTAATAATATATCTGGGAGTGATTTCAGGACATTGGCAGCACAAGAAACTCTGAGAACTCATCCCTTCACAGAAACATCAAAAACTACTTGACTGAATTAACCTGATAGGACCCTGTAAAACCGTCAAAGACATATAATCACCAAGTAAACATCCAATACAGAAAAAGCCAAAAAAAATCCAAAATTCCTAAAGAAAACTAGGAAATATGATAAGATTAACAAAAATTATATTTGTTGATGGACATCTTGGCTTATTGCATAGTTTGGCATTGGTGAATTATGCAGCTATAAACATAGATATGCATGCATTAGTTTGGTAGTTTAATTTCTTTTCTTTGGGGTAGATACCCAGAAGTGATATTGTTGGATAATATGGTAAGTTTGTTCCCATTCTTCTGAGGATCCTCCATACTGTTTTCCAAAGTGGCTGCACTAATTTGCAGTCCTACCAACAATGTAGTAGAGTTCCCTCTTCTCCACATCCTCGCCAGCATTTGTATTTTTAATATATTTTTATTAGTGCATTGTATTTATACATCATAATGGGGTAAAAATCCTGTGTAGACATAAATGCACATATCACCCAGCCAGTCCCCACCCAGTCCCCATCGTACTCCCTCCTCATCCCTCCCTCCCATGCTTGGTTTAGTGGTTGATTTCAGATATAAATAAGTGTATCATGTGCTTTAAAGAGTTTCCCTCTCCCCATCTCCTATCTCCACAGTTAGGTTGCCTTATTTGCTCCTCTATAGGATCTCCTTTTCCACCTGGCATTCTTTCTATGACCCCTTTCACTCTAACATTCACTTATTAGGGAAAGCATCTGATTCCTTACTTTTTGTGACTGACTAATCTCACTTAGCATAGTGTCCTCAAGACCCATCCAATTTCCTGTAAATACCGCAACTGTATTTTTTTTATGGCTGAGTAAAATTCCATTGTGTACATATCCCACAGTTTTGTAATCCATTCAACTGTTGATGGACATCTTGGCTGGTTCCATAGTTTGGCTATGGTGAATTGTGCAGCTACGAGCATAGATATACATGCATTAGTTGGTAGTTTGGTTTGTTTTCTTTTGGGTAGATGCCCAGAAGTGGTATTGCTGGATCAAATGGTAGATTTGTTCCCATTCTTCTGAGGATTCTCCATACTGTTTTCCAAAGTGTTTGCAGTAATTTGCAATCCCACCAACAATGTTTTAGAGTTTCCACTTCTCCACACCCTCACCAGCATTTGTTGCTGTCTGTGTTTTGAATGATTGCCATTTAGTTGGGGTTAGGTGAAATCTCAGGGTAGTTTTGATTTGCATCTAATTGCTAGTAATGTTGGGCATTTTTTATTCATTTATTGGCCATTTAAATTTCTTTCTTTGTGAAGTGTCTATTCACTATTGCCAAAGTATTCTATTCACCATTGACAAACTATGGAACCAGCCAAGATGTCCATCAATAGATGAATTAATTATAAAACTATGGGGTATGTATACAATGCAATTTTACTCAGCCATAAAGAAAAACACAGTTACATAATTTGCAGGGGAATGGATGGAACTGTAGGACATTATGCTTGGTGAGATTAGTCACAAAAAATAAGAAATTGGCTGGGCGTGGTGGCGCACGCTTGTAATCCCTGTGATTGGGAGGCTGTACAGGAGGATTGCACAGGTTCGAAGCCAGCCTCAGCTACTTAGTGAGGCTCTCAGCAATTTAGTGAGACCCTGTTTCCAAATAAAATACAAAAATAGGTCTGGGAGTATAGCCCAGATGTAGAAAGCCCCTGGGTTCTACCCTCAGTACCACCAAAAAAAAATAATAATAATAATAAAATAAAATAAATCAGATATTCTAATATGTGGAAGCTAGGAAGAAAATGAGTCATAGGAGGAACTTAGATGAGGAAGGAAATTTTATAAATGAGCAAATAAGGTGGCCTTACTGAGGGGATGGGAAGGGGGGAAGAGGAAAATTCTCTATGCACATGATGTACTTTAACAAACATATCAATATCAATCACTAAGCCAAACATGAAAAAGAGGAAGGGGAGGGAATGGGGTGGGAGCTGGGTAAGGGCAAACTGAATGATGTGTGCATGTATTTCTCCACATCTTTCATCCCTTTAAGCTGTATGAATACAATGCACCAATAAAAAATTTAAAAAATAAAATAAAAAATTATAACACAACCCACCATAGCAAAAGTAATACTAAGAAAAAAAGTAATATAATAGAGCAATTATATCTATAAATATCTACATTAGTAAAAAGTATAACATCAAACTGAAAACCTAACTTTGTACATCGATGAGAAAGAAAAGTAAACCCAAAAGTGACAGAAGAGAGGAGCTAATAAAGAGTAGATAGGAGATAGAAAATAAAAAAAAACAATTGAGGACATCAATGAAAATAAAAGCTCTTTGAAAAGATCAATGTAATTAACAAACTTCAGTTAGATTGAATAAAAAAAAGACAAAATAAGCTATTAGATTCAGATATAAGTGATGCAATGTCTTTTGATTTTACAGAATAATTGCAAGTTCATGAGTTCAATAACCTTGATGAAATGGACTAGAAATACACAAACTACAAAAACTTAATACTGAATAAGTAGATTATCTTAATAGATTTTTATTTAATGAAGAGATTGAGTTGGTAACCGAAGCCTTTCCAACAATAATAAAAATATTCTGAACCTGATGGCTTCACTGGTAAATTCTGTCAAACATTTGAAGATGAATAAACACCCATCCAATTTACCCATTTCAAATTATCCCAAATAATAAAAGTAAAGGGAACACTTTCTAATTCATCTTATGAGACCAACATTATCCTGATACAAAAGACAAACAAGATATCCCATGTTCATAATTGGATGACTTAGTATATAGTCCAGCCAGGTGTGTTGGCACACACTTGTAATCCCCCCGCTTGGGAGGCTGAGACAGGAGGATCGCGCAGGTTCAAAACTAGCCTCGCCAGTTTAAGAGACCCTGTTTCCAAATTAAAAAAAAAATAGATCTGGGAGTGTAGCCCGGAGGTAGAAGGGTTCCATCCCCAGTACCACTAAAAAAAAAAAAAAAAGTATAGTCTAGAGCAATCTGCAGATTCAATGGCATCCTTATGATAATCTGCACAGTGTTTTTTTACAAAAACTTCAAATAAAATTCTAAAATCCATAAGGAATTTCAAGAGACATCAAAAATAATCTTTATAAAAGTTGGAGAACTCACACTTCCTGATTTTAAAACTTATTCTAATGGTACAATAATCAAAGTAGTGTTATAATGGCTTAAAAACAGATGTATAGGACAGTGGGTAGATTAGTGAAGCCACATATAACTTCTCTATGTGGTCAAATGACTTATGACAAATGCCATGTACAATCTCCATCAACAGTGGTGGAAAAACTAGATATCTCCATATAAAAGAATAAAATAAGACCATTTCCTTATACTATATATATATATATATATATATATATATATTAAATTTAAGTGGATCAAAGACCTAAATAGGGAAGAGATTCATGATATTGGATCTGGTATGACATCTTGGATATGACATCAAAAGTCTATGCAACAACAATTACAAAAATTGGACTTGATTAAAATTTAAAAATTAATTCTTGTGTATCAAAGAACTTACCAAAGTACTGAAAAGTTAACCGGGTGCAGCGGTATGTATCAGCAATTCCAGTACTCAGGAGGCCAAGACAGGAGGACTGCAGGTTCAGGTTTTGGCATGCAGTAACTTAGTGAGATCTTGTTTAAAAAAAAAAAAAAAAACTTTATGGAGCTGTGAGTAGAGGGAAGAGGTAGAGGCAACTGGGTTCAAACCCCAGTACCACAAAAAAAGAAGAAAAGAAGGAGGAGGAGGAGGAGGAGGAAGAGGAGGAGGAGGAGGAGGAGGAGGAGGAGGAGGAGGAGAGAAAAGTGACCTATAGAATGAGAGAAAATATTTTAAGCTATTATTAAAACCCATCAATAATCAGAATATGTAAAGAACTTCTATAACTCAGCAACAATATCAAAAGGCAAACAAAACCACTGAAAAATAATTTTAAAAACATTAATCTAGGTAAAATAGTGAACATAAAAAAGCAATTATTACATGGCTCCACTTACATGGACAGTGAAAATAGTCCAATTCATAGAGACAGAAAGTAGACTGGTGGTGATCAGAGAAGTTAAAAAAAAGTTTCATAGAGAATTACTATTTAATGATTCAGATTTTCAATATGAGATGAGGAAAATGTTCTGGTAATTTTACTGGTGTGAAAGTACTTAATTCACTGTATTGTAAATTTAAATTTACTGTACTGTAAATTCACTGTTATATATATATATATATATATATATATATATATAAAATATATATATATAATATATATATAATATATATATATAATTATATATATATATATATCATATACATAGCATATATATCATGTACATATATCATATACATTTATATATCATATACATTTTATATATATCATATACATTTTGCTACCATTAAAGAAAAAAAACTTTATATTTGCTCTAGAAATATTCATTGAGTCAATATTATGTAGTCATACCTTTAGAATTGACAAAAAGATTGCTAGTACCCCTAGGTCGCATCTATTCATATTCTTTAGCTATAAGCAATCAAAGCAAGAAATAGCATTCAACTCAAGAGCTGTAGAATGGCAGGTCCCACAACCCCTAGTGCAATGTCCATGGGCTTCCACTAAAAAGGGATGCTCAGCTCAGTTTTAAGGTGTACTAAAACAGATGAGATTTTCAATGCCAAGTACAAATGTTCTTCATTGCTTGCCATTTACCTTGTGTGGTTCATTTGAGCATTTACATATAGGCCAGGTGTGGTGATATAGGATTATTATCCCAGTACTTGGGAGGCTAATGGCAGTTTGAGGACAGCCTCAGCTACTCAGTGAGGCCCTTCACAATTTAGTGTGACCCTCTTTCAAAATAAAGAATAAAATCAAATAGGACTGGGGGTGTGGCTTGGGGGTAGACTGTCCCTGGGCTCAATCCCCAGTACTAAAAAATAAAAATAAAAAAATAATAAAAATTTACATCTAGTCATATACCTCCAGTATAACTGATGGATCAAGGAGTTTATAAAAACATCCTACTACACTGAGCATGGCATGAAGCTTGTGGCATTCCCCATTATCCAAAGTCATTAAATTCGGAGGAATATTACTAGAACAAAAATCCAAGGTCGTATTTTAAATGTCTTTGTGTTTGGGGTATAATTTTGTGTCAGCTGCTCACCCTTTATCTGTAGAAGTTTGATTCTGGTATGAGTTGTATCCTCCAATTATTGCATTACCTTAAAGCCCTGAAAGTGCAATTTCACACTTGGGTTTGTAATGACATTTTCAGTAGTTTTTACTTGTCAGTAACACAATGAATCAAATAAGCCAGAGTTAGCTCCCAAATATAGGAAATCTGTAGCAGGTGCTCTGTGGTAGAATCAGCCGCTGGCCATGGGTGAGTCTCAGACAGGTTGGCATTCAAGCCAGAAATGGGTTTAAAAAAAAAAAAAGACAATGCATTGCAGTAGGTGACATACAACTGTCCAGGCAAACCTCGAAGTCAGGGATTCAGGCAAATGGCTGTCAAGAGAACATGGAAGTGAGCTGGAGAGATTGGCAGCAGGTACTTTAATGAAGGCTGAACACCAGCCAGCAGGTTGGAATGACAGAGATAACATCATTTGTCTGGGATTCTGAACAAAGTTCCCTAAAAATAATTTGTATCATTCAGGGTCCTTGCCTCAGAGAGACAGTTGGCCAATGTTGGGACTGTTATAATGCCTGCTGGGAGAAAGACAAATTAGGAAACCAACTCCTTCCAGAATTGAGGCACAAGTGAGAAAAAAAATCATTAAGATAATTAAGACTTAGTAGATAAATAATCTGCTTGTAGATCTCTTGTATATAATGCTTGAAACAAAAAAGGAAGATATTTATTCTTGGGTTAAGAAAAGTCTTCTAAAAATGGGGTCACCCATCCCAAGTGCATCAATAATCCAGACCTTTTGTGTGAAGTATGCCCCCAACATTGCTACTCTCTGAATACATAATTGTCCTTTACTTCTAGCTCCAGTGTTGTGCACAGACTTGACTAACTTTTCAGGGAAACCCACTTGCTGAAGGATGTATATGTTGGCTATGTAGGGAAATATATACTTCCACATAGATCTATTGGTAATAATCAAGAAATATTTAATACAGTATTTTCAGAGGACAGCTTAGCAGTATCTGTCAATATTAAATTTATATGTTTGATCTAGAAATTTCACATCTAAGAATCTTTTCTGAAGATTATGTCTGATGTCAGTCTAGAGATATTAACTTAAACCTGAATATAACAAAGTTTATGGACTTTGATTTGTCTAGTTGTTATGATGATTAAATATGTTAATATTTATAAAGTGCTTAGAATAAACAAGGAATAATCAATGCTTGTTGAATATAATGTACCCCCCTAAAAAGCAGAATGGTTATAAAATACTGATTTTTTTCAAACAATGAAATGTAAGATGCTTTGTAAAGTAGTGAAGTAGATATAAAAATATAATTCTTAATGGAAATTTATTTTTCAAAACAATGTACGGTATGATTCCATTTTTATATAATAGGATATATTATGTAAATATATGATAGATATACAAATATGAATATACATTTGCTAGTTTTTAAAATTGAATATCACAGATTTCAGTAGTTTATTTCAAATTATTCATTAGTCTTTTAATGGATGACAAAAAATTACTAGCATCATTTCCTTTTTTAAAAAGCTAAACGGAAAAGATTGTGCATACTTTACAAAGAAAGTACAGGTATAGTGATATTTGATAATTCTCACTAGTTCTTAGGAGAACCCAAAACTAGAGCTCTAAAGAATCACATTGCAACTGTAGAGAACGAATCTGTAAAGTGGTTTCAAACAATTATTAAAATCAAAATATTCAGTTCAATCACTCGTTTCTTGATTGGGTTATTTGTTTTTCTAGTTTAAAGTCTTGTATGTACCTTGTACATTCTAGATATTAATTATCTATCAGAAGAATACCTAGCAAAGATCTTCTTCCATTCTGTAGGCTTTCACTTTAGACTCGATGTTTTCCTTTGATGAACAGAAAACTTTAACTTTAATGTCACTCCACTTATTAATTCTTATTTTAATTTCCTGAGGTTGGCAGTCTTATTAATAAAGATTCTACCTGTGACTATATGTTGGATGGTTGGCCCTATATCCTCCAATAGTAATTTAAAAATCTCTGGTATAATTTTCAGGTCTTTGATCCATTGAGTTGATTCTTGTGCACAGTAAGAGGCAAGAATTTAATTACATTTTTCTACAAATGGATAACCAGTTTTACCAATACCATTTATTGAAAAGGCTGTCTTCAACATATGTGTTTGGCACCTTTCACAAAAATCATTTCAATGTAAGTATGGATTTATTTCTGGATCTTCTATTCTGTTCATTGGTCTGTATGTCTCTTTTTATGCCAATACTATGCTGTTTATATTACTATAGCTCTGTAGCATAATTTGAATAGCAATCATCAAGAAGTCAAACAATAAATGCTGGCAAAGATGTGAGGAAATAAGATGTGTTGAGACTGCAAATTAGTGTAGCTGCTATGGAGAGAAATGCAGGGATTCCTCAGGAAACTGGGAATGGATCCACCGTATGACCCAACAATACTACTTCTGGGGTACCGCTTATAAGGGATTGAAATCAGAATATTGCAGTAATACACACATATTTACATTTATAGCATCACAATTTATAATAAACAAATTATAGAGCCAACGTAGGTGTCCAGCAATGGAAGAATGGATTACAAAATTATGAGATATATAAGCAATGAAATCTTACTCCGCAATAAAAAAGAATCAAATTATCTCATTTTCAGAAAAACAAATGGATCTGGAGAACATTATGTTAAGTGAGATTAGATAGTCACAGGAAGAGAAGGGTCATATGTTATCTTTCACATGTAGAATCTAGGAAATAATTGAGTAATCAGGATACAAGAGGGACTTCAGATAATGGAAGAGAAATTCCATTGTAGTGGTTCAGGGTACCTAGGGTATGGTGGGTGTGGGGGAGAGAGGGAATTAATGAATGAAACACTTCCAATGACATTATGTACATATATGAAAATACCATTGCCAATCCCAATAGGGATTGGGAGAGAGCCAGGGGAAATCCTACCAAGTGCTCTCTGCATGTATGTCACTATCATTATTAACTACATTATGATGTGATGCTATAATACACCAATAAAGTATAAAAAAATCAAAACATTTGCCACCATTTTTGAAAGAAACTAACAAAGAAAAACCCCTCAAGCTTTCTAAAGACATTCCAAATGATCTTAGCAAAGGAAAAACACATCACCTAAAGTCAGAAATTTCTGTCAGGCATGGTAGCAGATACTTGTCATCTCAGTACCTGGGAACCTAAGTCAGAAGTATCACAAGTTCAAAGCCAGCCTCAGCTACTTAGTGAGGCCCTACACAACTTAGTAAGACCTTACTTCAAAATAAAGAATAAAAAATAGGGCTGGAGATATAGCTCAGAGGTAGAATGCCCTTGGGTTTAATCCTCAGTACTGAAAAAAAAAAAATAGATTCTATGTGGATACTGAGAGTTTGTATGACCAACTGAGATGAAGGAATTGTAAAGAATCCCATTTGATTTCCTTTCTTAATTTAAGGGTTTTTGGTTGAAAGGAAATCTCCAGCATGTAAATTTCAAGAAGAAAGTACTTTTCTAAGTTTCATTTTTTTTCACATCTACTAATTTGGACTCTTTCACGATGACACTTGTTCATTTCACCCTGTTTCTGTGTTTTCTAATTGTGTATGTAAAACTTCTTTGCCCCTGTCTTCATGAGGAAACTAAAAAGTGCTTTGAGTAGTAACCATACATTGTTGGACACCTTCACCATGTTTCTAAGGACAACACTTTGCATACTATGCTTTTACTATAAATCCTAATTTAGCCAGACTCTTAATGTGATTGAGCAGGGACAGAGCACCCAACCCTACTGATGGGTGGCATGATAATTATGACTTTACTTATTTTTTCACTGTAATCATCATTAAAATTTTAAAGCAATTAGAAATCTGATTATTTAAAATTGATAATCCTGATGCCATTTAAATCCTCATCTGAATATTTTTATAATTCCCCAATGTGTTTTTTTTATCTTCACAATTTAGGCCAAGGAAAAATGCTTTATAATGTGTTATTAAATAATTTATCTCCTAGGGTGCTAAAATCTCTTTCATACATGTAGTTAGTATTTCTAGAAACTTTCCAGCTTTGCCACACAGTCCTGAAATTTTGAAAATAAATAGTACATATAGTTTAAAGAATTTTTTGGGGGGTGAATTTCTACTAGGAAGATATTGCAACTTATGAATGACAGAAAACTCTAAATATCACTAAATATTCAGAAGCAGTTATACTGCAATTAAGTAAAATTGATGTAGTTTTTTAAAAGCTTCAAATAATAAGGAACAGTAAAAATTCATCTCAGATCAGAGTCAAAGTAATATAAAGTGCTAAGAGCTTTATCTATGCAAATACCTGTCCTTTAGAAAGGAAGGGAAGCCATAATGATGATTAAATAGTTTTAACTCCAATCATTTTACTTCTTGAAATGTCACATAATTTGTATTATTGTTTTAGAATTCAGCTCTGAAAAATAGATACTTAACAGCCCATACTCTTTCTCACTCCAATGGCTTCAAGATTTGGTACTGTTCTCAAAAATCACACCATGGAAGAGTCACAATTAGTCTAGGGTAATTGTATCTAATGGCTCCACAATGATCTGAATTACATCTCTAAAGCATTTTTTGTCACCTTTTATGTTACCTTTATGTTACCTTTCAGCAGAGTTTTCTTTGCTTTTAACAGCAGTAGTTTTGAAGAACTTGCATTTTCCAACAAGAGCCATGACCTCAAAGTCATATATACTCACAGTTTGTGCTAATAGAACTATTAGGAATTTTTGCCCATACATTCTTAAATTGTAGTAAGTTTTATTGTGTATGATGTTTAGAAAAATAAGCATATTGTTTTGTGCATTTGATTTACATATTAAGTGTCTGTATATATATTTTTTTAAGTGTCTGTATATTTGGCGAAGATTTTGCTTTTGGTTGACATTGTTAAGAACCTAGTATCATGTTTATGTTTTTACGTTTGATGAGAACAAAAATATTTCACATAGTGACTATGGTTTCATATGCTGCATATCTTATTTAACCTGTACTTCACATACATTCTTGGTCATGTCTACTACTAATTTGGTTGTGTAATGTTTTCCAAGCCAGTACCTTGGTGTCTTCATAATAAGAAAGCTCTCACAGAGGAAGGTAGACACAACTGGAGACCATATCTACTCTTGGACAGCTGCGGACCATATTCAACACAGATGTAATTTTCTCTGTTCAACATAGAACAAATAATTATAATGAAATGAAAAAAAAGTATTTTAAGAAAATAACATGAAAGCATGAGTCTTTCTGTTCTTCAGAAGAGAAAATTACCATTAGTTCTCCATTCGACTTAGCTGAATTTTAGATTATCTGTGGTTATATCACATCATAGAGAACAGTGGAACGTAGCAGGCATTATAAAACAGAGTAACTGCAGTAGGAAGAACATACTTAACTGGAACAAAAACATCATAATTTTGCAAATTTGGCAAATGAATATGACATGTGAACATAATTCTAAGGCTCACCCCAGAGTTCAAAATAGAGTACATGCCAGTGAGTTTTATTTAAAATCTGCCCTTGAGTATACACAAATATTTTAAGCACTTGTTTTTGGCCACTTCACATGTATCCCTTCACATGTATCAATCTTCAAAATTTTAAAGTAATCCTACTAGAGTTGGATTATTACTCTACTCTACTCTAGTTTTGATTTGTATAACAAGTCAAACAGTTGTGACATGATTCCCCAAAATTCTACAAATAGTAAGTGACTAATCCAGGATATTAATCAGGGCTGGTTCTCTAGAGCCCATTTTAGTCTATTTATACATATGATTCAAAGACATTGATGGACATTGCAACCAATGCTTTATAAAAAGGGAATTTCTGAGCTTTACCGCAATACTCACAGATAATTTAGAAGTAGGTGATCCGAGAACAAGACACTGAGAAACATCACTTTACATCATGCTGCTCAGATGCACATTAGTCCCTTAGTGCTCATTAAAGTTAGATATGAACCAAACATTTTCCCACCTAGTTAGAAACTTGCACTTGTAAACTTGACCTGAGGTTAAAATATTTGATCAAAACATAGTTCACCCATGAGAAAAACAATGGAATTTCAAAGGAAGCCAAAGAAGTGTCTTCAATTAGAAATTTTTCTCTTATATCTCCTTATGCCTTAACAATCTTAGTTTCAATAACGATACACATAATTAAATGAGCTTTGAAACATCTTCACTTGCTCACCCTTTTACCTCTTATAGACTATCTCTGTCTGGATCTTTGGGGCACATCTTTAGTCCTTTCTACATCTTGGTTTTGGGTTTGGCAGGCATGGGGAAGCTAACTTCAGATAGCAGCTGTCATTTTAAGGGAGGTTAGTGATTTTGGGAGGGAGACGCAGAAGAACAATTGTAAGAAAAGCAACACTGTCACCAAAGGAGTTGGTCCTTAAATAAGAAAATCTAAGTGGCTTTCACAGGTGGGGTCATACTAGTGGCGCTGTACTCAGAATCTTTCTTCTACCTGCACTGCATTTATAGTCTTAATCCATGTGGTCAAAAGCTCTGTGCTCAGTTTTAGATTCACCATGTCACAGAAGTAGCAGCAATCAGGACTAATGGCAGACACATTTGCTTGAGAGTAAACACCTAAAGAAACACTTCTACATTCATCTGGCCAGGATGATCCAAAAAAGGAACTCAGAGAATAAACAAAAAGTGAGAGAATATATCAATTAAGAAACCAAAGCCCTGAAAAAATAAAAACAAAAACCCTGAATAAAATGAAAGAAACAATAACATGAAAATTCAATAGAAAGTATTTCCAAAAAAGATTCATTCATACATGTTATTTTCTTGAAATGTACTTTTATTTTAATTCTTATCATAATTATAAAATAACTTATCAAATGGGAGTGGGGTACTGGGGATTTAATGTAGGAGTGCTCTACCAAAGCTATACCCCAAGCCCTTTTTAATTTTGAGACAGAGTTTAGCTAACTTGCAAGGCTGGCCTTAGACTTGTGATCCCCCTGTCTTAGCCTCCCACATGCTAGGATAATAGGCATGCACCAATACACCTGGCTTATCAAATATTTTTCTACTCAAAGTAATTTGTTGATAGATACTTTATAAATATGATGTACAAAATAAATGATACAATTATTATAATTTAAAAATAAGTAAAAGTAAAAATAAAACACAAGTAATATGTTGGCAGATGTATTCCTTGTCCTCCAGGCAGATTTTATAATTGGATAAGGTTATATGACCTTAAGAATAGATACTAGTCCCCTAATCTGGTTTGTTGGAATGCATATTAGGCTGGCTCAATGCAAAATTTCCATTGGTTATAGATATGTTCCTTTTTTTATACCAGTGACCATTGTGTATACAGCTAGTCAAATAAAACAACAAGCCACATTCAGAGTCCAGTACACTATTTTTCTTTATCTGGTAAGTTTTGCTACAGTATACAATGAGACAGAAAATAAAGATACTCTTTTTACTGTAGGATACTATCATCCTGTCCAGATCCTACTGAGGTTTACAAGCCCAGTTGATCCAAGGCAAGCATGACCCCTGCGAAAATCATTTAAAAAAGAAAGAAGAAAATATCCTCAGAATATTTGTTGGGCCATTTGATCTCCTTTAGGTTTTTACAAAATCACTTAAGAAACTACAAACTCAACGTTGTTACAAAGCCTTCTCACTTTTTTCCTGGTTAATATACTGTACTGTTGGCCTCACAGGGTTTGATTTTCTATATAATATTACCAGATGAAAGAGGTTTTGAAAATTCTCACAGTTGGTTTTCCAACAACCCCTACTTTGTCAACTTTAATTTACAGTTGTAAACCCCAAGCATGGATGGGAATTGAACAACATTCTTTTGGCACCAAATCCAGCAAGCAATGTAAAGGCAAGCAGCATGCACATACATTTCTACAAAGGATAGACACACCTGCTCACCATCTGCAAAAATAGACCGCATAAAGCCCAGGTCAAGGATACAGAATGTGATTTATGGTTGACCACATCAATTTAATACATTTTTTCCTCTTGGGAGAGTGCAGTTAAAATAACAGCTCTTCGGTGTTCTTAGAACTAAGTTCTGAGGTCTCTATCAAATACTGTCAGATTTTTAAAACTTATTTCAAAGTTAATCAAGTAATTAACACACATCATTTGAGAATCCACTATGTGCACATAAATGTGGAAAAACAATTTTCTGTTCAAATAAGAACTTTTGGAAAAATAATTATGAAATCATTTTTGTATGTCTCAGATTCTCAAAAATGTATGGGTAGGTAAGAAATAGAAATATACTGCTATATAATTAGCTTACAAATAGAACAAAAACTTTTATATAAACAAATTCAACAACTACTATGCCCTTTTAAATTTCTCTTAATTTTTTTGTTTCCCCTCGATAAAAGAAGTTGCAAAGATTACCACTTCTAAAACTTTTGTTTTATGAAACATTAATATATTATTCAAGGTATTAGCAACTATTGTGTAAAAAATAATTAAATGAATATAATATATATAGGGAGTTTTAATTAAATGTGAGAAACATTGAGAAAATTCTACTGAATATGTTTCACTATATGAACATATCTCAGAACCTTTAGTATGTAAATATGCATTTTAGCTCTCAGAAATATTTAGTTTCCCAAATAAACCCAAGAAACCATGTGGGAACAATCATATTGAAGAACTTTTAATTTTCTCTTTCAGATCTTATATACTTGAAGAGAACTTTATATAAATTATAAAATTTTATACTTTTATAAATCCCACATCAGTTCCTTGGCTTTATAGGAGTTTGCTTGGTGGGCTTTCTGAGTAATCTAATTATGTCCTGCTTCAAGGTGAACTTAAGAAAGTGGAATGGCCAGCTGATGAGCTGGAAGAATTAACAAACTGAGAAAATGTCATGTAATCTTTTAGTATCTTTTGTTTCTATCAATTAATATGTAAATTGAACTCATAAATATATATCATATTACATCATCTTACCTATGATGTATCACTTTTTTAGCTTAATCAAACTTTAATGTGTAAGAAAAATATGCATGCCAATATTTTAAGTTTAATGTTGTGATTTTCTGTACAGCTGTAAGAACCAGAATGAGCCAAACTAAATTAATTTTGAGGTTAAGCATAAAACCAAATTACTAAGACTATATTATTCTTTTTGTGTGTGTGGTACTGGGGGTGAAACCCAGGGTTTTTCTACCTCTGGCTATACTCCCAGACCTATTTTATACTTTATTTGGAAACAGGGTCTCACTAAGTTGCTGAGAGCCTCAATAAGTAGCTGAGGCTGGCTTCAAACCTGTGCAATCCTCCTGTCTCAGCCTCCCAAGTGCTGGGATTACACGCATGCACCACCACGCCTGGCTCAAGAAAGACTATATTATTTTAATAACAATGATCATAATAATTGTTAACAATAGATATTTTATATTGAACTTTTTTATGAGTTAGGTTCTATGTTAAATATTGTAGATGTATTGACAATTTTATTACATATCTCCCAAGAGGGGCATATACACTTGATTCTAATCGAAAAGAGTCCCAAGTTTTGGAAATATCAAAGTCATATGGCTAATAAGTTTGCACAGGGATTTGATTTCTGATGTGACATTTCTTAATGTTGTACAGCAAACATTCACAATTATTTAAAATATGCTTACAATACACATTCTCACTTGGATGCTTCGTGACATCAAGCCATAAATACAAATTATTTTCTGAAAAGAGCCATACACTGGAATGTGTTTTAAGGTCACTTTAATTTTTTAAACCTCCTGCAAGCAATGTCTTGGCTTGTGCACAAATCTAACATTCATGTGCATGAAAGAACGAGCAGCTGAATTTCTCTTTTTCTCCCCCTCCCCCATTTCTTAATAGATAACAGGCACTTGGAGCTGGGCTTATCTTTTGTTTTCTTTTAATTAACATGTAAATTAGACTTATAAATTAATATATATCATATCATTTTAACCTATGATTTGTCATTTTTTAGTTTAATCAAACTTTAGTGTGCAAGAAAAATATGCATGCCAATACTCTCTTTAATGTTGTTCCAGGCTTCAGAAGATAAACTAGACTCTGATGGTGAGGGAGACATTGATTCTCCTTGTGGATTTACACTAGAACAAGGCAGACTCCAAGAAAAATGTCACCATCTTAATAGGAGAGAACCTGACTCTGAGCAGCCCCAGACAAGCCAAGGAAAGCCCATTAACCTCAGGGAAGAATGGCAGTAGCAAAGAAAAAATTGGAGAAATATTCCCAAAATGCTATTCTTATGCCTCATGCCATAGAGATTGTGTACTAGATTACTGCAAAATCTATTATAATTTTAGGATTAACAGCAAGGTAATGCTTTTCTTTTAGCTCTAAAATGCTTATTTTAATAAGGAATGCCAACTCATTATATCTTACCATTAGAGATAAGAAAAAAATTAAAGTATCTAAGTTTAAGCACATCACCCTAAATTTTTTACCTGAAAACTAAACAAGTTGGCAATCTATAAATACCCATGGTATAACCAAGCTCTGGAGCAGTAGAGTGAATGATGTTAACCTAGAGACAGAGCCAGGAACTTGAGCAACTTCAACATTTGACCCAAAGCCAGTCTTTTAGGGTCAGATACATAGAATTAGTGTAGTACTTTTATTTTTCAGGGTAGAGAAAAACCGTAATATCTCAGTAACATTGATATCATGATTTTACCAGTTCTTCCATAAAGCCTCAAAAAAATAGTTTTAACATATATAAGAATTTATACCCAGGCATGGTGGCACACACTTGTAATCCCAGCATTTAGAAGGCTACGTCCTGAGGATTGCGGTTCATGGACAGTCTCAGCTACTTAGTGAGGTCTTTTGAAACTTAGTGAGACCCTGTTTCAAAATAAAGGATAAAAAAATAGGGCAGGGGGTGTAGCTTGGAGGTCAAATGCTCCTGGGTTCCATCCCCAGAATTGAAAAAAAAAAATAATAATTTATCTCTAACCTTCCTGGGTAACATTCTGACTCAATTTACAATTGCCAAGAGTATTTCCATTGTATGCAGGTTTAGTGAGAAATGAGAGACTCAAGAGTCCAAGGGAATGTGCCAATTGAAGCCCTTATTAGCTGGCCAGCAGTGGTACCCTCAGTCTAGATATCTGATTAGAAGGACACTCTGAGGCCAGGCAACAGTAACCTTTTATAATAACAAAAGACCAATCAGATTAACCCAATCACCACTAGAGCTATTGCAAACAAGCCAAATACAGCAGAAGCCAATTAGCCATTAAAGGGGAGAAGGGAGGGATGGAGGGAGGGGGGAGGGGCTAGGGGCTAGGGTGGGAACACACAGCTGCAAGCCATATATGGTGATTACTCATGCCGACAAGACCTGAAGGTTGTGTTTAGCTAGATAACAAGAATCATATGTTTTAAACCTCAATCAACTCTATAGTTACAAAATGGCTGGGAAAACAAAATGGAGTTACTCAAGTTTTACATTCCCCACTGCTTTTTGTTACTCATAAGGAAATCTTTGGTTTATACCATATCCTAAGAACAAACAAAACCCACCTTTTTCAGCAGTAAGAAGGTTCAATCCCCTTCCATTTTACAAAACCACCTCAGCAACAGAAACTAGCTGGGCTTGAGGATCTATTATACTCAAGATCTTAAAAGTCTGATCTTTAGTGAGTTGGAATGTTGGGCCACTTTCCATGTCGTGTTCTTTGCAGGATCTTGTTCTGGTCCTGGCTTTATGTGCATCCAACATATCCAGGCTGTGTAAGGTTGAAAATAGAGTTAGGGAGTTTAGGAAGGAGGTAAAAACACCAACCGGGTTATCAGAGACTGCTGCTTTATTCAGACCCGGCCCCTCCAAAGAGTCAGCCAGCTGTGGGGGAAGGGACCAACTGGCCACAAGTCTGGAGAGTTGCGCATAGTCCTGATCAGCCAGCTGAGTCACGTGGTGGATCGGAGGCACTGATGTTTTATAGGCATGCCGATTCTCTTGCGACATCTGTAGTCTCGCAATGTTTGGAGTCTCAAGGCACCTGGAGTCGCGTGATATCTCCGCTTCTGGTTTCCGGGGTTCCGCCTCTTGTTCCCGTTGCTGAGATCATGTAGGGAAGGGACCCAACTTATCAGGTTGATTGTCCAGTGACCTTAACAGACTTGGGTGTGACAAGGACCAGTACCCAAAGACTGGTCCACCATGGCTCCAAAGATGAGGAAGGCAGTTAGTTCCTTTTCTCTTCTTTTCTTTCTTTCTTTTTTTTTCCGTACTGGGGATGGAACCCAGGAGCTTTCTACCTCTGAGCTACACCCCCAGCCCTATATTTTATTCTTTATTTTGAAATAGGGTCTCACTGAGTTGCAAAGGGCCTCACTAAGTCACTGAAGCTAGCTGCAAATCTTGATCCTCCTGTCTCAGCTTCCCGACACAAGAGTGTCACCAGGCCTGGCTGTAAGGCAGTTTCTTTTGTACACCTAGTCTCCGGGTTGGAAGGCATGGAGCAATTATGGAGGCTCCTTCTGCCAGTTTGCTCTGCAACTACTGTCCAGATTCAGTTCTGAATTTATGCAGAGCCTACAATGAACTAAGTAAATCCTGATTAACATTTATAAACATGTTTTGATCTAACTTAGGCAGTATCAGTAGTAGACGTCCAAATAGAATTTCAAAAGGGGTGATTCGCTTTACGTAAGAAGTACATCATATCTGGAGAAGGGCAAAGAGGAGGAGATCTATCTAACTACTGCCAGTCTCAAGAATCAGCTTAATGAGGATTTTCTTGAGGGTTCTGTTCATCCTTTCCACTTTCCCTGAATTTTGATATCTGTAAGTGCCATGGAGTTTCCAGTCAATTTTAAGTAAATTAGGTAAGTTTTTTGTAATCTTGGCCTTGAAGGGTGGGCCATTGTCTGACCCCATAGTAAAGGGCATGCCAAATCAATTATTTCTAAGACTAACTTTTTTATTACTACCTGGGCAGTCTCAGTCCTAGTGAGAAAGGCTTCTACCCATCCTGAGTAGATGTATCAACAAAAATGAGGAGATACCTGTACTGATATTTGCTGGGCTTTACCTCCATGAAATCCACCTCCCAATGTTCTCTTGGACAGGTACTTCTCAAGGGAGTTCAGGGGTGGTCCCATGGCATCAGGAATTTACTTGAACACAGATCAAGCATCTTGGCATGGTGTCTCTGATAAGCTGCCATAGCTTACTAATGTAATAGTCCTTTAAGAATTCATAAAGCTTGGTCTCTCCCTGGTAAGTAGAATAATAGAATTGCTGGACTATAGTTCTTTCCAGGGCCTTGGGGATATAAATTTGTTCACCTGGCAACATGGCCCACCCTGTGTCTAGATCAATCTTAGTTCCCTTGCTTTGTAGCTCCTTGATATCCTGCTCCCAATAGTGTGGGCATGCCAGGAGACAGTGGTCTGGAACTGCAGGCAATGTCTCCAGGGTCAATCATGTTCTGAGGTAGCATGGTGACACTGTCTAGCAGCAAGGTGGCTGGGTTCAGAGCTAAAATGGCAAGAAACTTAACTCTATATGTCTAGTAGGGGTAAGGTTTGATAATGACTCAATCGGGCATTAAAGATCCACCAACCTAAGGTCCCAGACTTTGGGTGAGGACCCTTTTTGAAATCCCATCCTTTTCGTCCACATTCAGTTGGAAGGGTTTTCCCAGATCGGGGAGGACCAAGGTTGGCACCTGAGTCAAAGCTCTTTTTAATGCTTGGAAGGCTTCATATTTGACCTTCATCCATTATATTTCCTCTCCCTTTCCTTTTTGGCTTCATAAAGTGGCTTAGCAATTTCCACAAATACTAGAATCCAAGGCCAGCAATACCCAGCAGCCCCAGAAACTCACAGATTTGGTGTTTTACACAGGGATTCAGGATTTGTGTAATAGCTTGCATCTGATCTAAGGAGACGCTTCAGACTCTTTTATGTAAATATCCCAAGTAGGTGACCTGGGAGCAGTAGATCTGGGCCTTTTTGGGAGAAAATTGGTAACCCAGTTCTTGAAGAGTCACCAACAGGTTCAGAGTAGCTGTGCGGCACTCAAACACAGTCCTAGCTGCCAAAAACAAATTGTCTAAATATTGAAGTAATATTTTATTTATGTATGTATTTATGTATTTATATATTTATGTATTTATGTATTTATTTATTTATTGGTGGTAATGAGGTTCCTGGAAACCCTTCTACCTCCGGGCTACACTCCCAGACATATTTTATATTTTTATTTGGAAATAGGGTCGCTTAAGCCAGCAAGGCTAGCTTCGAACCAATGCGATCCTCCTGTCTCTGCCTCCCAAGCACAGGGATTACAAGTGTGCGCACCCACACCTAGCTCAGAGTAATATATCATTTAGATGAGTATGCCTAAAAGGTTGTAAGTGTGTGTTAGCACCTCATTGAACAGAGTTGGTGAGTTTTTAAATCCCTGGGGCAGCCTTGTTCACATGAGCTGACCTGAGAAGCCCCCCCTCAGGATCCTTCCATTCAAAGGCAAGGAGAGGTTGACTCACCTTAGCCAAAGACAGGCTAAAGAACACATCCTTTAAATCCAGGACACTGTAGATGACATGGCCTAGCTGTGGGAGGCTGAGAAGAGTATAGGGTTTGGGCTCAGTGGGGTGTAGGGTTTCCACTCTTTTGTTTACTTCCCTCAGATCCTAAGCCAGTCGATCATCGTCAGTGCCCGGCTTTTGTACAGGCAGTAGAGTAGTGTTCCATGGAGGCTTGCACTGGGTTAAAATACCAGCCTCGAGAAGTCTATTAATATATTTAGTTCTTCCCTTCCGGGCTTTTAGATTGATCGGGTATTTTCTTATTCTTACTGGGGTGGCATTTCTGGCTAACTAAACCACAATAGAGGGCTGATGTTTCACCAATCATGGGGGATTGTCTTCTGCCCAGACCTGAGGGACTTTGAGTTCTAGTTCAGACAAAAAAAAAGCAGTCTGTTCTTGTTTATCTAATTTACTTGAAAAATCATTTAACAAATATTCTTCCCCCAAGAGACACATCACTAAGATGTATGACCAAGCTTGACATCTCAAAGAAGTTTCATCCCCTTGGAAGGAACTGGTAGCCTGAAGTTTCTGCAACAAATAATGCCCCAGCAAAGGGTAGGGACACTCTGGTATCACCAAAAACAAATGACTGATTGTCCTTTTTCCTACATTAGTAATTCTCACTTTTGTTCATGGATAGCCTTGGGTTTTTCCAGTTGCTCCCTGGATAGGTATACTATCGTTGTGTGTGTGTGTGTGTGTGTGTGTGTGTGTGTGTGTGTCTGTGTTACTGGGGTTCCTAAAAACCCTTCTACCTCTAATCTATACTCCCAGACCTATTTTTATATTTTTATTTGGAAACAGGGTCTCTTAAGCCAGCAAGGCTGGCTTTGAACCTGCACGATCCTCCTGTCTCTGCCTCCCAAGCGTGGAAATTACGTGTGCACCACCATGCCCGACTATATACTATATTTTGATAGGGTAACCACCGGTTTGATTAAAACTGAAAAAGTGGCTCTAGCGTCCACCAGGAAATTAACAGGTATGCCCCCTATATCCAAAGTTACCTGGGCTCTCAGGGGCTCATTACAAAGGATCCCTGACTTCCTTAGTCCTCTTCATTTTGTAACTGGAGTACAGCTGTTGGGCCCCTCTCTTTGTTAGTACATTCATTTTTCCAATGGTCCAATTCCTTACAATAGGCATATTGGGTTTTTTTTCTCAGTGGGGGTCCTTACTGGAATCACTGAGGTAGGCTTTTTATAATTAAGTGCTGTCTCCTGGCTGGCTAGGACAATTTTAGCCTGGTGTTTGGCTTGTCTGTCCTTAGGAGAGTCATAGTTGTTAAAGACTCTCTGAGCAATTGCCACTAACTCTGACAATACCTTTCCCTCAAATCCTTCTTGTTTCTGTAGCTTTTTTCCTAATATCTGGGGCCAATTGAGAAACAAAAGTCGGGTTTATGGCCCACCTATTTCGGGGGCCTCAGGATCTATGGGAGTATGAAGGCTGGTAGGCCTCCAGAAGCTACTCCAAGAAAGCACTGGGTGCTTCTGAAGGACCTTGAACAGTTTCACTCACTTTGGACAAATTTGTGGGCTTATGGATGGCTGACCAGACTCCTTGCAAGAGAATCTGGTCTAGAGACTCCTTATCTTTATCTTCACTGGGGTACCAGTTGGGCCGGGCACTTGGGAAGACATTCTCCAATTGGGCAGGGCTGGCATTAGGGTGGTCATCAGGGCCAAGGACTGCTTGCCATGCCTCGTAGCAGATCTGTTCATGCTCTTTGGAGGTGAATCGAGTCTGGAGGAGCTGCTGCCAGTTGTCCCAGTAGTCTGGTGGGTGAAAAAGATAGACTCAAGGAGAGAGAGGAGACCCTATGGGGGGCGGGGACTCAGAGAAAGGAGGGTTTTAGTTTCTCCAATTGTACAAGTTACTAGTAGTAAAAGGCACATAAACCATGAAGGCACCAGTGGTCAAAGGTAGCATGGGGTCAGGCCAAAGGCCATAAGGGAATCCCATGTGGGTTTGGGAAGGTGAGGTAAGTGAGGAGGGCAGCAGGGGAAGAAGGTGATTATGGTGGGGAAAGGGAAGGGTAGAGAGAACAGGGGTCTGATGGACACTGGGAGGTCGTGGACTGAGTCTGACTCATAATTAAAGTCGAACAAAGTAAGAACACAGATTAGGACACAAACAAACCATTAAACAAGAATTACAACAGACAATACAGAAGACTAAACAATATTTGGGTGGCATCAGAGACTGAGGCTAAGGAACTTCTCAGGAGCTACCCCCTACCCTCTCACCTGGCCCACACTCACAGAGACAAACCACAATATCAAGACAGAGACAAATACTAAACCAAAATGGTGGTAGAGAGTGAGGCTGAAAATTATCATCTCAGGAGCTCCCATCTACCCTCTTTGCTAGCCCTAAGACTGGATGGGGGCCAGGACAAAGTCTCATCTCGACCCTGGAGTTGGAGTGAGCTGCTGCGTCCATCCGTCAGAGAGTGATCTGAGGATCGTCTTCTCAAGGGCTCCTCTACCCTCCTCAGCCAGCCCAAAGGAAATGAGAAGAAGCAAAATTTGGTTCCTGCTGAGAACTCTGAACTTTTCTCAAAAATCTCTCTGGGGCCTCCAACTGTTTTATGCAGGCTTAGCAAGAAATGAGAGACCCAGCCAGGCATGGTGGTGCACGCTTATAAACCCCTCGCTTGGGAGGCGGAGACAAGAGGATAGCACAAGTTCGAAGCCAGCTGCTCTGGCTTAGGAGACCCTGTTTCCAAATTTTAAAAAAGTATAAAATAGGTCTTGGAGTGTAGCCCGGAGGTAGAAGGGCTTCCAGGAACCCCAGTACCACCAAAAAAAAAAAAAAAAAAAAAAAGAAAGAAAAGAAAGGAAAAAAAAAATGAGAGACCCAAGAATCCAAAGGAGTGTGCCAATTGAAGCCTTTATTAGTAGGCCAGCCAGCAGCATACCCTCAGTCTATAAATCTGACTGGAGGGGCATGTTGAGGCCAGACAACAGTAACCTTTTATAATAACAAAGGACCAACCAGATTAACCCAATCACTATGTAAACAAGCCAAATACAGAAGCCAATTAGCCATTAACAGGGGGCCAAGGCTAGAACACAGCTGGGAGCCAAATATGATTACTGAGGCCAACCAGAATGTTGTGGTTAGCTAGACAACAAGAACCACATGTTTTAAATCTCGCTCAGTCAACTCTATAGTTACAAAATGGTGGGGAAAACATAATGTAGTTACTCATGTTTTATGCTATCATCACCGTAAAACTGTATGGAATGTTTTTCAAATTTAGTGTATAAAAGGAAACACAAACAAAACACCACCAGAGACACTTGTAAAAATGCTGATTCCCAAAGAGTAACCTGGATGTGGCTGAGCAACTTGTTGAGTCTTGAGGAACACCTACTAATAAGCACTCCAGGCAAAACCGTCTGGTAGGTGAGCTGCAAATCACTTCCTAAGAATCACTATTCTAGGGGTTCAGCAAGGGGCTGCAGAGCACTGCTTTGTACTATTATATGAAATCTACTGCTGATTTTTTACCCAAACTAAATCCAGACCGTATATAATGCCACTGAAAAAATTCCTTGTGTAAGGGTAAGTGTTTGCCTGGATGCCTTTTATTTACCTTGTGTATTCTAGTTATTGTCCCCAAGTGCTTTTTATCTTGAAATTAGCTTGCATTAAATTAAAACAGCCCACTCTGCTCCTTTTAAGCCCAGTGCAGAATTTAGCATGGTTCATATAACTTAAACAACAAAATAACCTATTGGCTAAAAATCAACATTATATCTGAGGGAAAACTATATTGAAATTTTAATAGGCTGAAAGAAACATGTAGGTATTCTACCAGATATAATATATTTAAATATGTTCAAAGGACTTTAA
Organism: Muscardinus avellanarius; assembly: GCF_963383645.1. Classification (NCBI taxonomy): domain Eukaryota; kingdom Metazoa; phylum Chordata; class Mammalia; order Rodentia; family Gliridae; genus Muscardinus; species Muscardinus avellanarius. The sequence goes on along the minus strand of NC_137787.1, from coordinate 95,287,113 downwards.
ATACCAAGTACCAAGAAAGTTTGAAAATAGAAACAATTATATACTATCAGAGAGAACTTGTGTAGGATATAGGAAATTGGAGTAAGGAGATAAAAAATAGAGGTGAATTACAAGTCTAAACAGGAGTTGAAACCAGAATAGGAAACTCATCAGTTTTCCCTTACATCATCTAGCAAAAAGTATAAAGTAAATGTCAGATTAAAAAACAAAGGCAATTTTATCATTTTATATATCATCAAATTATTTCTTCCCTTCTTTTTTTTTTTTTTTTTTTTTTTTTTTTTTTTTTTTTTTTGCAGTACTGGGGATGGAACCTAAGGACCTAAGGGCATTCTACCTCTGAGCTACACCCCCGGGTCCTATATTTTAGTCTTTTTTATTTTTTGAAACAGGGTCTCACTGAGATGTGAAGATCCTTACTAAGTAGCTGAGGCTGTCCAAGAACCACAACCCTCCCGAATGCTGGGATTACAAGCTTATGCCACCACTCCTGGCCTTATTTCTCCCATTTGTAACATAGGTAATATACATTGGCCAGCATTTTCAAATAAATGTCTCATAAAAAAATCTTGCCTATAAATATTCTAAGTAGAGATGGATATTTTCAAGACCCTATCTCTTACACTGATTCATTGTTCCTCAAAAAAGTCCTCACAAGTAACATGATGAGCATTCAACCAATTGAATAACTGAATATTTTACTCAAATATTTAATATATAGATCCAAGCTGATTGTTAATTATGTCAGAAACAAGAACTTTTGTGTGGTATCTATTGAAATATCACACAGAAACCTATATTACCCAAATAATTTTATTCCATGAATTTAAGGAATACAATATTCACACCAGTACTAAATTCCTTTACTCTGTAGTCGATGAAGAGCTCATCGGTTCTATTATCAAGTCTGAAAAACCTTAAATTATTAAGTGAGTCATGTACATTGAGGAATTAATTTCTCATGAATTACTGAAACACTTGATTGCATTAGTAACAAATTCATCTAACTGTCGTATTTCAGGTCCAACCTTAGCAAAATCTGTGGTGCAACGATAGACCTGCTGTGATTTCAGATTTATTGATAGAGATTTAAGAGGTCTCTGCTGTATTCAAATTACTTTATATCCATTTAGCACATTTTCTCTAATTAAAAAGTAAAACTTCACTTTCTTTCAAGTCTCCCCATGTGTACGCTGGGGCCGTTTAGCTCAGAAGAGAAAGATCAAATGACAGATCAAATGAACATGTTAAAATATAAATTATATACTTTAGGTTGCTTTCTCTGAATCTAGAAGTGCTATCAGATTAAAGTTGAAATTTTAGTGACTTGCGTATGCTCTGTATATCAATTTCATCTCCCAAGTCAATTATACCTAACATATAGGAAATTTCTAGAACAGATTGAGACATATAAGCTTCAATTAATTTTGAATAAAGGGAAAAGAATCCATTGCCAGAGTACTCAACTTATTTGTAGAGTCAGCTGAGACAGTGGACTGTGTGTTGCTTTTTTCCAATTCATTTACTTCTCAAGTTAAACCTACAAATTTCTCAGAAAGAGAGAAAGGATAAAACAAATTCTTCATCTCCGCTTTGAAAACAGCCATAATGACCTTGGATTTTGACCTAATCATTTTTGGCTTAAGGGAGGATTACCTAAGTTGCAGCTTTCGCTTTAATGATTTTTTTTTTTTTCCTGCCGAAATGGTTCTGATCTACATCAAGAGGCAGCTAACTTACTCTTTCTGGGAGCTAGTCAGAGGATACTTCTGTTGCTACTGTGAGGTAGGGAAATTTAGTGACATAATGTGTTCTCTTAAAACTCCCGACTGCTCTAGAGTACGTGACCATAACTACAGTCGATTAGCTCATTGGTAACGTTAGCTAGAGACCGAAGAGCTAAGAAGTGGCCACTATTTTGTCCCATAACCACTGAATTCACTTTTTTTCTCCCTCTTTCACTTGTGCTTTATAATGTGTCTGGCATGCTGTGGTGAACACTGGGCATTATTATATATAAAAGAAAGAATGAAGCATGGAGTGGTGGTCCACACTTGTAATCCCAGCATTTGGGAGGCTGAGACAGGAGGATCGTGGTTCCTAGGCAACCTCAGCTACTTATTGAGGCCTTTTATAACTCAGTGAGACCCTGATTCAAAATAAAGAATAAAAAAACAGGGTTGAGGGTGTAGCATACTTCATGCTTCTGTAGACATGGCTTCTGTTCTAACAGTACTCTAAACTTCAAGAAAGTGGTTCCACGTTAAAGTCATTTGATATTAAATATAGTGATAATAAAAACAGTCAAAGAAACAAACCCCAACCCACATTTGGCTGACAGGAACTGAAACCACTAAAAGGATCATTAGGGACAGTAGTAGGCATCAAGTTCGACTTGGCTTACAAGATTCTTGCCAAGTGTTTCCAATCTGATTTTGAATAAAGATTGTCAGGTCTGATTATTTATATGAGTCACGATACTTCATTCTTTAATTGCTCCATGTAAAAGTGGGCAGAACATTGTGATAGCCAAACATTTTTAGGAACCCAGATTTCAACCAGTAGCTACAATTTGTCAAATACTTTTTGTGGATGTGTGTGAATTTAGAGATTGAATCCAGGGCTCTTGACTACTGAGTTACATTGGCAGCCTTTTAAAATTTATTTTATTTTCATAGAGTCTCATTAAGTTGTGCCAGTTGGCTTTAGGCTTGAAATCCTCTTGCCTCAGCCTCCCAAAAAGCTACTCTTGTAGGTATGTTCCATACACCTGGATTATCAAATACTTTTATAAGCTCCCAATTAGAAAATTATTGAGACCACAGATTATTTAAAAATATATCTTGAGGCATTACAATTAAACATAATGGTGAGACTCACAGTGATATATTCATACATACACAGCATAGTTTGGTCTGTTTCTTTCCTTATACCTTACAATTTCCTCCCTTTTCTCCTGCCCTAGTCCCTTCCACTATTGCACTGGTCTCTCTTCTGCTTTTATGAGGTCCTTTTGCTTTCTTTACCGTTTTTTCTATTTTCCACATATGAGAGAAAAAACTATTGTGTTCACAAAAAATTAAGAAAATTGTTTACAAATTTTCTTTTTTTTAATTGGACTTTTTATTTTTTTAAATAATTTTTTATTGGCGCATTGTAGTCATACATTTCAATGGGATAAAAGATTGTAGAGATATACATGCACACCTCACCCAATCAGCCCCAACTCAATCTCTAACCCCTCCCTTCCCCCTCCCTCCTACCCATGCTTGACTTCCTGATTAACTTTGATATGTTTAAGTACATCATGTGCTTTAAAGAGTTTCCCTTATCCTCCCTCTTATCAACTCAGATATGTCACCTTCATTCTTCCTCTATAGGGTCCCTTCTTCATCTAGAGTTCCTCCTGTTACCCATTTCTCCCTAATATTTTTCACATTAAGAAAAGCATCTGTTTTCTTATTTTTGTGACATTTCACTATAAATGTCATAATTTTGTTCTCTCTTATTGATTAGAAAAATTCCATTGTGTACATATCCCATAGTTTTGAAATACTCATTCGTTGAAAGACATCTTGGCTGGTTCCACAGTTTGGCAATGATGAACTGTGCAGCTATGAACATGGTTGTTCATGCATTAGTTTGGTATTTTGGTTTTCATTCCTTCTGGTAGCTACCTGGAGGTTGTATTGCTGGATCATATAGTAAATTCATTTTCCTTCTTCTAAGGATCTTCTATACTGTTCTACAAAGTGGTTGCAGCAACTTGGAATCCCACCAACAATGTATTAGAGCTTCTATTTCTCCACCCTTATTCCTACTTACTGAAGACCTGAAAGCCAGAAGGTGAGTAACTTTGACAGGATGATCCACTCACAACCAAATTTTTAAAAATTGAGGTCAATGGGATCTGGAAATCTGCTAAGAGATTAGCTGAGGCAGCGGCAGCTTCTATTGCTTCCTGGCCACACAGTTGAAGAAGCCTGCTGGCCCTTTGCTGTGAAGCAGGCCCCAGTTCCAGGCCTGCTGCACAACAGGCTCCGGGCCCGGCCCTCTGGCTCCTGAACTAGCCTCGCCCTACGGCAGGCTCCAGGCCTGGCCTTGCTGGCTCAAGTCCCGGCCTTGCTGGCTCAAGCCCTGGCCTCACCGCGCAGCAGGTTCTGGTTACTGTCACTGTGGGCATGATGTTTACAGAGGTTCCCATTTTCCCCTCCACATATATTTTAGTAGGAGAAAACAGCACATGTCATTTGCAGAAGCTGAGAGACCAGTTCTCTAGTAGCAATGGATTTTATCTCCCCACTGAAAGCAGAGGCTCACAGCCTCACCATGGAGAGCGAAATTCGCTGCTCCAAGCATACCCTTACCTTCAGTGCAGCGCAGAGCACCACAATGGCCATGAGCTGAGGTCTCCAGGGACACCTGGCACAGTGAATCTGCCCAGCAATATGGGCGGGGCTCCCTCTGACTTGCCCTGAACATTTATCTTTCATAATGTGTTGTCTAATCTAGAATTCCTGCACATGTGTGGCAAGAACAGTCTATTTTGGGGGAGATATTTTCAAAAATTCACAGTGGACTGGATTGGATCTGTCTACCTCTCCCTAATAGCTGCCACTGCTACCGCCATTTTGGTTCCTCTCCGCAAAACTTTTTCTTGCATAGTATGTTGTTCAGAGTTCCTGAGCATGTGGGGTAGGAAAACTCTACTTTTGGAGAGATTTCTTCAAAATTTCAAGGTGGATTTTGTTTTGTTTTGGTTTTTTGGAGATACTAGAGATGGAACCTTTCTACCTCTGAGCAACACTCTCAGACCTACTTTATATTTTATTTGGAAATAGGGTCTCTTAAGCCAGCAAGGCTGCCTTCGACCCTGCGTGATCTTCTTGTCTCCGCCTCCCAAGCACATGGATTACAAGAGTGAGCCACCATGCCAGGCTCAAGGTGGATTTGGTTGGATCTGTCTGCCTCTCCTGAACACTGGCTGCCGCCACCACCATCTTGGTCTCTACTAGAGTATGTTGTTGTTAAGGGTTCCTGTGCATGGGTGGCAGGAGCAGTCTGCTTTCTGATCTCTTCTGGGGTAACTCTCCAAAAATCACTTTTCTTTCAGTGGTGGGTGTCACAGTGCTGTCTTGCCTCTAATTCCACCATTTTCCACTCTCCCTCTCCTATATTTCAGATAGGAAATCATGACTGGAAATGTTTCTGTGTGTTGTCCCAATCAGCTATTAAATCAGAATCTGTTGTCCAGGGTTTCTCAGGGGCATGAATATCCTATTCGGCTGCTGCTAACCATCACTACTGCGGACATGGTCGCCAGTGCAGCTGCAACTACAGCCACTACCATCTTCCTCCCTCTTCAATATTTTCTAATAAAAGAAAACAGTAGGTGTCGTTTGAAGGGGTTGGGGACCCAAGTACTTAGTAGAAATGTGTTTTTTCTCCCTGCCAAGAGTGGAGACCCACAGCTTCACTACAGAAAGCGGGTTCTGTTGCTCTGAGTGCATCCAGCCCCAGTGCTGCGGCCAGGATTGCCCTTGGCTCTCTGGACGCATGGCCCCGGCTGACCTGAGCATGTGGGGCAGGTGGAGTCTACTTTCAAGGAGATTTCCTGAAAAGTTCAGGGTGAATAAGAATGAATTTACCTGCCTCTCCCTGATACTGGCTATTGCCGCCACTGCCGCCGCCATCTTGGCTCTCCTCCCGAGCATTTATTTTCTTAATCCATTCATCTATTGACAGACACTTAGGTTGGTTCCATAATTTGGCTATCATGGATATAAACATGGGTATGCATGCATCACTATAGTATTCTAACTTTATTCTGTTGGAAAGACCTTGAGCAATACAGTCTAACTCTGAGCTATAACCCCCCAATTTTTAATTTCTATTTTATAACAGGATCTCAACAAGCTACTTAGAGTCTTGCTAAGTTGCTAATGCTAGTCTCAAACTTGAGATCCTCTTGTCTTAGCCTCTCAAGTACTGTGATTACAGGGACACGCTACTATTCCCAGCTTCAGGTTCTTTTTCTTTTATACTGAGGATTGAATCCAGGGGCATTTTACCTCTGAGCTAAGCCCCCCATCCCTTTTCCTATTTTTCTTTTTAAATTTGAAACAGAATCTCACCAAGTTGCTGAAGGTCTTGCTCAATTGCTGAGGTTGGCCTCCTAAGTATTGTCTCACCTCCTAAGTACTGAGGTTACAGGCAGGTGTCAACAAGCCTGGCTATGTTTACCATTTTAAAAATTGCTTTTTATACCTGATATGCTTTAGAGACCTTTATATATAAGTGCATGGAAAACTAGGTTTTTCATATTAACTCTTTCATGATAGTCATACATTTCTTTATTAATTATATTTGTGGGTATTTAGATTATCTCTAAATGTTACTAAAAATAATGTTGCAGCAAATATCCCTCTCTGTCCTTTGATTTTACACACGTGAACACACACACACACACACACACACACACACACATACACGTATACTTTTAATGTACACAGCTACAAATAAATTTGCTGACTTAACTGCTCTGAATTTTGAATTTTGACAAATACTGACAAATTGCCTCCCAAATTTTCAAATTAATTTTCATTCCTGCTAAAAGTACAAAAGAATATCTATCACCCACATTCTATTACATCCCACTGGAACTTAATAAGCTTTCTTATTATCTTGCTCATCAGATGAATAGAAAATTATATGTCATACAATTCATTTTTCATTACTGCTATAGAATTTGAGTATTCCATATTCTTATTAATGCTTTATGTTCATTTTTATGAGTGTTATAAACTCATATTTCTCATTTTCTGTTAGTTTCCTTCTTATTTTCTTATTGGCTATTAATCCAATTTTAGCTACATATGCTCTACTTACTTCATCCTAGTATGTTATTTTCTCTTTGTTTAAAGGACTGTGTTGTCAAGTCTACCATCAGCTTTTATTATGACATCAATATTCTTGTTATGCTCCAGCGAACCTTATCACAAGACTCTTATATTGTGTTTTAATGTTCAAATATCTTCATTATGATTGTGTTTGCATTTTATTTTTATATATGATTTGAGGTAAAAGTAAAATTTAAATTTTACTTGTAAATGGATTGCCAATAATTCCAACACCAGCGATTAAATAACACCCTTTCTCTGTCATTTGGAAGTGCCTCCTTTATCATTTGATACATTCTTACATATCTACTGATTTGACTTCTAGTTTGTGGTTTCTATTATCTATTCATCTCTTACCACAGTAACAGCAAGCCAATTACAAAAATTTGAGGTGTATGTTAATAAACTTGTGGGTCTAGAATGGACTTTGCCAGTGTTCACTCATAGTGATCTATGAGGACACAGTCTCTAGTCAACAATGACTTGAGATTGAGGAGAAAGAATGTGATAGATAGAGTTAATTTACTTGGTTAAGCTGAGAAAACTGCTTCCCAGAACCCACTTTTCTTTTTTCTTCCATGAACGTGCAAAGGATTTGGGAGGAAATATGGAGCAGTGGTCACTAATTAGTAGGAGGTCTTTGAGGTGAGGTACAATGGCAGACCAATGCAGAGTTGCCCAATGGATGGCAGCATTGCCCTGGTTTATGTCTATCCCTTTTGTTGGCCAACACTGGAACCACAAGAGGCAACAATTCCAAAGACCTCTGCATATTCACAACTTTCATAACCCCACAGTGACAGCTGGACATGGCTTCCTGGATTTGCTAAAAGTATAGACTCAAGCCAGTTGTGGTGGCGCACACTTGTAAAACCAGCATTTAAGAGGCTGAGACAGGAGGATCACGGTTCTCAGGCAACCTCAGCTACTAAGTGAGGCCTTTTGCAAATTAATGGGACCTTGTTTCAAAATAAATAATAAAAAATTGGGCTGGGGATGTAGCTCAGAAGTAGAAGCCCCTGACTTCCATTCCCAGTACTGCAAAAAAAAAAAAAAAAAAAATTTTTTTTTTTAGACTCCTTTACTTGATTTTATTTTTCCAGGGGGATGGGCTAGTGACTCTCTCTCTCTCATTTACCATTTCTGCTATCTAGACTTTTATCTTCTCATCTTCTCTGATTTAATGCATAATCTTATTCCTTTCACAATTTCTCATTTTTTTAATACTTAGTAGTCTTGCTTCCCTGACTGAACCTTGAAAGATGTACTTATGTTAAAAAATAATGCTAATTTTTCCCAAACACTTGAAGTAGCATCAAAAAGAGAAATCTTAAAAAAAGAACTGTTATAAAAATTATGTTTAAGATAAACTATAAGCATCTATTTTGAATATCCAGCATGTATTTTTCCACATTGAGTTGCTATAATCCCCCTTTTAATTTTCTCTTAAATTGTAAAACATAAACAAATATACAAAAAAAAACTAAGAAAGTAAGCTTGAAGCAAGAGCATATTGCATGCCTTTTTTTTTCTAGATTCCCTTAGGAAAATTGTGGTACTTTAACAATATTTTAGAATTGACAAGGCCAGAAAAATAACAGTCCGTGAAAGCAGATCATGTTAGTATGTCATAAATAAATATAAAGATGAATAGTCGGTCTTTGCAAATAAAAGAAAGAAAACAGAAAAAACACATTTTTAATTTATTAGTAGCTAACTTTGTCTTCATGGATAAAAATCTCACCATATTTATGGCTTTTTATGTTGTAACTTATGACATCTAATTTTAGAGTAAAAATGAATTTCAGATTTCTAAATAAAAAATTAAAAATTTGAAAGATTTCAGTGAGATATAAGTAGTCACAAGGGAGGTATTTTCATGAAGATAAAAATGATTAAAATAAACTGAGCTTGGCTGGGCAGAGTGTCTCATGCGTGTAATGCCAGTACTTGGGATACAGAACATGTGGAAACTTGTTTAGGAAGAAGAATTAAATGAATGAATTTTCAGCTAAAAGAAAGAGATATGCCTGTAGAGCAAAGAAAAAGGAAAGAAAGAAAGAAAGAAAGAGAAGAAAGATCTTATTTAAAGACAATTTTATAGATATTCCTCTATCTTTTTTTTTTTTTTTTTTTTTGTGTGTGTGTGTGTGTGTGTGTGTGGGACTGGGGATGAAACCCAGGGCATTCTACCTCCAAATTACACCACCAACCCTATTTTTTTTATTCTTTATTTTGGAACTAGGTCTCACTGAGTTGCAAAGTGCCTCACTAAGTAGATTAAGCTATCTGTGAACTGCAAAATCTTCCTGTCTCAGCCTCTCAAATGCTGGGATTATAAGCATGCACCAACATCCCCAGCTTCTCTTTCCCGTCTAACAGATACACAACTCAGTTGGGTGGTATTGAGTTGTGTAAGGTGATTCATTAATCAGGATGTTCAGGTATCACCATACAAAGTGTCTGTGGTAGTCTGAATGTAGAACTCATGTAACAAGAAGTAATAAAAAATACACTACGAAGAGCAGTCAGTCAAATTAAAAATCTGACCACAGGAATTAGTGGGGTCACCGAAGTTACATAAAATAAGATAACCAGAAGTCTAGAAATGGTCACATATCTAAGTCACATACCTGACTGCAGAATAAAGGCAGAAATCTGGCAAAACTTTAGAATAACATAGGGATTGCTCTTTAATAATATTAGGTAAAAAGGGCATGGTGGTGCACATTTGTAATCCCAGACTTGAAATCCTGAGATAGAAGGATCACATATTTGTAGCCAACCTTTGCTAATAAGTGAGACCCTATTTTTTTTTTTTAAATTAAGGTTGAGGGTATAGCTCAGAGGGAGAATATCTCTGAGTTCAATCCCCATTACCATACACATGCACACCACACACACACACACACACAAACACACACACACACCCCACTACCACCACCACCACCACCACCACCAACAACAACAACAACAACAACAACACTAACACCACAAAATCAGATATAAATTTGGACAGGGAAAATTAAAATAACAGAAAATTAGATGGAGCTAGAGAACATTGTGCTAAGTGAAATCAGTTATTTTTAAGAAATCAAGGATCTTATGTTTTCTCTCATAGGTGTAAACTAGAAATAAAATAGTAAAGAAAAGAAAAGAGATTCCATGATAATAAGGACTGAGACCAATAGAAGAGTGGAAGGGGATTGGAACCAAGGGATAGAGGAGCAGAGGGGAAAAAAGGCTTAAGGAATATAACAAACCAAGTAAGATACTCAAAAATGAAGTTGTCACTCTTAACCTTACCAGCAGGTATGGGGAAGTGGGAGGGTGTAGTGAGTTAGGGTTAGGAGGGATCCACACTAAGATACTGTGTGCATGTACAAGTGTAGCAATTTGAATCTCATTGTTGAATATAATTATACTGCATCAATAAAATTCTAAAACAGTTAAAGAAATACTTTCCAGAAATGGCTATCAGGTGAATTCTTATTCACAGAAACATGACAGAAACTCATTTGTGAGATATTTTGCCAAATGACTTAAATGCCTGGATTCCAGAACCTACATTGTCCCACACTTATACACAGACTAGAGCCCGGATGTGGCGAAACTAAAATTTGTTTGGCTATGTCAGGTAACAATAAAGAGCTCTTAAAGATAGTGACCTATGGCATGCAGAAATGTGACCTCCCATATATGACCATGTTTTAATCCTTAGAACCTGTGAATAAATTGGGATACATGGAAAGGGGAAAAAGTTATGGTGTCAGATGGAATTAAGATTGCTAACCCAGAAACCTCATACTGAAGAGATTATTTTGGACTGCCAGGGTGTGCTCAAAGATATCATAGGTTTCTCAAAATGCAAAAAGATAAGCAGGATAAGTCAGTACCAGAGTGATGTAACGTAAGACCTAAACAACCAATGATCGTTTGAAAATGGAAGAGACCTTAAGTCAAAGAATGTGAGAGGCATAGAAAGCTAGAAAAGTCAAGACAATCTACTCTTCCTTAGAGCCTCAAAAAGAAATATAACCCAACTAAAACCTTGATTTTATTTAGTCAAATGAAACCCATTTCAGATTTATGAATTCCAAAACTGTAAAGCCATGCTTTGCCACTAAGGTTGTATTAATATGGTGCAATAATAATAGAAAATTAATGCATATATCAAACAGTAGCTGGTTATTGGCACAACAGTACTGCAGTCTTTCTCATCCTACCCTTAACATATATGCTTTTGGTGTCAAATTAATACAAGGGAAATATACAAAATACACAAAAGCCAAAGTGACCATAACCAAAGGTAATAATAGAAAAGACAGATTATGGGGTCAGAAATTTTTAAAAGTAGGTTTCTTTAAGAAGGTTTTGCTTCACATAAAACTGATTTATTTTGGGGCATACAGAGAACAATGGAACAACATTTATCTATCAACCATCAGTCAATCAATTAATATATCTATCATTTATCTATATATTGGTATTGGGGATCAAATTCAGGGGCATTATAACGCTGAGCTATGCACGCAGAGCTTTTTTATTTGAAAACAGGGTCTTGACAAGTTGATGAGAGTTTTGCTAATCTATTGAGGCTGGTCTCAAACCTGTGACCCTACTGCCTCAGCATTTCAAGTACTGGGGTTATAGGCAAGTGCCACCATGCCTGAGTACACTTTTAAAATTTTGAAATGGGTCTCACTAAGTTGCTAGTGGTCCTGCTAAGTTGCTGAAGCTGGTTTTGAACCTGTGATCCTGCCTCACCTCCCAAGTACTGGGATTACAAGCATGCACTCATCACACCCTCCTAAGAGAACATTTCAATTACAAAGACTCTTACGGAAAGAGCAGGAAGTAGAATCGAATGTCCTGATGGTAAGAACAGAGATATCTGGGAAAATGCCTGTGAAGAGTAGTAACATAAATAATGACTTTGTGTTGTGTAGAAGGCAATATTGTTCCGTCATCAGTTTGACACAGGTCTTATAGTGAAAGTCCAGGTACCATTTAGATGATGAAGACACAGTGACCAAGATACTGAGAGGAGTTGTATAGCTAGGTCATACGATGATTTTATTACTAGTCTTTTAAGAAACCTCCATATTGGTCTTCAACAGTGAGTGTACTAATATGTAATTCTACCAATATTTTATAAAAGTTCCTACTTCCCCACATCCTTGCCAACATTTATTATTGTTATTACTTTGTTGGGGATGTACTAGGAATTGAACCCAGGACATTCTACCTCTGAGCTATATCCCAAGCACTATTTTTATTTTGAAACAGAGTCTCACTAAGTTGCTGATATCCTCACTAAACTGCTGAGGCTGGCTTCAAACCAGTGTTTTTTTTTTTTTGTTTGTTTGTTTTTTGTCTCAAACTCCCAAGTACTAGGATAACAGGCATTTTTTTTGTACTTTTGAAGGTTGTCATTCTAAATGGAGTTTGATAGAAACTTAGTAAATTTTTTATTTATATTTCTCTAATTATTAAGGCTGTTGAACATTATTTTTTTGGCTATTTGTATTTCTTTTTCTTTTTCTTTTTCTTTTTTTTTTTTTTTTTGTGTGTGTGTGGTACTGGGAATTGAGCCCAGGGACAGTCTACCTACAAGCTACATCCCCAGCCCTATTTTTTATTCTTTATTTTGAAATAGGGTCTCACTAAGTTGTAGCCGGCCTCACTAAGTAGCTGAAGCTGCCCACAAACCTATGATCCTCCTGTCTCAGTCTCTCAAGTACAGGGATTACAAGCATACACCACCATGCCAGCTTGTATTTCTTATTTGAGAAGTATCTATTCAGTTTAATTACACATTTTTATTGTGTTCTTAGTGTTTATTTTTTATGTGTCTTTCTTGGTGCATTATCTTTTCACATCATAATGTAAACCATGTTAACAGTGACATACATGCGTATAGCACTTGATTCTTTCTTCCTCCCATCTCTCCAAATCCCCCCTTCCAAATACAGAGTACTGAGTATAGTCACACACACACACACACACACACACACACACACACACACACACATATATATATATATATATATATATGACTATACTACCATTGACTATATATATATATATATAATACTACCATTGACTCTCTCTCTCTCTCTCTCTCTCTCTCTCTCTCTCTCTCTATATATATATATATATATATATATATATAGTCAATGGTAGTATTTTCATTAATGAACCTCAGTCTTCTTCCTCCCCTACCCTTAGATCCCCTCCACTGCTCCACTGAGGTTTCTCCTCCATTATTTGGAGTTTTTCTTTCATCTCAATTATTTCCTAGCTTGCCCATATTAGAGGAAACATATGGCCCTTCACTTTCTGTGATTGGCTAATCTCACTTAACGTAATGTTCTCTAGGTCCATTTTCTTGCAAATAACATAATTTTATTCTGTCTTTATTGCTGAGTAGAATTTTATTATGTTTATTTTTCATAATTTTTCCTTAATTTTGTAATCCATTCATTTGTTAATGGACACCTGGATTGGTTCCATAATTTGGCTATTGTGAATTGTGCTACTATAAACATGGGCATGCATATATTACTGTAGTTCTCTAATTTCAACCTTTTTTGGTATAGACAAATCATAATGGTGGATTCATTCTAATTTTTCTAAGGAATCTCCATACTGATTTCCATAGTGACTGAACTAGTTTGCAATCCCACCAACAGTGTAAAAGAGTTTCTACTTCCTCACATCCTTGCCAACATTTATTGTTAATTGACTTCTTGATGATTGCCATTCTGATTGGGATTAGATGAAATTTCCGTGTAAATTTGATTTGCTTCACCCTGATTGCTAATGATGTTAAATATATTTTCATGTATCTATTAACCATTTGTATCACTTCTTTTGTGAAGTCTCTATTCAATTTGGTTGCCCATTTTTATTTGGTTATTCCTTTTCTGGTATAGTCTTTTACTTTATTTATATATTCTAGATATTAACCTTCTCTCAGAGGCACAACTGGTAAAGATCTCTCACTTCATAGGATTGTATTTGTTTTGTTTTGTTTAGTGTTACACTTATTGAGGAAGTCTCTATTAGTGCCTTTATAAATTGGAGAGTTAGACCTATTCCCTCTTCTATTAATTGCAAAGATTTTTATTTAATTTCTAGGTCTTTGTCACATCTTGAGTTGACTCTCTTGCAGTGGTAGAAGCAGGAGACTAATTCCAATTTTCTACATATGGATATCCATTTTGCCCAACATCATTTGTTGAAAGGCAGACTTTTCTCTAGCATTATTTTGGATTTTTAAAATCAACTGGTTATAAGTGGGAGTATTTGTTTCTGTATTTCCTATTATACTCTATTGCTCTGTGTCTGGTTTTATGCCAATATCAAGCTGGTTTTTATTATAATAGCTCTGTATTATAATTTGAAAATAAGGTATTGTGATATCTCCTGCATGGTTCTTATTTCTCAGAATTGTTTTGGCTATTCTTGGGCTTTTTGTTCTTCCATATGAATTTTAGGAGTATGTTTTCTTGCTCTGTGAATGCACTGAACCTGGAGATTGCTTTAGGTAGTATGACCATGTTGAAGATATTTATTCTTCCTATCCAAGAAGATAGTTCTTATCTGATTGACATATTTACCTATCACCTATGGGTTGAGAAATGCTACTGAGGAAACCAGAATTTTAAGTCCTAGTTTCTTGAACAATTCTACTTTTTTTTTAGGTACCAGGAATGGAACCCAGGGGCATTATACCTCTGAGCTACATGCTACACCCCAGCCCTATTTTTTTAGTCTTTTTAAAAATTTTTGAAAAAGAGTCTCACTGAGTTGTGAAGGGCCTCACTAAGTAGCTGAAGCTGTCCGTGAACTGTCATCCTCTGGTCTCTGCCTCCCAAATACTGGGATTACAAGTGTGGGCCACCATGACAAGCTTATTATTTTTATGCTCTGGAATCAGTATAATTAGGAAGTTTCTTTATGAAAATATAATTTATGCATTTTCAGTCTCTCATTTCATTGAACTAGAATTTGAAGAAAGAAAATATCTGTGTTATACTTGTCTCTAGTGCTTTTGCTCAACATTTTACTTTCAATAAAATTCATAATACCAAATCAAGTGTTAAAAATAGGAAAGAAAATAATTTTGATTTCGAAGAATATTACTGTGCAACTTAAATGCATATATTGTACAATATACTTTTGAATATGTGCTCTAGATAGGCATCATATTAAAGGGTTATTTCTTCAAATTCAGTAATTTAGGGAATGAAATGTCAATAATATGATAGTTTTGATTGTTAATTATGGAATTTCCTTCCCTAGCACCTAGCATACATGCACAGAACCTTCTATAAACATACTTTGTAGCTCTCATAATCCACTGTGTGGAGCCAGCTCTTGTTCTAGTGGCATAGATGATCATTTTCTAAGAAATTCCATTCTTATGTCCTTTAATAAAGAGTTCATTGAACTCACCCAGACTACTCTTTTATTAAGTTTCCAACTCAAATAGTCACTGGCAAACCCAGGTATATAGCATCATAGAGTCTCTAGTGCTACTTCTCTGGGAGGTTTTCAGATGAGGAGTTAGTTTATCTGTATTACACAAAAATAGTTGGGTTTTGGAAAGTATAAGTTTTCTTTTACAATAGGGCATAATTTTAGAATATGTTTTATTTTATAATTATCTCTTTAATTGGGGTTTTTACTATTAACTGTGATTGTTTTAAGGTAAGGATATGCAATTACAGAGAGGACTATAACCGAAACTTCAGTGTCACTATTAATACTACAAATCAAAATAAAAAATTTAAACAACAGTACTAAAAGATAGGTTTAAGTGGTGTTTATTGAGTAAAAGTTTCAATGTGTCACAGTTGGGAAGAAAGCAACAATTCCATTTAAAATGCATATTTTCCAAATGGCACTTAAAGAAAAGTGAGATGGAGATTAAAATAAATAAAATTGAAAAATAAGGTTGGTTTTCTGGATTATAAATGAGATCTCTATTAACAGAGTCATAAAACAAAAAAAAAAGTAAGTTAATTGGGCTGACTGTAGGAGGGGAAAATTATGTAAATGGGAACAGCCTTGTTAAAATAATCAAGACTAAGAGATTCACTGATTTGGAATTTAACAGTTTTTGAATTGCTAGGATAATTAATCCTTTTCTTTTGTAAGCTATTTTTTCAAAGAATTAGTGCCACTTGAAATAATTAAGGTGGGTTGGACAATATCTACATGAATTGAAAAATTGAAGCAATGCTATAGGTAGCAATATTTCAGAAAGGAAGATGTCCTAAAAATACTCTCAGAGAATATGAAGTAATATGATTCCTTTCTACCCCAGAGTTCCCACTTTTTAATGTAGTACTGCAACTAAATGCTAGCAGATAATAAAATTCACTACCCTCAGTTAGGGCAATGCTGCTGACAACTGGAGCTCCCATTTAGGTTGATGTCAACTTTTTGTTAATCTATATGAGCCTATTGCTAAAGCTACTTCATATTCACCTGCTCGGGTTGATAGGGATGTCAGGCAATATGTTCAGACCTAGAAAAATGTCCTGTTCTCAAAAAGTGTACAGCATATATGAGATCATAATATGTTAAGAAATAAAATACTAAAGTAATTTCTCCCACTTCTAGGTACAAGAAAACATACACATGCACACACACAAACACACATACACACATATACAAATATATATATATATATATATATATATATATATATATATATATACACACATACATATATATTCAGACACATATATAGTACTTTCAGGATCCAGAAAGTGCATACTTATACAACAAGAAAGAATATAGAAAAAATATATATATATATGCACATACACACATACACACAGAGACACATGTGTGAATGTATATTTCACACATGAAACAAAATAAGATAGAAATTTCTGGTAAGAACAATGAGTCTATTTTCATCTTGGTAATCAACATGTGTACCCTCTTCTAAAGAACTTATTCTAAAAGTGTTTGTACTTTTCAACACATTTCTATATTTTCTCCAGTTAGAAACCACTAAAATAATGTCAGGTTCTTGCTCATTTTTGGAGAATAAGCTCATCTGCATGTGTAAGTTAGGTGTGGGGTAAGAATAATAACTGCATAAGTTGGTCCTCTTGTCATTGACCTTGGAAAACTGTGGGAGAGAGATGACCCCATCATTTGTTTGTGCTCCCACAGTTACCTGTTAGAAGGGCTTGATTTTGAACTGTCCTCGGAGCTACTGCATTGCACTGCTTCTCCAGTAGTGTTTCAGACCGGATATTGAATTTGATCTTCATTGATAAAAGAGGCTGGCTGTTTATCTATAGCCTACATGCATTTTGTCTTATTCCACTTATCTTCTTTTACTACTTATGAACATGATTTGTTTAAAGATATAGCATACTTATTAGTCACTGACTCTATCTTGGAAAAGAGCCGAGGGTATCAATGCCAAATTAATGGGTAACAGCTCAGGTGTTTTATTTTGTAAATACAGCCTTTCTAGTTATAGTAACAACCTTGTTTATTATCTGTTTTATTCTATTGAGCCAAGTACCATAGCTAAATAAATTAGAACCCATTAATGAAAAAAAAAAGCACATTCATGGTGCATTTTTTTCCAAGAGTGTTCTTCAAAGTGAGAATAAACTAGTACAAGAAGCTAGGGCTAATAGATGTTTTAAAATACCAACTGCATATATCATATAGGGTTTAATATATTCACCAATAATTGTACTCATATTAAATATGTTCATTACTCTTTCAGAGATCTGTTAATGAAACTAAAATGTGACAAGGAAGTAGCTCAAAATAATCTTTTTCCTTTTTCTGTTAGTTTATAAAATGTAGAGGTGGTAAAATTCACAATATATAAAGATGTAATGGAAACTTCCTATCTTCTCATAAAACTAACTCAAAGTGGTATCTTTAAGACATTTTCCCCAGCAAGTGCTGTGAGCATTTATGTTACTGTCAACATGAATTATATTATGATGTGAGACTATAATGCATCAATGAAAGCATATTAAAATATTTCACCATTCTTTTAAAACAAAATTTTCATTAATTTCAAAATTACTATCTAAGCAATCATATGGAGATAAACATTAAGACTCAAATGCACATCCATATTTATACAGCACAATTTACAATAGACATATTATGGAACCACCCACAGGTGTTGGTCAGTAGATGAACATATTATGAAACTGTGGTATATACACACAAGGAAATTTTACTCAACCAAAAAGAACAAAATTACACCATTTAAA
Source organism: Muscardinus avellanarius (assembly GCF_963383645.1). Lineage (NCBI taxonomy): Eukaryota > Metazoa > Chordata > Mammalia > Rodentia > Gliridae > Muscardinus > Muscardinus avellanarius. The sequence goes on along the minus strand of NC_137787.1, from coordinate 95,268,938 downwards.
GGAAAATGGTTGGAAATAGAGACTATTATACTGAGATTAGCCAGTCTCAGAAAGTGAATAGTTGTGCTTTCTCTAACATGTGGAAGCTAAAGAGAAATTGGGAAATAAAGGGCTTTTCAGATAAATGAGGAAAAAATTTTAGTAAAATACTGGAAGGGAATTAGAGGAGGATGGGAAAAGGCAAAAGGAGTCTTAATGAAAGATGAAGTTAAATTACTGCTATGTACACATAAAAAGTATTGAAAATAATCCCAATAATATATACCAGGAGAGGGAAATGGGTGCCATCCAGAGGGAAACGCACCATGTGCTATGTGCATGTAAGTTCTATCACTTTGAATTACGATGTATAATTACAATGCACCAATAAAAGTATATTTTGAAAAAAGACTCAAGCAGATAAGAGGTTGTTTATGTATGCAAGTTGTAGAAGAGCCAATATAATTTAAAAGAATATTCGATCTCACTTGTAAGCATAGATGAAAGTTAAAACCCAGGATCATTCTACCTCCGAGCTACATCCCCAGCCCTATTCTTTATTTTTTTGAAACAGATCTCACTGAGTTGCAAAGGGCCTCACTAAGTAGCTGAGGCTGTCTGTGAAACACAATCCTCCTGTCTTAGCCTCCCAAATGCTGGGATTACAAACATATACCATCACACCCGGCTTAAAACTTTATTTTTTATTTGCATACCAACAGAGATAACATGAAATACAGGTGAATATGCAATGAAATAAGAATACTAAAACATAGTAGATGTATGCAAAAATGTGTGTAAATTTCTGGAAATTAATTGAATGATACATGTGACTGTCTTTAAAAATGTTCACAATTTTTATCCAAAAAAACAACCTAGAGCATAAAAATGTCTATTACTAAAAATGTTTTTAGGTGGCATTTTATAAACATATAAAAATGGAAGAAACTAAATTCCCCAAGCCAAAGGAAGGGTTTGCAGGAACCCCAGTACCACCAAAATAATAAATAAATAAATAAATAAATAAATAAATAAATAAATAAATATTTACTATTTTAAGATGAAATGTTTCATGTATATGTTTATGAATATATATGCATGTGTATGCATACATATGTTTCAAAAGCATGCAATTGCTTTACTCCTTTTATTTGATTACAAAGAAGCTTTTCCTTATCAAATATTAACAATATTTCATTATCAATGGCTATCCTTTTTTAAAATTAGCAGGTTCTTTTTTATCTATGCTTATTTGGTCTCAGCATATGACTTTAGTTATGAAAAATATCTCACCAATTATGAATGTGTTTTGGTTAAGAGCCTTAATTTTCTAAGACAACAATAACTTCATCATCAATATGATTACCAAAACATATGGCTCATGCCTGGCTTGGTGGTCTACTCCTGTCATTTTAGGCTCTTGCACAGCTGAGGCAGGGGAAAACAAGTTAGAGTCTAGCCTGGGCAACTTTGGGAGACACTGTCTTCAAATAAAAATAAAAAGAACTTGCGATGTAAGTTAGAGTAGAGCACTCCTGGGTTCAATTCCTCATGGCATTAGGAAATAAACAAAAAAACATGACTTTTCCTAAATGTCATTACAGCCTAATAAAACCTCAAGTTCTAATCAGGAACAAAAACTTTAAGCCTTCAATTCTTTATCAAAAATAGAAACGCATATCAGAAAAAATGTAGAAGTGGTTGTCTAAAAGTTGTAACAGCTAACATTTCCTTAGACTGGTGATTTTCCAATTCTTTTTTCTTTTGTGTGTGTGTGTGTGTGTGTGTGTGTGTGTGTGTGTGTGTGTGTGTGTGTGGTACCAGCTATTGAACCCAGGGTCATTCTACGCTACACCACCAGGTCTATTTTTTGGCATCTTACACTTTTTAAATAATTTAATAATTAATATTGATGGTGAGACTGATATACAATGCAATTATTTATTTTACAAGGAGATTCTGTACATCAGGAAAGCATCTTGAAGACTGTTCACCAGGTTTTTTTTTTTTTTTCTTATTTACATTGTGACTGTGAGTTTCCTACTTATTTTTTATTTCACAAAAGGACTTACCTAAGTTAACTTCCACTGGTCTGGAACCAGCAATCCTAAATACTAGGATTACAGGTGTGTTTCACCATGCCTACTTTCTGTTTGTTTGTTTCTTTGTTTTTAATGGAAAGAACATTTCGTACTTCTCATCCAGCATCTATGTGATTGCCTCTCTTCTTTCTTACTCTTTAATAAATCCTACACCTTATCTCCCTGAAGGAAATTTCTGACTGGCTTCCAAGTATCTCCTGGAATTTGTGGAATATCATATGAAAACTAATGCTTTGGACAGCTTAATATATCAAAAGAGTATAACTTAGAGTACATTTGGATCAAAATTTTAAATAAGTCTAATTAATGACCCATGAGAGAATTTCTCTAAGATCAAAGTTTCAGGAAAAAAATACCTTAGTCTAAATAGGCAGTTTGCGCCGGGCGTGGTGGCACACGCTTGTAATCCCCGCGCTTTGGAGGCTGAGACAGGATCACATGGGTTCAAAGTCAGCCTCAGCTACTTAGTGAGGCTCTCAGCAACTTAGTGAGACCCTGATTCCAAATAAATATAAAAAAAGGTCTGGGACTATAGCCCGGAGGTAGAAAGCCTCTGGGTTCCACCCCCAGTACCACCACAAAAATAAAATAAAATAAATAAATAAATAAATAAATAAATAAATAAATAGGCAGTTTTCTGGGAAGAATCTGATTGTAACAATCCTCTGCCTTGACCAATAGGAGCGTTAGTACCATGAGCAGCTGAATAGGATGTCATGGTGAGAATTCCTGGTACTTAATGAGAACTCTTCATGCTCCTGCATATCTTTTTCTTTCATCCTCAGTCATTTATTGTTCATAATATTTTAAAATATAATTAAAGCAGAAAATAAAGCTGATTTTTTTTTTTTTTTTTTTTTTTTTTTTTTTTTTTGGTGGTACTGGGGTTCCTGGAAACCCTTCTACCTCCGGGCTACAAGGGAGGCTGGCTTCGAACCTGCACGATCCTCCTGTCTCTGCCTCCCAAGCGCGGGGATTACAAGCATGCGCCACCACACCTGGCAGTTTCTTAATCTTTAAAAGGTGCATATACACAGAGACGCACAGGACTGACCTCAGAAATAGTCAAGACAATCTTATTTGCCATCATTTTTCCAATATTTTTCTGAATATATTTTCTATCATTCATTCATTTACTCATTCATTTGTTCAAAGTATTTGTATAATATACCTGGACATGTTCAGCTCTTTGAGAGTAGGGTTACAATAGAAAACCACACTCAGCTTGTAATCTCAGATTCAAGGAAGCATTTACTACAACCTAAATACTACAGCAGGCAATATTTGACCTCAATCCAAAAGCATTTCAACAGTTTTCTTTAATAAGTTTAAAAAGACTCAATGAATTAAAGTCAAAAACTGAAATCTGTTTAACTCAAATAAGCAAATGATTTAAAAATGAGGCCAATATAATTTCAAATCAATAGAGTTTATATGCATTCTTACTGGGTTCTTTTAATACACTGTGTGATTTCATTTTCTCTAATGCATTTTATTAAAAACCATTCAATGCGGTATATCTCAACCAAAATTAAGGTTGATGGAGTACTGCAGCCTCTTTTTAAAGGAATGGAAGATTTTTTTTCCTTTCTCTCTCTCTCTCCCTCTCTCTTTCTCTAAGCCATTTATGTAGACATTGTTTGATTGGGTCAGGCTATTAATATCAATATCAATAAAGCAGAGCCATGAGTTTGCCTGCCCAGTAATGCTATTTCCATCTTAAAGATAATTATAAATCAATTATTAAATCACATTCAACTGAATTTTAAATAAAAAGAACAAAACAGACAACTGATAAATGAAAACTATATAGAAACTCTTATGGACTTTTTTCAAAATCTTTTCTACTTTATCATAAGCATTATTATTCATCATTTTGAACTTTTATATTAAACAGAAAAGTAAAGTTTTAAGATTCCAAAGGATATTTGATTACATATAACATTCTTAGCCTTTTATTTCCTTTGTTATAGGGGGGTATTTAGAACTGCTCTACAATTTTTTTTTGGTAAAGATTAAATGGGATAATAAATTTAAAGTGCTTTGCATAAGGCCTAGAATATTGTAATAGATCAATTAATGATAGCTGTTATTATTAATTGAAACATTTAAAGTGCATTTTGTTAGTTAATCATTACCTTAGTTAAGTATTTTTTATTTGGATCCTTATTCTCTAACCCAATAAAATTTCTTTATTTTTGAAAAAGATATAAATTTTATTTATTTTCAACAAGTTGGCCCTGTTAATACAGCTACAAAGATGGAATTCAAAGCCAGATCTGGCCACAAAGTCAGTATTCTACACTCTAAGTTAATATCCTCTCATGTAAGTTGCAGAAATCTCTTGAGGCAGAAAAGGAAAGAAAAGACAGATACATTCATATAATACAGATATTTTGCTCCAAATAGATCAATATAAATATACTCTATCTTCCAAAATCACTTAAAGCATCTTATACTTCAAATAAAAGTGTTCAAAACTTTAGCAATTTTAAAATGTCTGACCTTGCCGGGCGTGGTGGCCATGCTTGTAATCCCCGCGCTTGGGAGGCGGAGACAGGAGGATCTCGCTGTTTCGGAGCCAGCCTCCCTGGCTTAAGAGACTCTGTTTCCACATAAAAATGTTAAAAAATAGGTCTGGGAGTGTAGCTCGTGGGAGTGTATCCCGGAGGTAGGAGGGCTTCCAGGAACCCCAGTACCACCAAAAAAAAAAAAAAAAAAAAAAAAAAAATATATATATATATATATATATATATATATATATATATATATATATATATATATATATCTGACCTCAAATCACACTACCCAGAGTTCTATATGAAATTCCAAAGTTGAATTTGAAGGAGTACTAACAAACAGGAATGCTGCCAGAAAACAAGTGTAATCTGCACGTAATGATTATTATTATTTATTCCATCCACTTTAAATTTAACACATGCTCTATGCCTGGTGCTATTCTTATACTTCATAAATTTCCTCACTATATTCTCACAATATTTCAGAAACTCTCATGTAATTTTTTGTTTGTGTGTTTTACATGGAACAAATAGCTGGGCATGATGGTGCACACTTGTAATCCCAGTACTTGGAAGGATGAGATAAAATGGTCACTGGTTTGTGGCCAGGCTCAGCTATTTGTGAGGCCCTTCACAACTTAATGAGCCCCTGTTTCAGAATAAAGAATAAAAAACTGGGCTGGGGTTATAGCTCAGAGGTAGAATGCCTCTGGGTTCAATCCTCAGTACCACATACAAAACAAAGCAACCCCCAAAAGATACAAGGAACAAAACTAGTGCTCAGAATGATTAAAACATCTAAGTGTGTGTATAATATTTAGCTAATGTGAACAAGGATTAAGTTTACCTGACAACATAGCCAGTATAATTCCCCTCCTATTGCCTTGCAGTAATAAAAGAGGAAGTTCAGTACTAAAGAATACACAAATTAGAAGGATTAGACTTATATCACAAAATTCTGAAGGAAGAATCTAGAAGAATAAATGTTGAAGACCCATTTTTTCACAATAAGGATCTGTGTATGTGTGTGTGTGTGTGTGTGTGTGTGTGTGTGTGTGTGTGTGGTGCTGGTGATTGAACCTAGGGACATTCTACCTCCAAGCTCTACCCTCAGCCCTGTTTTTTATTTCTTATTTTGAAACAAGGTCTCACTAAGTTACTAAGGGCCTCACTAAGTATCTAGGCTGGCTGTCTCAAATCCTCCTGTCTCAGCCTCCCAAGTGTGCACTACCTACCACGCCTGCCTTTGCGAAATAAGGGTTTTTTCTACTGACTAAGGCAGTTGAATACATAATGTCAAGCCAAGTCAAAATGATGATCTATCGCTCAGTGCAACTTTTCCCACTGTTTCCAGGATCTGACTGAAGGAGTTCACACTTGTAGGAGAATGGCTGAAACTTGAGAAGATTATGTTAAGTGAGATCAGCCAGTGTCAGATATTCATTATCAAGAATACTATATTTTCTCTCATATATGGAAGTTAAAGAGAAAACAGAAAACAAAAAGGACTTCAGACAAAACATGAGAGATAAGTAGTGGAAGGGTATGAGTGGAAGAAGGAGAGGACGTTTGATGAAGAAAACAGTTCAAATATTACTATCTATATATGAAGGTATCACTATCAAACTCATGAACAGGGAGGAAGGGGGGAGTGAATTCAGAGAGAAATACACCAAGAGATATGTGCATATTTGAATGTATTACTTTGGATATCAGTATGATGTATAATTGCAAGGCACCAAGAAAATTATATAAAAAGAAAAAAGGTATTCAAGTTGGTTGTTTACTTAATTCAATATAAATTTTCAAAATCCCAACACTGCTCCATGTGTGACAGTAGATAGAGAAGGCATGAAAATAAGATGCTATTTTTAGTGCATGTCTGCAACAGAAATAAAAATATACTGTAGCATCATAATAACACAGGGAATTTCACATGCTAGGCAAGGTCTCTACCACTGCACTATACACTGGCGCACAAATAGCATGGTCTCATGGCTCTCATATGTTTGGGATAGGATAGAGTGTCACACATATGTTATAAAAGTATACCTGTACTATAGAATAGTAATTTTCTTTATAGGTAAAAATGTGAAATATAAAGGACTTCAATAACTTCCCGGAAGATACCCAGTTTATGAGTGACAAAGTTGTGTTTAAAATTTAGGTCAGACTGGCCCCAAAGATTTACTATTAAATGTTAAGCATTTCATTGTAAAATGTTTATCAAATGGTCAATAAAGCAAAAGAAAAGCTATCCAAAGTCTCCCAAAGAAGAAACATAGATGTAAATACTGTTCTAGTTTATTTTTTTCCATAAGGCCAGAGTTATACATAAGAATTCACTTTTGAGATCAATTTGAACTAGCTATTTCTTTTTTTAGGTTCTAATAAACACTTTGGGAAATCATTAGTAAGAAAAGAGAGCAAATCACACTGCTTTGTGGTAACCAAGTGATGCATTTCATAGTAACTTATTTTCCTTTCATCAAAAGTCCTGAGATGTGAGAAAGCCTCTCTAGAAGAGGCAGCATCTAATATTCTGAGATCTCATGGGATAGAACTGGCATCAGTAGAGAGATGCTACAGGGAAAATAACTCTGACTTAATATGAGAAAGAAATTTCTGTCAAGTTGGAAAATAAGCTACCTTAAGAACTGTGTGGTTTCCACATTGTTGAAGAAGCACTTCTAGAGACAGAGAACCCATTATCAAAGTTATAGAAAAGAACTTTTAAAGCTCCTTCCATGAAGGTGTAGGCTTTGCTGGGGGTATTATTTCCATTGCAATTCCATGGTTTTACTTTGGAGTAGAAAAGCAGTCATAGAGAATAGGAAAGTGAATGGATGTGACTGTGTTTTAATGAAACTATTTAGACAAACAGGCTACTGGTTATAATAAGCCTGTGGGATGAAGTTTATGTTCTATGATGTTCTGTTAACGAGGTATGCTCACCCTTATTATGAAATCTCCACATTTCAGTTACTTAATACAGACATTTGCAAACAAGGAGACACAGGCCTATTTTTTCATGGCCTGTTTTTGCATGCCTCTAAAGATAAAAATAGTTTTGGTTTTGCTTGTTTTATTTTTTAGAGAAAAAAGAAGGGGATGGAAATGAAAGAAAGTCAAAAGGAAAAGCAGAGACAGTGGCCAATAAAGCTCAAAAAAAGTTATAAAATGGACATTACATAGAAAAAGTGTGCTGACCCAAGCATGAGTGCCTTATGAGATAGTTTTCTTCTAAACAGATTTAAAGATTAAAGTACTTTGCCTTTGGTAATTCTGAAGTCTTCTATATGTGACCTAAAATTGCACTGTGGTTTGGGGGAAATTTTGAGAAAGATGCAGAGGATAAATATTTTTTTTCAAGAAATAATGCTAATTTTTGTTCATGTTTCATTAGGCAGAGTTAACCATATTTTTCTGCTTAGATTTTTTAAAAAGATTAGAATATAATACACTTAGCTGAATATCTCTCTCCCTGTACCTATTTTCATTATGGATGAAGAACAAAATACACAAATATTTCACCAAAGATTAGCTGTTTCCACGATGAAGAAATACACATATAATTTTGAGATATGGAATATGGTAATACTTCATGGACATTTTAATTATAAAACATGACATTTTTATGTTTGTACAATCCCCAAAGTAGTATGCATTCAATATCTATTGACTGAACACAGAATGAGTCTAACACTTTCACATAACTTCTTTTTTTCTTTGTTTTTATCAGAAATATCAGGAGAGTTTCCTAAACACAGCATCTAATTACTTTTGTCTCATATAGTTTCTCTTATATTTATGCTTATATAATCTGTTTTACACACTTGTATGAGAGTTACATGTTTAAGTTTCATGAGATATTTACATCAAATTAATTAGGAATCATGTAAGCCTTTGTGGGGGTCTGGGAAATAACAGCAAATTGATCATTCACTTTTAGAATATTTCACTTTACTTATTATTTTCCGTATTTTACTTCATTGACTTTAGTTTTATGTTTCTAAAGTGTCTAGTAATAAAAGATGTAAAACACAATTTTTCAAAATGGTATTTTATTTTATCACAAATTTAATACTCATTCTAGTATATTTTAACAGGAGAGAGAGAGAGAGAGAGAGAGAGAGAGAGAGAGAGAGAGAGAGAGAGAGAGATAGATGTGAAATAAATATTGCTATATTCCATGGCAAACATCCTTAAATATGTGAGAAACAAATTGAGAAAACATTAAAAACAAATCTCAATTCTTTAAGTAAAAATAACAGTGAGAGTAACTGAAACTTTAGATATGTGATCAACAAAATAAAATCAGACAAAACCAAGGGATCACAGAATCAATTGTGAATTAAGTAGAAAAATCAACTTAAATTACACTTTAGAATTTATTAAGACAACGAAAGAAATACAATTCTACATGATTAACTGAAGTTGTTTTAAGAAAATGAAATCAATCAATATTGCAAATCACCAGTAGTGGATCTACTCTGTATCATGGGAATGTTATTGAATGACACTATTCCTTATAAGCTGAATTCTTTAAAACAATAGAAAAATTAGGTAGAAACAAGATAAGTCAAAGTAGTAACAAAAGGTATTGCTATATTTTTAACTGCTTTCATGTATATGGAGAACTGTGAAATTTCAGATATTTACTTGAAAAATTATTACCATTAGCTGGGTGCATACCTGTAATCCCAGTACTTGGGAGGCTGAGAAAAGAGGATTGTAGGTTTAAGAACAGCCTTAGCAATGCAGTAAAACCTTGTATAAAAGTTTAAAAAAAGAGTTGAGTGATAATTCAGGGATAGATACCCTCTGGGGTAAATTCCTATTTCCAAGAAAAAGAGTGTTACTTCCATTAAGTTTGGAAAAATAAAATACTTTGTCAAAGAAATACCTAGAAAAAAAGTGTGTGTGTGTGTGTGTGTGTGTGTGTGTGTGTGTGTGTGTGTGTGCTTGAAAATGGCCTGGTGCATGCAAAATACCTGTACTTTACAACTGAGCTGTTTCTCCAGTCCTGGAAAGTTGTTCTTAAGCCTGGTTTTCTTAGCTTTATCATATATCATATCATGAGAAGCCCCAGAGGTAGTTACCAGGCAGAAAGTCATATTCTGTTATGTTAACCATTTTTTATAATGACATAAGTGTTGGTTTGAATGTTGACTTAGAGGGTTTATTTGTTAAAATGAATGGTTAAACAGCTGAAGACATCTGGAGTCATCAAATCAGAACCTTAATTTCATTTAACTGTACAGAAGGAAAATTACTATCTATTTTCTCAGTGAAATCTTGCTACAGTTGAGGTACTGTCTGGCAAAACTGTCATTGCTCTACATGCTGAGATACTTTGATGGAAACACTACCTTTCTCCTCATTGAAAAAGATTATCAAATCTTTTGAGGACTTACTGATAACTTCATTTTCCTACAGCCATGTGTGCTGACCTTCTCTAGACCAAGGGGTTATATCCTCTGGCTAAGGATGTGGCTCTCTCTGTTCCAGATGGTAAAAAAAAGGCAACACATGATATATGCTGCTACTTTTATTAGATTACATTAGGACAACTAAAAATAAGATAATCTAAGTTCTGTACCAGGTTTGTAACTACTTCTGTAAATCTTAATAACCCTGTGATATAGTTCAGTCTACTCCAACAATGGCCCCCTACAAAACCATATCATGCACCTGCTCTTCCAGAAACAAAATTTACCCCATTTCCCAAAAAGAATGTAAAATACTCATTAGTCAAAAGAAAAAAAAAACAACATTTCAAATTCAAGCAGAAAATTAGACATTAGGGGAATAAGTGAGTTATATTGAACTTAGCCTGTTTTTTTCCACACATCTAGAAGAAAGCTTTGTAATTTTGCTGTTTTTGTTCATGCCTATATCTTACCTGATACAACAATACTAAGCCACATTGATACTTTACAAAAGTCTTTTTTGACATCTATATTTCTTTGTCCATTTGTGAAAAAGCCAAGTTCACATCTTGTGGCTAATAACAGAATTTCTTCTGGTGCAAATCCAGTAGAGTTCAGTATAATAACAAGCTTTAAACTCTTATGCATGAACCACAGAAGCTATATGAGCAAAGTCATCTAAAGTAGTCTTCGAGTCAAATATTTTGGAACTGAGAGTCACATGCTTAAAAATACCATTTGTACCGTCTTCATATTCTCTGGCTTTCCCTGCAGATAGCTTCCTTACATACCAGTGGTTTCTTTTAACTGCCTGAGAGCACTCTCTAGCCAAGGGGTCATGAATATAGAGAGGGAAAGAAATGCTAAGAAATTAATGTAGAACTAACTGAGACCATCAAGATTTCCTGTATTTTGATTTCTGACATAGTTAGCTCAGGGTCTTCAGAGTGATTATTTCAAGCTATCAGGACAAAGCAGCAGAGCTTCTTGTATTTAGCCCAAGTAATTATGCATATATTTCTACTCTATCCTGTTGATCAAAGCAGTCATAATACAGATTACATTAAAACCCTTATAAAACCACTGAGTAAATAGATTTTATTTCTCAAAGAGAAATGTGTCAAAGAATTTGTGCTTATTCTTTATTCAACTGCTCCATATTTTATTGGATAATATTAAATGAAAATTTTTGAGCTCATATTATTTACTCAAAGACTATTTTCCCAATTTTATTTTATATTTTAGTTTTTTTTTTACTAGTGAATTGCAGCTATATATCTTAATGGAGTACAAGATGGTAGAGGCATATTATGTTTTGGAGTAGACACACAAAGGCAATCTGACTTTTAATAATACTCTTTCAAATTAAAAATATTCCTGGGCAAAATTAGGTAAGATAATTCTCATGCTAAACTACTGCTTGATGATCAATTACTTATAAACACTACATAGGTTGGATGTTATTTCCTTATTTATAGGATCATTTTTGTTCCTCCAATAATTTTTCCCTTTTTCTTACAAAAAAGCCTGGAAATTTTTCCATCTTTTTAGTTTAGTTTTACACAGATAAAATTACAATGATTTTGACCCATCCATTTTCCTACAAATGACATAACTTTGTTCTTTATTGCTGAGTGAAATTACATTATTTGTATAACCCATAATTTTGCCATCCATTCATTTGTTGACAGCATCTAGATTGGTTCCACACTTTGGCTATTGTGATTTGTCGTGCTATAACATGGATATGCAAGTGTTACTATAATACACTAAAATATGTTGAGATTATCCAGTCACAGAAAGTGAATGGTAATATGCTTATTCTCATATGTGGAAACAAGGGAGTAAACCAAATACAGATGGACTTTAGACAATAGAGGAGAAACCACAGTGGTGTGAGAGGTGATCTAGGGGAAAGGAGAGAGTGGTGGGGTGGAAAGGAAGCACTAATAAAGAAAACACTTCCATTGAGGTTATGCACATATGTGAGAATGGAGAAGGGATAAGGTAGGGAGGGAGCCAGGGGAAAGTTCACAAAAAGCTGTATGCATGTGTGTCCCTATCACTGTGAGCTACATCAAGATGTGAGCCTACAATCTACCAATAAATGTACATGCATTTCTCTACCATTGTGTCCTCCATTATGATGTATGACTACAATGCAACAATAAAATATAAAAATAAAAATATATGCAAAAAAAACATATATATATGCAATGATCCCATTAGCTGAGAGTGGAAATGAGTGAGACTCCCCTAGCAACTAGTAGCTATCAAATAATCTTGACTTTCTTATTCATTGGAGTAGCCAAAGTATAAAAAATATATGCTTCAGAAATATTATGAACAATATTATAAGTATATAGTTTGGAGTGATGTTACTGCCTATTAGATATTCATTGCATGAGATTTATAAATAAAACCTAAACATGCAAAGGATAATTTTATTATGTGTGTCTTTAAAAAGGGAATTGGGAAAATTTGAAACATGTTCTGAAACTAATAAATGTACTGCTAAGATAAGAAGCAAGAAAAAGTACTGTGTGAAAGCCTAATATATTTGTATCACAGGCAAACTTTTTCTTGATTTGTTGGGAAGTCATAAATCTAATGCGTACAAATACTTCTACATCCTGGACCTATGTAGTTCAGATGCAGAGCACTGTTACAGTTAAAATAGCACAGTCCATGAAGACAGAAAAAAATTCCAGGTAATTCAAGTCCTTTTTTGACTTGTACTTCCTGAAACTCCATGAAAGTGATAAAGAGTTCAGAGCAGTAAAATCACTGCTCTTTTCTTTTTATTTTTCTTTGTCTCTGACAACCTCCCCCACCCCCAACACCTTCCTCATCTCTCATTTCAAAAGCTTCTCCTTCAAAAGTCTTCATTTAAAATCCCTAGCCTGACTGACTTCTATTCACACATTTCCTTTTAATTTTATTCTTCCTTTTTGATTTTTGGAAATTGAGGAAGTCTCTTTGGTAAGGGCTGGCAAACATAAGGCAGATAATGCCCAAGGATATGAGCTCACAGGTGATAACACTCATTCCAACTATTGTGTTTATTCCAGATTATACGTTCTGTATATCACTTAATTGGTCATCTACACAAGATCTAACATCCCTTAGCTTTATAAATATTCTCTCTTTGAGAAAGTATAGGAAAAGGGGAAAGTTGGAAAAGATGAACGATTCTACTCAAATATCTGACACCCTTCATTCCTATCCAACTGTGTCTTGGATAGGTAGAAGAGTAGATAGCTACACAGAGACAAAGGTCAAAGAGAAGTTAAACCTATGCTGGATATTTAGTCAACTTCTCACACTAGAAGCCAAATCAAGAGGTTCAGGTTTCATTCTCTGTATCTCCAACCATGTTAGTTTTGAAAGTTAATAAAGTATACATTTGACTTCTGCAGGAAGAGGTCATCCTGTTTTATTGTAGAGAATCATGAATAAGCAGCAACTGGGGAAGTACCGAAAGGACAAGCCTCCAGCACTGCAAACATGATGTTGACTGCTTGGAGATCCCCTTCATGTGTTCTTTTGTGTTTTTATGGGGGGTGGTTTTTGTTGCACAGGCAAAGCTCCTTAATTGGAGGTGAAGGTAGAGAAGAAATTATCTGGGAACATGAACATGTTAATAAATGTCAACCCTTCTCATTTTCTTTCATGCTTTTTGAGAAAGTTCTTGGCAAAAAATACTCCACATTAAAATGTATTTCTCAATCTTCCTGCATTTTCTTTCTTTTTTCTTTTTTTATAAAATATATGAAACCCTGTTTGGATTTCATGAAATCTCAGCTGAATCCACTACAGCAATGCATTTCAAAACCTTAGAATTGAGAAATCATGGCTTTTTGAAAATGAAATACATTATGGGGTACATCCAGAGTATGAGGTTAAAAAACTTAAAAAAAAAAAAAAAACACTGCCTGCCAACTGTGATCCTCCTCTTAGCCTCCCAAATCCTTAGACTACAGATGTGTGACACCATACCTGGATCTTATAAGATTTTAAAACTTATAAAAGTTTTAAAACTAATTTTGGTTTAAATAAACCCTTTTTATATATTTGCTTTGCAACACTCTATGACCATGAGAATATATCACCAGCACTTTCCTTTAGGAAGAACTTTGAGCTTTAAAAACTTCATGATAGGCCGGGTAGGCCGGGTGTGGTGGCGCACGCTTGTAATCCCCACGCTTGGGAGGCAGAGACAGGAGGATCACACAGGTTCGAAGCCAGCCGCGCTGGCTTAAGAGACCCTGTTTCCAAATAGGAATATAAAAAGTAGGTGTCTGGGAGGGTAGCCTGGAGGTACAAGGGTTTCCAATAACCCAACACCACCAAAAAACAAAACAAAACAAAACAAAAAAACTTCATGATAAGCCAGGGCTGGTGGTGCACGCTTGTAATCCCAGTACTTAGAGGCTGAGATAAGAGGATAGCAGATAGCAGGTTTGAAGCCAGCCTCAGCAACTTAGCGAGGCCCTTAACAACTTAGCGAAACCCTGTTTCCAAATAAAAAATAAATAGGTCTAGGGTGTAGCTCAGAGATAGAAGATCACTGGGTTTCATCCACAGTAGCACACACACACACACACACACACACACACACACACACACCCTTAATGATAAATTCATGTCTGTGCCTTATTGATTGAATTTAATTTCATCTTTGGCCAATCACCAATCCACTACCCACTTTGATGCGCACACACATATGCAGGGGAGGAAAAGATCCTGAAGAAAAACAGCCACCAGATACTTTCTTATAAAAAAAGTACCGAAATTTTTTATATACACATAATTCTATAACTACAGTTGTAACTATAACTATATGAGATATAAAAGTGGAACTGGCAAACGGCTGATACCCTTTTACACAGTGATGGGTACAAATTAGGACTCTGTGTTCCCACGACTATTTTTATTCAGAGGACCTCATCTCTCAGTAATCTGCATTTTGGCCTCCTAAATTCCCCCTTTGCGTTTCAGTTTTGTTGAACAGGTGTTTATTATAATCTGATTTTCAAGTCCCTCTGGCTGTGGTTTATTATAGAATTTACCCTAAAAATAACATACTGTCACAGTAAAAAATAGACTGTCCCTTAGAGATTAATA
This sequence comes from Muscardinus avellanarius, assembly GCF_963383645.1. Classification (NCBI taxonomy): domain Eukaryota; kingdom Metazoa; phylum Chordata; class Mammalia; order Rodentia; family Gliridae; genus Muscardinus; species Muscardinus avellanarius. The sequence goes on along the minus strand of NC_137787.1, from coordinate 95,253,779 downwards.
TTCACATTAAAACACGTCATGTGTGATGTAGGAAAAGCCTGAATTAGAGGAAAATTTTTAGTCTTAAATATACTAGTAAATAAAAAAATGCTGAGAATCAATTACCTAGATGTCCTCAATAAATTACAAATATCAAATAAAGATAAAAATTAGTGTTGTAGCCAGGCATGGTGGCACACACTTGTAATCCCCGCGCTTGGGAGGCAGAGACAGGAGGATCGTGCTGGTTTGGACCCTGTTTCCAAAAATAAAAAAAGTATAAAAATAGGTGTGGGAGTGTAGCCCAGAGGTAGAAGAGCTTCCAGGAACCCCAGTACCACCAAAAAAAAAAAATTAGTGGTGTAAAAGAAATAATAAAGATAAAAGAAGAAATTAATAAAATGTAACACAACACACAGTAAGAATTTTTAAATATTTTGTTCTTCAAAGTCATTCATTAAGCGAATCAATCCCTAGGAAAACAGACCAAGGAGAAAAAAAGAGAGTACACATTTGTCAAAATTATGAGAACAAACATATAAGAGTTCAAAAAATTAAAAGTGAGATAGAAGACATTGTATATGAAATGCAATTATATGTGAAAATTTAGGCAAAACTGGTTAACTTTTAGAAATACAATACTTACCAAAAATTGATACATATACAAGAATTGAATGTTCTATATCAACTAAGCATAATGAAACTATTAAGACCTTCCTTCCTTCCTTCCTTCCTTCCTTCCTTCCTTCCTTCCTTCCTTCCTTCCTTTCTTATTTGTACTGAGAATGGAACCCAGGGGCATTTTACCGCTGAGCTGCACCTCCAGCCCTATTTTTCATTCTTTATTTTTTTGAAAGAGGGTCTCACTGAGTTGCAAAGGACATCACTAAGTAGCTGAGGCTGGCCTTGAACTGTGATCCTCCTGTCTCAGCCTCCAGAATTCTGGGATTAAAAGTGTGTGCTACCTTGCAGGGCATGGTGGCGCATGCTTGTAATCCCCACGCTTTGTGGCGGAGACAGGAGGATCGCACAGGTTTGAAGTCAGTCACGCTGGCTTAAGAGACCCTGTTTCCAAATTTTAAAAAGTATAAAAAAAAAAATAGATCTGGAAGTGTAGCCCGGAGGTAGAAGGGCTTCCAGGAACCCCAGTACCACAAAAAAAAAAAAAAAGTGTGTGCTACCACACCTGACTAAAATCTTCCTATAACAAAGCTCTTCAGACAGAACACACTGACTTAATTTATTAATTCTTGTAAACAAATAGGAATAAAATGCAAGTATAAATGAATGTGTCCAAATGAATAAAAAAGGTAGGGAAACTTTTAGTAACATTTGTATATGTGTGTGTATATATGTGTGTGTGGTACTGGGGGTGTAACCCAGGGGCTTTTCTACCTCCAGGCTATACTCGCAGACCTATTTTATACTTTATTTGGAAACAGGGTCTCACTAAGTTGCTGAGAGCATCACTAAGTAGGTGAGGCTGGCTTCGAACATGTGTGATCCTCCTGTCTCAGTCTCCCAAGCACAGGGATTACAAGCTTGCACCACCACACCCGGCTGTAGACTAACTTTTAAATTTACCAGCTTGTTTCAAATTCACTAACAATAAAACCTCAATATTAACAAAAGAGGAATTTGTAGGCAAATATTTTTCATGAACATAGATTAGAATTAATAAATCATGACTGGGTGTGATGGCACACATTTGTAAGCCTAGTACTTGGGAGGCTAAGTCAGAAGAATCACAGGTTTGATGACAGCCTCAGCAACGTGCTGAGACTCAGCAACCTAGTAAGACCTTGTTTCAAAACAAAAAATAAAAGGCTATAGCTCAGAGATAGAGGATCCCTGGATTCAATCCACTGTAAGCACAAAAAAATCAACAAATCATTAGCAAATCAAATAAAGCAATATACAAATGGATGACATGTAATAAGCAATTTTTGTGTAAGCCAAAATTATGTTTGCTGGTCACCGGAGCTGCTTGTATGTCTGCCTCTTCATGCTTTCCACGTGGACCCCTCCAGCAATAGCAGGATTAATTTTTCAGTCTTCTTTTGCTTTCTGCTCTATCTCCCTTCCAGTCAGCAAGTGAATGTTTTCTGGTCTTTTTTGAGGCTCGTGAGATAATCCAGAATAATCCGTAAAATCTATAAACTTGATTATATGTGCTAAATTCCTTTGGACATGTAATATCACAGAGTCATAGTTTCTGGATGGACCATTATTCTGCCTTACAAGATATTAACAAAATAGGGGAGAAAAACTCTCTACCAGAGGTTCTAGGTAGCAATGAAGCAACAATAAGATATATGCTATGAGATATGAAAGCAGATAAATGTTCTTTATTTACCGTAGTAATGATTGTTTTCTTAAAAAATCCAAAAGCATCTAATGCCAAAGCAAAAATTAAAAAATATTTAAATCATTGGATAAAGGACCAATATACAAATTCAACTGTATTGCCATGATCTAGGAACAATTAGAATAAAATTCTGAAGAAATTGTAAAATTAAATAATGCTGAGAAAATACCCAAATATCTAAAATAAATATAATAAAACAAAGGCAAAAAACTTATCAGACACTATAGATATTTCAAAAAATTAAATAAACTCATAAAAATTATATTTCCTAAGTTCAGAAAAATCAATGTTTTAAAGATTTTCATGCTAAATTGTAAAATTATAACAACCTCAGACAAAGATTTAGAAAACTAATAATATGAATCTAATATTTACACTGCAATTATTAAGTCCAGTGATGACATAATATTAGAGAACAAATATTGCCTGTGCTGTGGCCTAAAAGTCTGTGTCCTTCCAAAATTTCTATGGCTAAATGCTACCACCAAGGTGATAGTGTGAGGACATGGGAACTCTGGAAGGTGAGTGGGATCAACGCTCAGAGAACTGTCTTGTCCTTTTACCATCTGAGGACGCCATGGAGCAATGTCCTTCACCAACCACTGAATTTGTTGACACCTTTATTTTAGAATCCTTGACTCAAGAATTGTAAGACAAGTTTTGTGTTTAAATCTACTCAGTCTATTAGATTTTGTTTTTAACAGTATGAGTGAACTAAGACAACCGTAGAACAAGTAAAACTAAAAATAGCTAAGACCACAGTGTTGACAATAAGATACACATACAAAACAATGGAACAGAAATTCATACAATGACATTTTACTCAGCCATAAAGAAGAACAAAATTATGTCATTTGCAGGAAAATGGCTAGAACTAAAGAATATTATACTAAGCTAAAACAGGCAATGTCAAAGAGTAAAGAGTCATCTATGGAAGCTAAAGAGACAAAAGTAGGAGACAAAAGAAACTTCAGATAAATGAGGAGAGATACTAGTAAAACAGTAGAAGGGTCTTAGGGAAGGGAGGTGGGGAGAAGAAAAGAGAAAACTGAGGAAGGAACTGTTCAAACAATCCTGTGTACATGTGTGAAGTTATTTCCAATTTCAATATTATGAACTGGGCAGGAGAGGAAAAGAGTTGGGGCCTAGAGGAAACCACAGCAGGTGCTGTGTGCATGTATGGTTCTGCCACACTAAACCTCAATATTATAAATAATTACAGTGCACCAATAGAAGTATATTTTTAAAGCAGAAATGAAGACACAGAGGAGCCCAATCCATTTGTAATCCATGGCTGAACACAGATGATACTGCAGGATGGGCTGAGGTTTATGATGGTCTTTTTCTTAGATGTTTTGGGTTGAATTTGATATCTGTATAAAAAATGAACACAAGTGTTTGCATGTGGGAGGCCTTTAAAGCTCTGGAGAAATCGCCAGGGAAAAGCCTGCTATGTCAACAACATGCTTTCAGTTTTTCAGTTCCTTCTTTATGTGTTTTGATTTCAAATGTACATTAGCTGGCTGGAATAACCAAGCATTTCATCACCACATAACAAAAGTCACTAGCTTTTGAGTCTATAATATCCAGTACTTACTAATTCCTTCCCCATTTTCTCTCTTTTTTAATTGCATTTTATAAATTCAATTCATTGAGCATATTTGTTTTAATTATGAAGTTAATTGAATTAACAAAGTCCTTTCCCCCACAACAAAATAAACAATGAACAACCCAGTGGCTTATAATTATGTATTTTATTTATTTATTTATTTATTTATTTATTTATTTATTTGTGGTATTGGGGTTCCTGGAAGCCCTTCTGCCTCCAGGTACACTCCCAGACCTTATTTTTTATAGTTTTTTTTTAAATTTGGAAACAGGGTCTCTTACGCCAACGCTGCTGACTTCGAACCTGCGCTACCCTCCTGTCTCTGCCTCCCAAGCACGGGGATTACAAGCGTGCACCACCACGCCCGGCTTAAATTATGTATTTTAAATCACATACAGTTCATTACTGTATAGGTTTCTTGTAGAAACAGAAACAACTCTGTGACACAATGTAGGAAATATTTATCAAGAAATATTCTATGATCCATATAATAATTGGGTAGGCAGAAAGGTATGTTCATAAGCAGCACGTCTGGGAAAAGCTCTGCTTCAATCTGTTTGTGCTGCTATAACAAAATACCACAGATTGGATAACTTATATACAATAAGAGATTCATTTTTCACTGGTTTTGAGGCTGGAAATTCTAGATCATGTCCTCAGTATGTTTGGTGTCTGGTAAAGGAACATTGTTTCTGCTTCCAAGAGGATGCTTTATTGCTGCATCCACCAAAGTGAAAAATATCACATCCTAAAACAGCAGAAGGGACAAAACAGGGTCAAACCACTGTCAGAACCCTTAATCTCATACATTAAAAAATGTTATTCTAATATCATCTGTGAGGATTGTGGACTCATGACTTAATCATCCTTGAGAGGCCTCACCTATTAATACTATCACACTGGTGATCAGATTTCAGCATACACAGTTTAAGTAAACATTCAGACCATAACCAATCCCCAGATTATTTCCATAGACCTGATATACTCAAGGAGAACATACTAGCCCATTTTTTTAATCAACATTGAGTTGTGGTCAGGGAGATGCTCATTAAAAAGCTGGCCCCACTTTCAGTCCTAGAAGAACCAGTGACACCTGGTGACCTGTTTTCCAGAATTTCTGATCTAATTTTTTTCTTCAGAGCTTATTATTCCCATTCTATTCAAGGTGAAAATGTTAGTTACTAAAACAATAACAAAAAATAACAACAATAAAAAATTTGAAAACTTGTCCCAGTTTACAAATCTGATTATACAAATGTAAAGGGCAAAACCAAGGAAATGATGAAATAATAGGTAATGAAATTCTTTTTCCTTGTCATTGTTTCTTTCAAAACTGATATCGGTGTAACTTGAGATTTTTATTTTCAAGTTTTAATGGCTTACTGCAGGGCTGACTAAAACAAATTCAGCATGCATGAAAAAGTTGTGTTAGTTTTAAAGGACGAGTAAGATCAGCAAGAAACAATGACTGCCATTATGCTTAGATAATTCAAAGGGAAAATACAAACAACCCCCAAAGTATTAATGTTGATGTATTCAGTCAGCCAGAATGTGAATGCAATATTGCAGAAAGTTCTGGCTCCATTTAATTGATATGTGCTTTTGGCAAAGTAAATGAGGATTTGGCCCAAGGTAATAGCTCAGACATCTGTACTGAGACCTCTGGGCAAGTACTTTCTGTCATCTATATTAAGTATCAGAAACTTGGTATATTCAAGTGTTCTTGTCAGTCATGTAATTTAAAATATGACAGAAATAACCTTAAACAAATAGGACAGAAATGTAATAAATATGAAAATCATGGGCAAAAATACAATTCTGGACACCAATTATTTTTCCTTCATCAACTAAACAAAGCAAATATTTTTATACTCTTCTTTACAAAAAAGGGGAGCAAACTAGACTTAAAACATAGGTCCAAAAATAAACAGTAAATGGCATAGAATAAAAATGCATGAATCACAAGGACCTTGATTTTAATAAGGTTGAAGACAGCTGAGAAAATAAATAATATGAAAATCTACTGAAGACCTTGAAATTTTGTTCAAATTCACCCAAGAATTTATAGAACTTAATCAAAGCTGCTTTTGTTGAAAAGCAGATTTACATTTCAAACAAAAGCATTTGGAACACCTGAAATCACAGGGCAAGAGGAAGAAGGAAATAGAAGGTCAGCCCATGTATTTCTTTTCATCAGTATAGAGTTCTCTGCCACCCTTCTTGCTCAGCTAAATCACAAAGAAAGATATTTGGCTCGGAAAACTTTGTCGTAGTTTATGTAATAAAAAATAACACAAATGTAAGTAACTCAGATCCCTGGGAAAAAAATGAAAAGAAAATTAAATAAATAGAACTAGTAGGTCAATTGAATCATTAATTGATGCAAGTTATAGACTTCTACAAATCCATAGCTGTAACTTAGTAAAATTTATTATAAATGATTAAAATAATTGAGATATTAATTATCTGCCTTGCTTTTTAGCATTATATTCATCTTGTATGTCATATGAGGTAAGCAAAAATATAATTTTAACCCATGAATACTGTTGGACATCTTTTGTTTATTTATGCTTATTAGATATTTGTATATTTGTTGATTTATTTTGAGGCAGGGTCTATGTTTCCTAGGCTGACCTTGAACTATTGAGTTACCTACCTCAGCCTACTCTATTCTGAGATTATACAAATAAATTTTATTTACATTGAAATATGCGCAAGACATCCTGAAAGATGATTTTCACATATAACTCTTCTTAGCTTTGAAATATTGGACATTCTCATAACTTGGCAAGAAACCCTTTTATTTTCTCATTTTAAAATATTGATAAAAATTTAATATATTTAATATGTTGGTATAATAGTGTTTTTAGATATGTATGGAATAATTACTATGGAATAATTACTCAGCATTCTCATACAATGATCTAAATGATTGACCATGCAACTTAGAGGAAGGGAGACTTATTTGTTCACAGTTTTTGTAGGTTTTAGAGTACAGCCCATGTAGGGCTGGAGACCATGGATTTTAGGGCATGGCAGTGAGAAGTGGTGTCAGGGAGAACACAAGGCATTGCTCCCCACATCATAGAGGCTGGCAGAAGAGAGAATGAGGTTAGTAGGTACCATATATAATCCCCAAGGCTCCAGCCCCAGGAATCCATCTTCTCCAGGAACACCTTATTGATCTTGGTTCACCACCCAAATAAATCATTACAATGAATTTACCCACTGCTAAGATTACAACCAAGCCTCACTTCTAATATTGCCACCTTGTTTTCATGAAAGCTAGGTGCTAATATATTTCCAAACCATCATGTTCCACCTCTGCCCCCTAGACCACAGAGTAACCTCATAATGCAAAACATATATATTCCAACTCCAAGAGTTCCCAAAATCTTAACAGTTCCAGCACTGCTAAAAAGTCTCAAAGTCAAAAGTCTCCTCTGAGAGCCTGTAGAGAAAATGAAGATTAAAGTAAAAAGCAAGTTACATGCATTCAATATACAATGGCAAAGAGTAGATATATGAATCCCCAAAGAGAAGAATAGGACTATAGAAGGAAAGAATGGGATCCAAACAATTGATCCTGTAGCTCCATTTCTGGTATCTGGGGCACATGGTGGTGCAAGGAGACCTCCAAAGGGCCTTGGCAGCCCTGTGGCCTCGCTGACTGCAATGAGTGGCTTACTGGCTCTTCCAGCCGAGCTGCAAGCTGCATGGCTGATAGATAGCAGCTAGCAGTCTTTTCTTGTGATTGTTCCATATTCGTGGCACTTCTAAATCTTGAGGATTTTTTGTGCAGCCCTGGCTTCATCCTCACAGCTTCACAAATTGACCCAATTGGGCCTCCTTGCAGGATTTCAACCCTGCCACATGGTGCCTAGATTTTGGGGGCCTTTCTTTAAATATGGCGGAAAGACTCCATGACTTATTTTTTTTCCAGCAAAGTCAATAATATGTGAGTGCTAAGATGAACTTCTAGTAGAGAAGGTAGTCACTGCTGCTGAGGACTTTCTGACAAATACATCATGGCTCTAGCAAAGTCCAACCCCATGATGGGTGGTGCTGAGCCTACCTCTAGCAAAGTCATATTCCTCTCTTTGTTCCTCTGCAAAATGTTTGTCCTCCATCCAAACATCTTATTTTCTTTCACAGCACCATCTCCCTGTGCCACAACTATACACATGCATTTCTGGCCAAATGGCAAATCTAAAATTTCTCTGCTTTGCTTTCTGGTTGAAATTTGGTATACAATTCACTAAATGTAGACATCAATATCCATAATGTAGTAAGGATATTTTACTGTTTTGAGATTTCCTTCACCAATCTGATCATCACATCCTCTTTAAATATGGCCTTAAAGAAAGATTCAGAATATGGACAAAATACCAATAAGTTCTTTGCCAAAGTGTAATACAAATGGCCTCTACTACATTTTCTTATGGAGTCCTCATTGCTCTTCAAAATCTCCTGAGCACAGTCTCTACCTTTCTAGCCACATTCTGGCCATTCAGATTTCTTTTCACAAACCAGTTCCAATGACTCATAATCCACATAGCAAAATTTAGATATGGCATTGAACCCACTCCTCTGGTGCTAAGTTCTGTATTAGAATTCTCACACATACAATTTTAAAAACTAATCATACAATTTACAGGAAGGAAGATTTATTTGCTCACAAGTTTTTGAAGATTTAAGGGTTCAGTTCATATGAAGCCAGGACTGTGAGTCATAGAGCATGGCAGTGGAAAGAGAGTGATAGCAAGGCTTTGCTCCTCATATCATGGCAACCAGAAGCAAGAATGAGAGTAAGAGGAGGAGGAACCATATATAATTCCTGCGGTCCCAACCCTAGGGATCTACCTTCTCTTTCTCTAGCCATACCCTATTTTCCTTGTCCATCCCCCAGATAAATTTGTTACCATATATTTAACCATTGTTGAGATTACAACCAAGCCCCACTTTCAAAAATCGTCACCTCATTTTGGTGAGGGATAGGGGGACATCAAATTTCAAGCCATTACAATATCCATTACTTCAGATGCTTATCTTTATGTGTGCCCACACATATGTGTGTTTAGAACACTAAACTTTTACTCTTTCTGCTTGACATGATGCTATACACCTTCATTTCCAATAATTTGAAGGCAAAGAAAGGGGTACTGCAGGTTTGGGGCCACCCTCAGAAACTTAACCAGACCCTCAACAACTTAGAGTGCTTGTAGCTCAGAGATAGAATATTCCTGAGTTCAATCCTAAGCATCACAAAATAAAACAAAACAAACAAAAACAAACAAAAAACTGGTAATTTTCAAATATACAATGTATTTTTAATCTAGTCACTACATTTTGTAGTGTATCTCCAGAACTTGTTCCTCTCCACAATTTTTTTTATTTTTTCATGAATTTTACATTTTTAGATTCAACTTATAAGTGAGATCATGCAGTATTTGCATTTCTATGCCTGGTTAATTTAATTTAGCATAATATCCTCCAGGTTCATTTACATTGTAACCAATAACAAAATTACCTTTATTTTTATATTTTTACTTATATCATGTCTTATATTGATCATATTTTTCTTATCCATTAATTTGTTAATAGACACAAGCTAATTTTATATATTGGCTGTAGTGAATAATGCTGCAAAAATATCACAAGAGTGCACATATGCCCATATCTTTTCAAAGGTGATAATTCTATTTCCATTTGGATATACATCACAAGTGGGATTACTGGATCACATGGTAGTTCTATTTTGACTTTTTTTGAAGAATCTCCATGTTGTCTTCCACAAAAGTTCTACTAATTAAAACTTTAACCAATTTTTAGCTCATCTGCCTTCTAAACACTTACAGTTAGCTCTTTATGTAAGCCTTTCCCAGGAGCTCCAATTGTCTTTAGGTGATTATGTACTTGGCATCTATGGTTGGATATACCACATAATACTCAGCTTGTTCATAGCTGATCTGCATTTCCCCTGCAAATCTAGTCTATATTTTATTTCTTTCCATTTAATTAGTATCAATCATAATTGCTTGCTTCCTTTTATTGGTCCTCATATACATGAGTTCCTTTATGACCTACAGATATTTGCTCTGATTATTATCTTAAGTTCATCCCCATGAGCTGCCACTGACAGCTCAACCTACTGAATATAATTTTCCTTGTTGACTTCTACACTGTACAATTCGCTAATATATTGTTCTACAAGCACTCTTACTCCACACCCATTTATTAAGCAGGATCATGTTCATCCCTCTTAAAATGTTTAGACTGTAAGAAAAGGTACAAAAATGTCCTCAATACCTTTGTGAGTTGTTGGATATGTAGACCTCTTGATATATTTCAAGTCAATAAGTTGTTTGGGATAGAAATGATGAGTAATACAGCTAAAAGAAGAAAGTATGTTTTGTACTATATCCATTTTAAAGTCCAGTAAGGAATTAGGCAAATCACATGATCCCGATAAAGATGATTAAATGAATAAGAGCCATTAAGGGGAAGTGTTACTGAAGTACATTAAACATAAGGATGGTGCACTTACAAATATTCTTATTAATGATAATAATTATAGTGCAATATCCATTCCTAAAACATATTTCCTTTACTCTGCACAACACCATAAGATCCAATTCATTAATATCTGCATTTAACAAATAAAATAGGCTATTAAAATTTTAAATGGCAAGGCATGGTGGTACCTGCTTGTAATCCCAGTACTTGGGAGGCTGAGACAGGAAAATCACAGGTTCACAGCCAGGCTTAGCAACTTGGTGAGACTCTCAGCAACTTAGTGAGACCCTGTTTCCAAATAAAAAAATAAAATAGGTCTGGGGGTGTATCCCAGAGGTACAAGGTTCTTAGGTTTCATTCCCAGTACCACAAAAAAGAAAGAAAAAAAAAGAATTTAGATGTAAAGTTATGTCAATATTGGCAAAACTGGATTTTTTTCCTATTTTTTTTACTTCAAATCTCTTGATCTTAGTATCTCATCCTGAGAAGAATTTAATCAGTTACTGAAATCGTCATGTCAGTAAAAGTCTCAGCCTTGAAATGTATGACAGTCTAATTACATTTGTCATATTTTATGCACATTCTTACCCTTGGCATTTTAGTCAAGAAACAGCAACTGAAGTTTACTACCTAATACAGTGTTTTTCTTATTTTTGAGACAAAATTTGCTTGTTTTGAATGTCCACAATATGTTTAACTTTCTTTGAATATTTCTATATAGTAGTTGAGTTATATCTATGCTTTTTAAATAACAAAAAATCAATAAAAGGTAAACACAAATTCCAAGCATTTTTCACAAAGAAATTATAAAATGTTGGCTTCTATATATGAATCTCCACTGTAGAAAATACTGAGTTAAACTGTATTGACTACTCCCATTACCCAGGGTTGTTATGACAAACACCAGGAAATAATGGAAACCACCCCAAATTTAGAAAAGGCTGACATAATTTCAATATCTGTCTATCATACTTTCTAAGCATCAATGTAGGCATTTTTTCTCCTGTGAATCTCAGATATTATCATTTGAGAAACTGAAAAAAGCACGTAACTTTCAATGTTTTTTAAGTATCAAAAGCAGTAGTTTTCACTGTGTTATTATCACTCTTGTCATTGTCTTCACGATCATCAACAGCAGAAACAAGACACATCTCTTTTTTCCTTCAAGAATCTTTGCTTCGTCCTTTTGGGCTGTTTATTTCTTTTCTTGGGAAAACAGCAAAAGTGTTAAGATTGATTACATACTTTGCTTTTCCTCTGGCCACTATTTGTCACTGTTGCAAGTAAACAGAAAATAAAATCTTCTCTTATTTAATGAGACTTCATACAAATCCCAAATAGTCTGTACTTTGTGGGAAAAAAGAAAAATCTTTTACAGGTGCTCAGATTTGATCTTTCTGTACAAATCAATAGTTCCCTACATATATACCATTCACTAAACCGAGACACATACCTGTAGTTTCACAACATAGAAAATCGATATTGTACAGTAAACATTTTAAGCAGTCTTTCAAATTCTTATAAAGAAAACATCACTCAGTCTTGCTACTGTTGGGTTAATTTCTCCATCCCTACAACATAAATATAATTAAGGCTTTGGCAAACACAATTTAGAACTAGAACTCAAAAATAGAATTAAATGGCTTAAACATAAAGAAAGCAATTTTTGGCATTAAATGTAAATTACATTTTAATTCAAAGAATTCATCAGTTTGAAAGTTAATGAAACTAATGAAGCCATAAATAAGATGCAAATCCAAAAGTATATTTTCTTCTGCCTACTTGTATGCCTGGGGCAAACCCTAAAGAGGAATCAAAGCCAATTATAGGCAAACGTAAAATTTGTTCATGTTCTTTCCTTATATAGTTACTAGTAGTAATACAGTCTGGAAAGGATTTTATGAATAAGGGGCACATTAAGTGTATGTAAATATGTTGGATAAAAATGGATTATTTCTATTAGAGAAAAATTACACCTAAGGACTATGGGATGAATATTTTTATATGGTATTATTTTTTATTTTTTATATTTTTATTTTTTATTGGTGCATTGTATTCATACATAATAATGGTATAAAAAAAAACTTGTTTAGACATGCATGCACACATCGCCCAGTTAGCCCCTATGCAATTCCCATCCCATTCCCTCCCATCCCTCCTTCCCATGCTTGGCTTAGTGGTTGACATTGGTATGTTTGTTTAAGTACATCCTGTGCTTTAGAGATTTTCTTCTTCCCCCACTCCTATCCTGTCCCCTCAGTTAGTTTGCTACATATTTGCTCCTCTATAGGATCTCTTTTTTCATCTACAGTTCTTCCTATGACCCATTTCTTTTTAGCTTTCACATATTAGGGAAAGTATCTAATTTCTTCTTTTTTGTGCCTGAGTAATCTCGCTTAACATAATGTCCTCCAGTTCCATACATTTCTTTGAGAATTATGTAAATGTGTTTTTATTATAGCTGAGTAAAATTTTATTGTGTACATATCCCATAGTTTTATAATCCATTTATCTGTTGATGGGTGTCTTGGCAGGTTCCATAGTTTGACAATGGTGAATTGTGCAGCTATGAACATAGATACACATGCATTAGTTTGGTAGTTTGGTTTCCTATCTTTTGGGTAGATACCCAGAAGTGGTATTGCTGGATCAAATGGTAGATTTGTTTCCATTCTTCTGAGGATCCTCCAAACTGTTTTCCAAAGTGGTTGCACTAATTTGCAATCCCACCAACAATGTCTTAGAGTTCCCACTTCTCCACATCCTTGCCAGAATCTGTTGTTTGTGTTTTGAATGATTGTCATTCTAGGTGGAGTTAGGTGAAATCTCAGGGTAGTTTTTATTTGCATCTCTCTAATTGCCAGTGATGTTGAGCATTTTTTATGCATTTATTGGACATTTGGATTTCTTCTTTCGTGAAGTGTCTATTTATTTAACTTGCCCATTTTGGGTTTGGATTATTTGGGTTTTTTTAGTGTTGATTTTCTTGAGTTCTCTGTATATTCTAGATATTAGTCCTCTAGCAGATGAGTAGGTAGCAAAAATCTTCCTCCGTTCTATTGGCTCTTGATTGAGGTTCTTGACAGTTTCCTTTGCTGAACAGAAGCTCTTCAGTTTCATGCAATCCCACAAACTGATTCACTTTTTAGTTTCTTGTGCCTTTGAGGTCTTCTTGAGAAAGTGTTTATCTGTACCTATGTTTTGCAGTTTGGGACCTATGCCCTCTTCAAGGAGCCTCAATGTATCTGGTCTAATTTCCAAGTCTTTGATCCATCTTGAATTGACTCTTGTGCAGGGTGAGAAAGTGGGATTTATTTCCATTTTTCAGCTATGGTTAACCAGTTTTGCTAACACTATTTGTTGACTAGACTATCTTTTATCCAGTGTATATTTTTGGCCCCTTTGTAAAACATCAATTGGCTCTAAGTGTACAGATTTGTTTCCAAGTCTTCTCTTCTGCTCCATTGGTCTATATATCTGTTTTTGTGCCAGTACCATGCTGTATTTTTTTTTTTTTTGGTGGTATTGGGGTTCCTGAAAGCCCTTCTACCTATGGGCTACCCTCCCAGACCTATTTTATATTTTTGAAACAGGGTCTCTTAACACCAGCGTGGCTGGCTTCGAACCTGTGTGATCCTCCTGTCTCCGCTTCCCAAGCGTGGAGATTACAAGTGTGCACCACCATGCCCAGCTACCATGCTGTTTTTATTACAATGGCTTTGTAGTATAGTTTAAAGTCAGGTATTGTGATACCTCCTGCATGGTTTTTGTTGCTGAGAATGACTTTGGCTATTCTGGGTTGTTTGCTCTTCCAAATGAATTTAAGGACTGATTTTTCTATGTCTGTGAGGAATTATATTGGTAGTTTAATGGGCATTGCATTGAATCTGTAGATCAGTTTTGGAAGGATGGCCATTTTAATGATATTTATACTGCCTATCCATGAACATGGAAGATCTTTCCATCTTCTAAGATCGTCTTCAATTTCTTTTTCAATGTTTTATAATTTTCTTTGTAGAGATCTTTTACCTTCTTGCTTAAGTTTATTCCTAAGTATTTAAATTTTGGGGGTTGATCCTGAGTGGAAGTGTTTTCTGAATTTCTTTTTCAGTGAATTTATGGTTGGTGTACAGAAAAGCTTCTGATTTTTTAAGATTGATCTTGTATCCAGACACTTTGCTGAATTTGTTGAGCAGTTCTATAAGTCTTTTGGTTGAGTTTGTTGGGTCTTTTAAGTATAGTATCATGCCATCTACAAATAGTGTAAGTTTGAGTTCTTCTTTTCCTATTTGTACTCCTTTGATTTTCTTTTCTTGCCTTATTGCTCTGGCTAGGGTCTCAAGTACTATATTGAAAAGAAGTGGTGATAATGGACATCCTTGTCTTGTTCCTGTTTTTAGTTGGAATTTTTTAAGTTTTTCCCCATTTAATATAATGTTGGCTGTGGGCTTATTATAGATTGCCTTTATGATGTTGAGGTATGTTGCTTCTATTCTGATTCTCTGTAGTGCTTTTATCATAAAAGGATGTTGGATTTTATCAAATGCTTTTTCTGCATCTATTGAAATGATCATGTGATTTTTGTCTTTCGTTCTGTTTATTTGTTGAATTACATGGATTGATTTTTGTATGTTGAATCAGCCTTGTATCCCTTGGATGAACCCTACCTGATAATAGTGTATGATTTTCTTGATGTGGTTTTGAATGTGTGTTGCTAGTATTTTGTTTAGCAGATTTTCATCCAAGTTCATTAAAGATATAGGTCTGTAGTTTTCCTTTCTTGAACTGTCTTTATTTCGTTTTGATATTAATGTGATGTTAGCTTCATAGAATGTATTTGGGAGAGTCTCATTTCTCTCTATTTCATGCAATAGATTGAGGCGTATCAGGATTAGCTCTTCTATAAAAGAATTAGAAAATTCACTTGGGAAGCCATCTGGTCCTGGGCTTTACTTTGAAGTTAAGCTCTTTATTGCTTGTGGCGAGCCCCACCCTTGTTTGCTGGCGGACTTTTCTAAGATGGCGCTGAACGGAAGTACGGAGAGGCACCAAAGTTGTAAACAAGTCATGCGCAGTCCAACGACTAGAGCATGGTGTGCACGGGAACAGGTCATGCCATCGGCATCCGGCCAATGGGTGGTTAGAGAATCAGGCGATGTCCGCGTGATCGCCGTCATGATTGGCTGATGGGTGCTTATAAGCGGGGCGCGAAGGGCTTAGGGAAGAAGAAGATGTAACAGCTTGGGGCAATAAAGAGCTTGAAGAAGATCGTCTCGAGTGTCGTGCATTACAGGGCGTCCGACATTTGGTGGCCCGTACGGGGAATTCGAAGCAGCTTTCGTTTTGCAGACGATCAGAACTTCCGCTCTCCCAAGGCAGCCGGCTGGTAAGTACTCCCGGGATTTGGGAGGCTCTGGAGAACAGAGGATTATAAAGGTAAAAATATTATTTCCCCAACTCCGTACGGACAAAGGGGAGCTCCAAAAGGAGGTTGTACTAGATTCTCAGGCTGGTCCTGAGCGTCGCTATGGGGAATAACCCTTCACACCCGATACAGAAGGCTTTAAAAGCCCTATTAAATGGAAAAGGATTAAAACTAAGAGACAAGACCATTCAAAACTTTCTAAGCCAAGTAGATGAGGCAGCTCCCTGGTTTGCAGTTTCGGGAAATTTAACCCTGTCGAGCTGGGATAAACTAGGTAAGGACATAGAACGGGCAGAGAAGGACAATCTGGTATCAGGAGGAACCTACCCTTTGTGGCGCCTCATACGAGCGTGCCTAGAACGAAAATGCTATAAACCATTAGTACAGGAGGGGCAAGCTGCCCTAGATCAGCTAAAAGAGGAACGATCTATTTCCTCTCACCCCACTAGCGAACAGGGCTCGGATGG
This sequence comes from Muscardinus avellanarius, assembly GCF_963383645.1. Lineage (NCBI taxonomy): Eukaryota > Metazoa > Chordata > Mammalia > Rodentia > Gliridae > Muscardinus > Muscardinus avellanarius. The sequence continues at coordinate 95,237,415 of NC_137787.1, read as the reverse complement.
GGAGGGAGAATCGGATGAGGAACTTGTTGCCATAGAAAAGGAAGTCAGCAAAATGACCGTGGATACATATTCCTCCCAGGGGTCCCTTCCTCCTCCCTATAATCCTTCGGCCCCCGAGCGTTTAAGACCGACCGGGGGTCGTTCCTTTCATGAAAAGGTATGGAGGGAGCCGGAGGTGTTGATGGCTAGACAAGCTTTTCCCGTATTTCAGCCGCAGGGCGGAGGGCCTCGTTACCATGAGCCTTTAGATTACAAACTAGTAAAACATATTGCTGAGTCAGTGCGAACATACGGCACAAATGCTGCGTATACTGTGGCTACCCTGGAAAGTATTCACAGATATGCCATGACTCCTGGAGATTGGCAAAATTTGGCCCGAGCGGCCCTGACTCCAGGACAGTACTTGGATTGGAAGGCTTTCTTGATCGAGTTTGCAACTGAACAGGCGGCAGCCAATCAAGCCGCTGGGCAGCCTGCCTGGAATGTAGACATGCTCTTGGGGCAGGGACAGTTCGCAAATAACCAAACATGTTTTCCTCAACAGATATACGAACAAATAAATAATTTAGCCATTAGAGCCTGGAAAGGGCTTCCTAATAAAGGGGAGGTATCGGGCAATCTTACCAAAATAATTCAGGGGCCTAACGAGCCTTTTGCTGATTTTGTGGCCAGAATAATAGAGGCTGCTGGACGAATATTTGGAGATGTCGATGCAGCCATGCCTCTTGTTAAACAACTTATTTTTGAACAATGCAATTCAGAATGCAGACAGGCCATAAACCCCTATAAAAATAGAGGCTTAGAGGTGTGGATGAAACTGTGCAGAGAACTTGGTGGGCCTTTATCAAATTCAGGGTTAGCCGCTGCGATCTTGCAGGCCTCTGGTCGGCAAAAGAACAACAATAATACCCGGTTGGGCAATTGTTTTTCCTGCGGGGCGGCGGGACACCTAAAGAGGGATTGCCCTAAACGTGCTGCCCCGCCACAGCAAGCTCCGCCAGATTTATGTAAACGCTGCAGGAAAGGCAGGCATTCCACCGCAGAGTGTCGATCTGTGAAGGATATCGATGGCAATGTTTTATCTTCTCATGCTTTGCCAGAACAGGGCCGTCAACCGCCAAAAAACGGGAAACGGGGCCCTTCCCCTCAGGGCCCTTACAAGTATGGGGGCCAACAAATGTACAGTGCTATGGAGACGGACCAGACACCCCCATGGCCCAATCTGCACCAACCCAAGGAATCAGGAGAGCCACTCCCGGTTCAGCGGGATTGGACCTCTGTGCCACCACCCGGTTGGTATTAACCCCTCGAATGGGAATTCAAGTCATGCCAACCGATATGTCTGGTCCATTACCCCCAGAAACCGTGGGCTTGGTTTTGGGACGATCATCATCCACCTTAAAAGGCCTCGTCACCCATCCCGGGGTTATTGATCAAGATTATGAGGGGATTATAAAAGTTATGATTTCTGCCCCCCGGGGAATTGTGGCCATCTCTCCCGGTGATAGAATAGCCCAGTTACTAGTGTTACCCAGTTTACATTCTCTGTTCCCCTCTAAGCAAAATCAACGGGGGGAAAAGGGGTTTGGTTCCTCTGGTACTAACATTATATCACTTGCGTTTGATATGGGGAAGCGACCCTTAATTACCTTAAAAGTGGAAGGAAAATCTATTCTAGGGTTACTTGATACAGGAGCAGATACAAGTGTGATAGCTTCCAAAGATTGGCCGCCTGCTTGGCCTATAAAAAAGGCTGACACACAGCTTAGAGGGCTGGGATACGTCCAAACTCCTGATGTCAGTGCAAGGCCTCTCCACTGGGAGGATCAGGAAAGGCACTCTGGCACTTTTACACCATATAAGTTGGAAATTCCGGTCTCCTTGTGGGGACGAGATTTACTTTCGGATATGGGTTTTCATTTACAAAATGACTACTCCCCCCAAGCACAACAAATGCTTATAAAACAGGGCTTTCACCCGTCATACGGGCTGGGCGAACATCTTCAAGGGCGCAAGAGCCCCGTTCCTAATGAAGGACAAAATGATGCCCGGGGCCTGGGTTTTGGGAAGTAGCCACTGGGAAGACAATTCCCATTACTTGGAAAACGGGGGATCCAATATGGGTTTCCCAGTGGCCCCTCCCCCGGCAAAAAGTAGAAGCGGCTCAGGAGTTAGTCAAAGAACAGTTAGCATTAGGCCATATCCAGCCCTCCACGTCCCCCTGGAACACGCCCATATTTGTAATAAAAAAGAAATCAGGAAAATGGAGATTATTGCATGATCTTCGAGCTATTAATGATCAAATGCAAAGTATGGGACCTGTTCAACATGGTCTTCCTCTTCTTTCGGCTATCCCACAATTTTGGCCTGTTATAGTAGTAGATATAAAAGATTGCTTCTTCTCTATACCTCTTCATGTTCAGGATACCCCACGCTTTGCCTTTACAGTGCCCTCTGTGAATCACAAACAAATTGATCAGAGATATGAGTGGAAGGTGCTTCCTCAGGGTATGGCCAACAGCCCTACTCTATGTCAATTGTATGTGGATGTTGCTTTGCAACCTGTTAGAGAGGAATTTCCGTGCGTACGGTGCTGCCATTATATGGATGATATTTTGATAGCCTGTGGAGAGGAAAAACAACTAGAAGAGGCATTTTGCATGCTTGTCAAGACTCTAGAGAATAGGAATCTGATAATAGCATCTAAAAAGATACAAAAGGGCACTGTCATTCAATTTTTAGGAAATGTTCTTTATCCCCGTTTTATTAGGCCCCAACAGGTTATTATACACACAGACCAATTGCATACATTGAATGATTTTCAAAAATTACTAGGGGATATCAATTGGGTTCGACCTGCTTTAAGAATTCCCAATCATATGTTGAAGCCCTTATACACGATCCTGATGGGGGATTCTTCATTGACTTCCCCGCGAACACTGACACCTGAAGCTCGGAGTGCCTTAACATTAATTGAACAGGCTTTGACTAAGGCCTCCCTTAAACGTGTATCACCAGAGGATCCCATTTGGGCATGTATATTAGCTACTAAGTTACAACCTACTGGAGTTTTGTGGCAGCAAGGACCTCTGTTGTGGATTCATCCTAAAATTTCCCCTCAAAGGATTATAGAACATTACCCCTCTATGGTAGCTAAGGTTGCTACTATGGCTATCCAGCAATGCATTCAACACTTTGGCCAAAACCCCGATAAGCTTATCATTCCTTATAGTAAACATCAAATATTAACATTACAGACGACCATAGATGAGTGGGCCATATTACGCTACACATTTGTAGGGGAGATAGATAATCATTTGCCTTCAGACCCTATATTGCATTTTGTGGAAAAGCATCCTATAATCTTCCCCATCGTAACCAAAGATAAGCCGATACCCCATGCTCCTAATATATTTACAGACGGATCCAAAACAGGGTTAGGAGCCTTTGTAATTGAAGGCCAAGACCCCATAGTCATACAATATGAGCATAGATCACCTCAGCTAGTTGAATTACATATTATTTTAGAGGTATTTAAAACATATACATTTTCTTTTAATTTGCTGTCAGATTCCTCGTATGCTGTAGAATTAGTTAAAAGTTTGGAATGCGCGGGACAAATATCTACGCAGACCCCAATCCATTGTTTGGCCTCGGACATTCAACACTTAATTTGGAAAAGAAATAATCCCTTTTATATACAACATGTTAGGGCACATACGGGTCTGCCTGGACCGGTTACCCATGGTAATGATATTGTGGACAAACTCACTAAGTTGCCTATGATCTTCTTTCTTACACCGCTACAACGGGCAAAGGAGTTTCATCACCAATTCCATGTAAATGCTAAAACTTTGCAGCTTAAATTTGCTATCCCTCGTAGCCAAGCCCGTGAAATTGTTAAGACTTGCGGTGCTTGTGCACCGTTTATACCTTCCCCGGTTGTTGGTGTTTGCCCGCGAGGCCTACTTCCATTACATTTATGGCAGATGGATGTGACTCACATACCTGAGTTTGGCACTGTTAAGTATGTGCATGTGTCCATTGATACGGCCTCTGGGATTATATATGCTTCCGCTCATGCAGGAGAAAGGGCCTATGATGTTATTGCACATTGCCTTGAGGCTTGGGCAGCATGGAATGCGCCTAAAGAGATTAAAACCGATAACGGTCCGGCTTACACCTCACAAAAATTTACATCTTTCTGCAAGCAGATGGGAATACTGCTTAAACATGGTCTCCCTTATAATCCTCAGGGCCAAGGCGTTGTTGAACGTGCACATCGCACATTAAAAGAATGTTTAATAAAACAAAAAGGGGGAATAGGGGCGGATCTCAAACCAAAACAGCGATTATCATTGGCACTTTTTACTCTAAATTTTTTAAATCTGGATGTCAATGGTAAATCGGCTGCAGACCGGCACTTTGGATCCACTGCGATTCCTCAGGAGATGGCAAAATGAAAGGATGTACTCACAGGTCAGTGGAAGGGCCCTGATCCAGTGCTCACATGGGCCCGAGGCTCTGTCTGTGTGTTTCCACAGGACGGAACAGATCCACTCTGGGTACCGGAAAGGCTGACACGTCGGATTCCACAAGATGGCATCAGGGACATGGATATACCTCCTCATTATGACAATCGGCCTACAACCAGCATGGAGTAATCTTATAATATACAGCTTCCTGGAGCTTTATGTTTTACGCTTCAATCCCCTGATGATTCCAGGCCGTGTATATTTTTGTCCCCTCAGGCTGCAGGATGGTTTATGACACCTAATGTTTCTAGCGATGGTATTGCTAATGCTTCTGCATATTGGATACAGGGTTTGTGGCCTGTACAGTTCTTAAATTCTTCTGATACCCCAAGGGCTCAGCCACGATGGGCTCCACGTTGTCGAGGCAGTCTTTAGCGCCCCCTTGGACAGGCTGCCAGGCCCGCCTTTTGCAATGGGCCTCCCCCCATTTTACCTTTTCTCCCCGCATTGGTACCTTTGTTAATTCCACCTTTAGAGGTTATAATTTCACTTATCAAAATCCAACTCAATCTATCTTTAGTAATCCCTTTGATATATGGCTACTATAGCAATGGCTCTATTCAAGAAGGTAGACTTAGGTGTGCTAATGCTACTTGTGCTTATTCTTTGTGCTGGAATGCTACTACTGCTAATCTATCTCGAGAGTTGTCTTCTCATCTTACAGGAAATTGGAGTAAGGAGTTTGATATGCTTACTGAACAGCTACATGCGGAGATCGTCAAGGTCAACACCACCCGAATCGATCCTGAAGTCGCCCAGACGTTGGCCTCCTGGATACAAAGAACGGCATTCCATCTTAAGGAATGGACTGGGTTGGGGGCTCTGGGATTTTGTTTAGTCTTCCTGTGCATTCTATGTCTCTGTTGTCTGCGACGGCTATTTACACAAAGAGCCAAAGATCAGATACTTCTAGCCCAGGCCTTTGTGGCTGTTGAGGCGGGTCAGTCGCCCACCGTCTGGCTGGCAGTAATGGAAAAGGCATAATGCGCTCAGGATGACAAACAAAACATTGCACTTGAGATACGCGGCCTGCAGATAGCGATCTCAAGAAGAGCATGTCTGATTGCACGCGGGTAGATACCCCAAATCCCGCCTCTGAGAAAAAGGGTATCGGACGGGTCTGGCTCTCATCAAGGGAAACACACCTGAATGGGAGACAGTACAATGTCCTAGCTTCCAGCATCAGAGATCAGACCTCTACTCTTGCCTGTTGCGCTTTTAAAACAAAAAGGGGGAGCTGTGGCGAGCCCCACCCTTGTTTGCTGGCGGACTTTTCTAAGATGGCGCTGAACGGAAGTACGGAGAGGCACCAAAGTTGTAAACAAGTCATGCGCAGTCCAACGACTAGAGCATGGTGTGCACGGGAACAGGTCATGCCATCGGCATCCGGCCAATGGGTGGTTAGAGAATCAGGCGATGTCCGCGTGATCGCCGTCATGATTGGCTGATGGGTGCTTATAAGCGGGGCGCGAAGGGCTTGGGGAAGAAGAAGATGTAACAGCTTGGGGCAATAAAGAGCTTGAAGAAGATCGTCTCGAGTGTCGTGCATTACAGGGCGTCCGACAATTGCTGTTTCAAACTCTTTAACTAGTATTAGTTGGTTAAATTTTCTATAGCTTCTTGGCTCAGTTTAGGAAAGTTGTATTTATCTAGAAAGTTGTCAATTTTCTCCAGATTTTCCACTTTATTATAGTTTTTCAAAGTAGTTTCTGATAAACATCTGAATTTCTGCACTATCAGTAGTGTTATCTCCTTTTTCATCTCTTATCTTCATATTTTGGGTTGATTCTCTCTTTTTTTAGGTAAGTTGGCTAATGGATATCTATCTTGTTAATTTTTTTGAGGAACCAGCCTTTGGTTTTGTTGATTTTCTGTATTTTTTTATTCTCTACTTTATTTATTTCTGCTCTTATTTTAACAATTTTGTGTCTTCTACTGGTTTGGGGGTTAGATTGTTCCTGTTTTCAAGGGCTATGAGGTGTATCATTCAATTATTTATTTGATGATTTTCTGTTTTTCTTATGTGATCACTCAGTGCTATTTTCCTCATAATACTATCTTCAAAATATCCCAGAGGTTCTGATATATTGTATCTCTATTTTTGTTTGTTTCTAGAAATTTTATGATTTTACCCCTTACTTCTGTAACCCATTCTTCTTTTGGAAGTGTGCTGTTTAGTTTCCACATGTTTATGTGGTTTCTCTGAGTCTTCTTAGAGTTGATTTCTAATTTAATTCCACTATGATCTAAAAAGACACAGGGAAGTATGTCATATTTTTTGAATTTTCTAGTGCTCATTTGTGGCCCAGGATGTGATCTATCTTGGAGAATATTCCGTGAGCAGCTGAGAAAAATGTGAAGTCTGCTGTAGTTGGCTGCTGGATCTGACTTTTCTATTCTGGTCTTTTAGGGAAACTACAGCCCTGACTAATGCTGCAGTCTCAGCTTTGTATGAAACTCTTAAAGTGGACAAGGGTAAGCCATGCCCAGATTTTTGAAATACAAATAATGTGAGATAACACGTTTGAAATCACCAAATCTTGGGGCAAATTGTACTCTAGCACATCTAATTGAATAAGGCCAGTGAACTTTTGTCTCATGCAGACATCAGTTACTCAAGATAATCAAGTAAATTTAACTAACCTCTTAGTAGAACACCCATGTCCCAGACTGTTTTTTGTCGAGTAATGATGTTAGTATGAAGAGAAAAAAATACTGTCATCATAAAACACACGAGAGGAAAAAAGAGCTAAGTTTTTTATGCTGGAACCTGAGTTGCTGCCTTTGTTCTTTGTGTGAGGTTTTGAAGGCAGTATTAATCTAATGGTCTTAATATCTGAAAGTAAAGCAAGAAAATGCTTTTAGTTCACATTCCAGTTCTTAGAAATCTTTTATAATGTACTAGTTCGCTTTCATGTCTTTATAATATAGTAAAGCCTAGACATCTTCTTTTGATGGCTCCCATACAGCATCTTTAGAGTTATATTGAAAATAATTTTTCACTAAACAGCAATTTGAATGTAGAAGTGAAAGGAAGAATGAATAGACACTCTAATCTCTAATATCCACTAAAATGGTTCTGAAATAAAACACTGAATTTAGATTATTTTCTTCTGATTTGAATTAAAGAGTCAACTTCAACGACAGGAAAGTTTCAGTTGTATGTTGTTCCTATTATTTCTAAATACTAATGGATTAAACTTTACATTACTAGTATTTTCTTGTATTTTGTTCAAGTCTTCTTTAAAAAGTCCAAATTTATTTTATTAACAAAAGCATTCTTTGGTTAATGCATCATCACATAAAAATCATATGAAAGAATATGAAAAGGAAGGTGTATATTATGACAGATTAGAAAACATTTGAAGCTGGGCCTGGTAGTACATGCCTATAATTCCAGACTGAGATGGGAGGCTGAAACAAGAGTACTGCAGGTTCAAGACCTTCTACTTTGAAACTTAGTGATACCTTTTTCAAAATAACAAATAAAATAGGCCTGGCATGCAGCTTAGAGGTGGAATGCCCTGGGCTCAATTCATAATACAAAAATAAAAAAATCAAAGGTAAATTTTTATTCTTCTTAGTATGAAAATGCAAAGATGCCATTTCCTTAACTTGTGAAAGTCCCATTGCCTTTAGATTTGCACTTTTAATAAAATTAATGTTTATATTTATTTATCCCTGTTCTGCCTTTATTCTTTTATCCAATTTATAAATATGGTAGGCCAATTGACTATGTAAATTCTGAGTGAAGGACTTTAAAACAATTATTAATTTAAAGGATAAGAAGAAGCACAGTTTGAATTTGTTATCCACGTGGAGTTTGCTGCTCTAGAAAGAGAAAAACTAAACCTCTGGCATCTATGGCAGAGAATATTGATATGTATATTTTTCCAGGAATTACCATGGAACCCCAGTCTGTCAATTTCATTTTTACTTTTTTGATTATTACCACAACTAACATATCTTTATATGGTGCTTCTCCTACCAGCAAAAGACTAATAACAATGATTTGGGAGAAATTTATTAGTGTCTGAAATTTTACCCCACTCCACTTTTTTTTTTTTTTTTTAACTGCCTAACTTTCTTTCTATTTTTATAGCAGGTTAAATTAAAGAAATAGTTCAGGTTTGCCATTTCCATTACTGAAGAGTCAAGGAAACCTTCAACAAAAATAAATATATGTGAAGATCTTACTCTTTTTGTTTTTCTCTATTTACTCCTTCTAAAGTAACTTATTTTCCTTGACTAAGAGGTTATTGAGAAGTGCAGACTTACTGCAAGAATTTGCTAATCCATCAAGTTTTCCTAGTCCAGGGTCACTATGGTCAAATCACGCTCAAATTACTCACCCTGTCAACCAGAAAGTCAAGCGTGCAATCTGGACTCACTATCATGGTTTGTCGCTAGGATTTCTCTATGAGATATGCCCAGGGCTACAGAAAGTTCTGACTTGATCTTCTAACTTCAATACTGGATGAGATTCTCTGCTAAAGGGAATTCTTGCTGTTCTCAAAATGCTTATGGAGTTAGTAGTTACATTAATGTCACAAATCTTCAAGTTTGTTTTAAACAGTGGAATTATTTTATATGGAACCTTCATAAACTCATAATAGCCATATCCTAAGCTTCCATGAAGATGAATTCATGGAGAATCCAAAAGACTCAAATTTCAGAAATAATTTGAGATTTTACACTTCATGAAGAGCCCATCATTGACTTACTGTAAAATTTTTATATTTAATACAAACTGGGAAATTGGGGAAAAATTGAGCATTATTGTGGCAAGAACAAATTCTTTTCCACTAACTGGTTGGAGAACACAGAGAAATGAAAAGTATTTACTATTATGTATTTTCCACTAATCTAATCTATTAGAATATTGCACATGCATGACTAGAGAATTATATAAAGTACAATAAAATATTTCCAAAAGTCCTAGCAATAAATGAAAGTTTTGTGTCTTTTTAATATCAAGCTTCATTTTAATATCAATAAAAGCCTTTCTATGGTACCTACATTTCTTTTTTTTTAAATATATGTTTATTGGTGTATTGTAGTCAAACCTCGCAATGTCATACAAGACTTGTGAGGATATAAAAGCACACATGATGCAATTAGCCTTTATCAAATCCCCATCCCATTCCCTCCCCCTCCTTTGATCCCCTGCTTGATTTAGTGATTGACTTTGATATATTTGTTTAAGTACATCATGTACTTTAAAGAGATTCCGTCTTCTCCAATTCCATCCCCTCTGATAGGTTTGCCTTAATTGCTCCTCCATAGGTCCCTTTCTTCAACTAGATTTCCTCCTATTATCCATTTCTTCCTAGTTTTTGCATATTAGGGAAAGCATTTGACTTTTTATTTTCTGTGTTATTTCTCTGTGGATGCTGCATTGCAGGCTCCGATCTCAATCTCAAAGGCCCTGGCACCAGCCTTGTCACTCAGCAAGCTCCGTTCCTGGCATCCCTGGTCCCAGCACCAGCCTCACTTGGCAGGATCCGATCCCGGCCTTGGAGGTGCCAGCACCTGCCTTGCCTTAAGGCAAGCTCCTATCCTGGCCTGGCTAGCTCCAGCAATGGCCTCACCACATGGCAGGCTCTGATCCCAGCCTCTCTGACCCCAGTACCAGCCAAAACCCTCGGCAGGCTCCGGTTCCGGTCTCGGTGGCCCCAGCACCGGCCTTGACTCATGGCAGGCTCTGATCCTAGCCTCACTGGCCCCAGCACCGGCCTTGCCACCTGGCAGGCTCTGATCCCAGCCTCTCTGACCCCAGTACCAGCCAAAACCCTCGGCAGGCTCCGGTTCCGGTCTCGGTGGCCCCAGCACCGGCCTTGACTCATGGCAGGCTCTGATCCTAGCCTCACTGGCCCCAGCACTGGCCTTGCCACCTGGCAGACTCTGATCCCGGCCTCGCTGGCTCCAGCACCAGCCTTGCCGCATGGCGGGCTCCGATCCCTGCCTCGGAGGGCCGCAGCACCAGCCTTGCTTTAAGGCAAGCTCCTATCCTGGCCTCACTAGCTCCAGCAATGGCCTCACCACAAGGCATGCTCTGATCCCAGCCTCACTGGCTCTGGTACTGGCCAAAACCATCGGCAGGCTCTGATTCTGGCCTCGGAGGTCCAAGCACCAGCCTTGCTATGCAGTGGGCTCTGATTTCTGTCACTGTGAGCAGGTCGTCTACAGATGTTCCCTTTTTTTCCTTTTTTTTTTTTGGTGATAATGGGGTTCCTGGAAACCCTTCTAGCTCCAGGCTACACTTCTGGAGACCTATTTTTTGTATATTTTTATTTGGAGACAGGTTCTCTTAAGCCAGCAAGGCTGGCTTCAAACCTGCGCAATCTTCCTGTTTCTGCCTCCCAAGCGTGGGGATTACCCGTGTGCTTCACCATGCCCTGCGTTCTTTAATTTTTTTTTTTTAAATATGAGAAATGAGTACATGTCTTTTGCAAAAGCTTGGACCCCAAATACCTAGTGGCAATGAATTTTGTCTTCCCTCCAAAGGCAGAAGTTCACAGCTTCACTTCAGAGAGCAGGTTCTGCTGCTCCACGTGCACCCTGGCCTCCAGAGTTGCTCAGAGGAGCACGGTGGCCATGAGAGCTGATATCTCTCAGAACACGTAGTGTGACAGCCCAACTGGGCTATGCGGGGCTCCCTCTGATACACCCCAAAATCTTTTACCACATAACAGGTTGTCCAGAATTCCCAGGCATGTGTAGCAGGAGCAGACTACTTTTGGGGAGATTTCCTCAAAAGTTCAAGGTGGATTAGACTGGATCTTTCTGCCCCTCCAAATACTGGTCACCACTGCCGCCACTGCTGCCACACTACGTGTTCTGGGAGATATCAGCGCTCATGGCCACCGTGCTCCTCTGAGCAACTCTGGAGGCCAGGGTGCACGTGAAGCAGCAGAACCTGCTCTCTGAAGTGAAGCTGTGGACTTCTGCCTTTGGAGGGAAGACAAAATTCATTGCCACTAGGTATTTGGGGTCCAAGCCTTTGCAAAAGACATGTACTCATTTCTCATATTTAAAAAAAAAAATTAAAGAACGCAGGGCATGGTGAAGCACACGGGTAATCCGCCATCTCGGTTCTCTCCTGAATCCCTTTCCCGCATGGCATGCTTTCCAAAATTCCCGATCATGTGTGTGAGTAGCAGTCTACCTTTGGGGAGATATCTTTAAAAATTTAAGGTGGATAGCCAGGCGTGGTGGGGCACGCTTGTAATCCCAGCATTTGGGAGGCTGAGACCAGAGGATCGCAGTTTGCAGAGAGCCTCAGCTACTTAGTGAGGCCTTCCGCAACTCAGTGAGGCCCTGTTTCAAAATAAAGAATAAAAAATTGGGCAGGGGTTGCAGCTCTGAGGTCAGATGCCTCTGGGTTCCATCCCCAGACCAGCCCCCCCCCCAAAAAAAAAATTTAAGGTGGATTTGATTGGATCTCTGCCTCTCCCAAATACTGGCCACCGCTGCCAGTGCCACTGCCATCTCGGTTCTCTTCCAAGCACCTTTTTCACACAGCATGTTGACCCAAATTCCCGAGCATGTGTGGCGGTAGCATTCTATCTTTGGGGAGATTTTTTGAAAAGATCTAGGTCAATTGGAATTAGAACTCTACCTCTCCCAAATACTGGCCTCTGCCTCTGCTGCCGCCGCTGCCCCTGCTACCACTGTCTCAGTTCTCTACCAAACACTTTTTTTCCACATATCAAGTTGTCCAGAATTCCTGAGCATGTGCAACCGTAGCAGCCTACCTTTGGGGCGATTTCTTCAAAAGTTCAAGGTGGATTGGAATGGATTTCTGCCTCTCTCAAACACTGGCTGCTGCCGCCCCTGTCCCCACTGCCTTCCTCCTGGTTCTCCTCTGAGTACCTTTCTTACATAGTATGATGTCCAGAATTCCTAAGCATGTGTGGCAGGATGAGTCCCCCTTTGTGGAGATTTTTTTCCCCAAAACTTCAAGGTGGATTGCATAGGATTTGTCTGCATCTCCTGAATCCTGGATGCTGCCACCACCATCTTGGCCCCTCTCCAATATTTTTTATTAAGAAAAGGCAGTATTTTTTTTTCCCCAGGTCTGGGGATGGAACCCAGGGGCATTTGACCTCTGAGCTACAACCCCTGCCCTATTTTTTATTCTTTATTTTGAAACCAGGTCTCACTGACTTGCAGAGGACCTCACTAAGTAGCTGAGATTGTCCGCAAACCGTGATCCTCCGTTCTCAGTCTCCCAAATGCTGGGATTACAAGTGTGTGCCACCACGGCCCAGCTAGTATGTGTATTTTGAAGATGTGAAATCAAGTACTCAGCAGCAATGAATTTTATCTTCCCTCCATGAATGGAGGCCACAGCCTTACTGTGTAGAACAGGATCTGCTGTTCTGAGCATATCACGGCCCCCAGCTCAGCATAGCAGAATGTGGCAGCCAGGTGCGCTGAGTCCCCTGGATGCACAGCTGGACTTTCTCCCTGGCACTGCTGGGCTCCCCCCACCACACCCGGATTATTTTTCTTAGGAGGTATATTGCTACGAGTTCCCCAGCATGTGTGGCTGAAGTGGTCTTTTCTCTAATCTCTTCTGGGATGTTCTTCCAAAAATCACTTTTCTTGTGTGGCGGGCACATCATTGCCATCTTGCTTCTAATTCCACAGTTGTCCACCCTCTCTCCCGTATTCTAAATAGGAAATTAAAGCTGGAAATGTCTCATTAATTTGTCCCAATCATATATTAAACCAAAATCTGGTGTTCAGGGCTTCTCCTAGGAATGCATGTTCTTTTCGGCGACTGCGGTAGCCACTGCACCATCTTACATTTTTAATTGTATATAGAGTCTTCCAGTAACAGAAACAAAACATCATTAAAACTACTCTTGGAAATATTTTAATCACAAAAAACATTTAAAGGGATGAAGAATCTTTAGGATTTAATGCATATGTAAAATATCCAAACAATTATCATTATAAACTTTACAGTTTAATGGTAAGATAATGAATTTATTTATTCAGCATTTTTTTCTTTAAAGAATGGAAATTGATGTGTGTAAAAGCTATACTACTAGATATAATTTCCATTCATCTATAAAATGTAAATTTTTAAAATATATTTTACTGGTGCATTGTAGTTATACATCTTAAAAAGTACAAGATGGTAGAAGCATACATGCACACATTACTCAAAAATGGCATTTCTTAACATGTGGTATTTTTCAAATACAGAAAAATACCTCTGTCCATCCTCTGAAGCATTAAGAGAACATAACTCTAGTCTATGATGGGTGGCATCAAGTCCAGAAAGACTGACTTAGTATTTTCATATTTCCATTTTTATATTAAATGTCCTCATTTTCTGGTTTCAATCCATCTTTGGAATTGTCACTTTTAAATTTTCTTCCAAGAGGGGAGCAAATTAAATTTTAAAGCATTACTCTTACAAAAGTTCAATTTAAATCTGATCATTCTGCATGAATTCACCTATCTTGTGACATTGTGCATACTCCAGGGTCTGCTGCCTTCTCTGTATATGTGGCTATGATGGATGGTTATTCACAACTAATGGAAGAAACACCAAAGTCATTGTCCTGCTGCCAAGAATATTTAAGTGGATGTTAGCTAAATTAGGGAATAGTTTTGTTCCCTAATTCTTTATATTCCTGAATAAAAAGGCAAGAATTATATCTGAATGGGTCAGAGGTGGTGGCAATGGTTGGATATGTTATAAACTCTTCAAGTAAAAACTTTTCTTCCCTCTCTTTCCCTCGCTAGAGATTTAATTCAAGAGAAAATTGTCTATTATTCACTCCATCAATGGGAGCCCACGATCATTGTTGCTCCTTCTCTTCTCTTCCTCTCCTCTCTTTCCTCCTCCCAAGAAGTTGGGATACTAATTTTAGCTCAGGATCTCTCAATGTTTATTTCAATCATACTGCTTTTATCTATGTATCTGGCCAGAGAATGTTAATTTCCAAAAATCTGTCTTGAATTTAGTAAAGAAAGATCATATTATAACTGAGAACACAGTATTTATAGTCAAACAAAGACACTTTGGTGAGCAAAAAGAACACAGTGATTATTCTGGAAAAAGATTCACAATTTAATAGTATACCTTGCAAACCTACCATGGAGTTTAAGAAATTATCCTATCTTATCAGTTTTGCAACTATTACTTATACAACTGCCTACTTTATGAACCTTAATGAAAAAGAAGTGGGTGGCCTGGTTCAGTATCTTAAATAATGTAAAGCTCACAAGCACTGAAATAACATCATGTTCGAGTGTCATCTTGGTTTCTTAACTGTGTCATCTTGGTCTGGTTTTTACATTTTCTTTTTCCTTTTCTTTCCCTTGGTTTCTCCATCTTTAACATGCAAGTAAAAACAGTATTTCATAGAAAAATTAAGGGAATTATTGAGACTTGTGTGTGCATGCCATATACTCTGCTTTTGTAAGTGTTTCACTGATAGCTGAAAAGAATGCACATTCTGCTGCTGTTCGAATGGTCTGTAAATAGTCATTAGGTCAGGTTGGATGATAGTGCTGTTCAACTCTGCTATATGCTTACTGATTGTCTGTCTACTCTTTCTATCAATTACTGAGAAAGGAATGTTGAAATCTCCACCTCTAAATGTAAATTTGTCAATTTGTACTTTCAGCTCTGTCAGGGTTTGTTTTGTGTAGGCTGAAGATCTTCTATTAGGAGCTTACACATTGAGGATGATTATCTTTTCTTCAAGAATTGTACCTTTCATTATGAAATATCTTACTTTGTCCCTGGAAATATTGCTTGTCTTATAATCTATATTGTCTGTTAATAATATATCCACTCCCATTTATGATGAAAATTTGTTCTATTTAACTTTTTCATTGTTACTTTTAACCTCTATCATTATAGTTAATGTAAATTTCTGGTAAACAGTGTACAGATGCCTTGGCATTGTATCCAAACTTACGTACTGTGTTTTTTTACTGGAGTTTTTATTCACCTCTGATCAATATCTCATTAAACTAATCAAATAGATATAAACTCTGTAATTTTTCTATACATCCCTTTGGTTCTTTATTTTCTCATTTCATGTTTTCTTAGAGATTATGTAGACATTTTAAATTTATTTTACTTTATTTTCTGTGTTGTCATGGGAGCTATAAAACTCACCAGAATTTTGCCATAGAGCATCTTTAATTAATTGCAGTTTAGCTCCAAACAACTTTACTTCATGTGCCATAATTTATGATATCTCTACCATATACTTTTTCTGTATATTTTGTAAACCCAAGAGCATATTGGTATTGCATTTCCATTAAACTATTATATTTTAACAATATTTAAAAACCAAGAAAGTAACTTTTGTTGTTGTTCATTCATGAATCTACTTTTTGTCCAGAAATATTCAGTTCACTGTGTAGATTCAAGTTTCCATTTGGTAATATTTTCTTCAGTCCAGAGATTTCCTTGTGTATTTCTTGTAGGTGCTACAATAAATTATCTGTTTTTGTTTATAAGAAAATATTGCTATTGTGTCTTATTTTTGCTTTAACATAGCTATATATAGTTTTTGTGTATCTAATCTACATCATATATATCTTTCATAAATTTCTGTTGACTAATGTTATCATCATGTCTATTTTCATTTTTTCACTTATTTCTATTATATTTACTTTATATGAATGGATTAGCTTTAAGCAGTATAGCGTTGAGTATTTTTTTGTGAAATCTGAAAATCTCTGACTTTAATTAGATTGCTGTCATTGTTATCATTGCCTTTTTATTATTATCATTATTTTGAGTGTGTAGTAATGGGTATTGAACTCAGGGGCATTCTACCTTTGTGTTACATCCTAAGCTTTATTTTTTATTTTTTTAAATGTTGAAAGAGGTTCTCACTACATTGCTGAGGGACTTACTAAGTTGCTGAGGGTGGCCTCAAATCTGTGATTTTCGTGCCTTAGCCTCTCAAATACTAGGATTACAAACAGACATATGCCATCATACCTGGCTTAAATCACTTATATTTAATATGTTAATAATATGGTTGTGTCTAAATGTGCTGTTTTGCCATTTAATTTTTATCTTTATTATATACCTTTTTCCTTTTTTATTTCTCTCTTGTTTGGGATAGTATTTTATATGATTCGTTTTTCTCTCCTTGGAAAGCTGAATAACTATAATTTGTAATACACTTGTTTATCACAATCTTCTCCAGTGACATTACTTCATGAATAAAATAAGAACCTGAGCATAGCATACTTACCATTTTTCTCTCATGGCTTTGTGCTTTTATTTTCATTCGTTATATTTGTTCAGTATGTGTTAAAATTCACAACACATTGTTATTTATATTATACATTGATGATTACATTTTTAAAAATTTAAATGACAATGGTAAAGTATTTTTGCCTATACAGTTACCATTTACTGGGTTCTTTTTTCCTTTGTGTTGATCAGATTTCCATCTGGCTTTATTTTATTTTTCTTGAGAACTTCTGTTACCTTTTTAATAGTGCAAGCATGCTGGCTATGCTAATTTCTTCCAACTTTTGAGAGTATGAACAAAAAGCTGGTTTGCCTTCATTTTTTAAAAAATGTTTTTACTTGGTGGAATTTTAGATTGAGATGTTTATTTGCTTTTATCTCTTTTAATAGTTTAAAAGCTTTTCCATTGTATTTTAAATTTTACTGCTTCTAGTAAAAAACTTACTACCTTCTTTATATTTTTCTTCTATATGTAATGTGGTATTTTTTCTTCTAAATACTTCTAAGTATTTTTCTGGTTTTGTTTTTGTTTTAATCAATACTGAACAATTTGGTTATGATAAACTGCAATATCATTTTCTTCATTTTCTTTATATTTTTTCTGTTCTGTTTCATTGTGCTTTTTTTTTTTTGGTGCATTGTAGTCATACATTCTTTCTTTGATTCTTTATTTTGAAACAGGGTCTCACTGAGTTGCAAGAGGCTTCACTAAATAGCTGAGACTGTCCTCGAACTGTGATATTCCTGTCTTAGCCTCCCCAATGCTGGGATTACAAGAGTATGCCACCACACCCAGCTGTAGTTGTACATTTTAATGGAGTATAAGATGGTAGAGGCATATGTGCAAATATCACTCATTTAGCCATTTTTGGATTGTATATTTTAGTGGGTTTTTTGGTATAGCTTAGGTCATTAATTATACTCACTACCCCTGTCCCCTCTTTTTTGAGACTTAATTACATATATAACCAGCCATTTGAATTTTTCCACAGTTCATCTATGCCCTGATGTTTCCCTTGGTCTTTTTTGGGAATCATTTCCATTGAGATATTTAAAATGACATTAATCTTACCCCATGTATTTTTTTTTCAGTTTGGTACAGATGACTTTACATATCTAAAAGCTTCATTCAGTATTTTTTCAGTTGTTAAAATTAATGATTTTTTAATTTTTATACTTTTTTCTTTTTATATGCTTTTATTGTTGCATTATAGTCTCACACCATCATGTATATTGTGTTGACAGTGGCATACATGCACACAGCACTTGGTACAATCTTCATCTTAAAGAGTAATAAGCAAAGGCTGTTTATTTCAGAAACAATGTGTTACTGCTTCACATCTTTAAGAGGGAAAACAAAATACTGTGTATAGACTTGGCATATAGACGCATTTCTGTGACTAGTCCAGAGCTATTCAAGGCTTTGAGCCTTGATGTCAGTCCTTCATTTCAGAGGGTTATTTCCTTTGGTTATTTCAGTTCTTATAGGTTGTCGTTACGTGATGGCCCTGAGAGCATAGCCTGTACCAGCCTATGGCTGAACACCTCCAGGACCTGTGCACATGCACACCCCCAGAATTTCTTTTTGTCCTTTTATTGGTGCATTATAGTCTCACATCACAATGGAATTCCTAGTGATAATGACATGCATTCACACAGCACTTGGTGGGTTTTTCTCAGGCTAACTCCTTACTTCCTCTCTTCCCCATACAGGATATTGAGATTGGCATGATATTCTCACATGTATAAATAATGTTAATGGAAGTGTTACCTTTATTGAACTGCCTTCTTCCCTCACCACACTTCGCCCACATTGCCTCCATGGCTCCACTAGAGTTTCTCCTCCACTATCTGAAGTCTCTCTGTTTTTCCAATTACTCCCCAGCTTCTGCATATGATAGAAAACTTATGATGACCCTTTACTTTCTGTGACTGGCTAATTTTACTTAGCATAATGTTTTCCAGGTTCATCCATTTTTCTGAAAATAAAAAAAAATTAGTCTTTTAATTCTTTATTGTTTTTATTGAATACATTGTCTTTTTGCTAGACCTAGTTCTATGGCTAGATTAATTTCTGATTGTCACAATAGGTGTGAAGAGGAGAATAATGCTAACCATATTGAACTTTACAGGATAGCTCCCCTAAAACAACAAAAGTCAAACAAAAGGTATCTAACCTTTGTTAAAAGTTTCAGCAGTATTGAAGTTGAGAAATCTTGCTCTAGCTTCTTCAACATAAGCAACCCAATAAAGATAACTGGTTTAAAATCCATTATCTATATCATATGGGAGTTAATTTTAATTGGTTGATGTTTTTCCTTCACTATGCACTATACTGTCTTGCTTCCTTTTATTACTAATAATTTTTATTAGCCATCAGACATTGTGACTTCTTTCTTTCCTTGTTTTAGAATAAGTTTTGTTTGTTTGTATGTGGTGCTGAGGATTGAACCCAGGGCATCCTGAATGGTGGGCAAGTGCTTCACAATTGAGTTACAGCCCACAGTTCTGGTTATTGGACAATTTTGTGTTCTTAGAAATATCGTAATTTGTTCTGGAAGGCAGATGAGTTACTTAGAAACAAGTTTATTGTTTGAGGGTTTGCTTTTTAGCTTTTATAGGTGAAGGTGAGATCCAAGAAGCATTTAGTATAAAATTTCTTCATGACTAAGACAAGATTCATCCTAATTTTCTAAAAATACTTTTGAAAAAGTATGAGCTTTTATACTCTGGTTGCAGGACAGAATATTCCTGCTCCTCTTTTAATGCTGGGCCTGATCTCTCCACTCATTTAAGATAGACTTTCCCTACCTTAGCTAATTTTTGTATATACATATGCTAATAAATTCTCAACATTTAAATGGGGCTCCCTGCGAATGCCAGTATCTTATTATTGTGTATCTCTCCATCTTTGGTATTATTCTCTGGAAACTCAATCTTCATATCTTCCCAAGACTCCCAACTCCATCCCCTGTACTGAGAAAGGCTCTCCTGAGTATCCTGGCTGCTCTGTGACCTGGAAACTTTCTTAGATAATAAATTAAAACAAAAAACCCAACTAGTCAATTTCTCCTCTCTCAGAAATTACTCTCATTCATTGCCAAATGTCTATGTCACTGATTTACAATTCTGTTTTTGTTATTTTAAGTTACTGTGAATATTATATTTAGTGTCTGGTTTTTTTTTTTTTTTTGCTTTTCTTTAAACCATATTGTTAGTAGGCAATTACAGTATGAATACATTAATTAGCTTGAGCTTTTCCGTGCTCCTCCCCCAAGCCCCTCACATACGAAAGCGTGTTTCCTGCCTTAGCTAGGGCATGTATGGAATCACCTTTATATTTGGACTACATTAGTCCTACTATGAAAGCTGTACACTCCTAAGCTTTATGCATTCAACAAGGTTGTCTATTCTGACTTTTTAGTTTATAACTGTCTTCTAGTCATCTAGGAGAACTGGAAATGTTTCCCTCATAGTTTCTTGGTAATTCTTCTTTTCCTGTATTTGCTAAATTTAATTTAATTTTATTTAATCCTTCGCTTGATGTTCAAGCATTCAAATGTTTTATACATAAACCTAGAGGACTTTCTCTGCATAACTTCTGTCTATACAATATCTGCTCATAGATTTTGTCTAGTTTTCTAGTTCAAAGAAGGTGAAAGGAATCCAACCCAAATTATTTAATTATGGGTTAAAAATAAAACTTGATCCCTATGACTTTTGGATATAGCAGGTACCATACACTTTGATTGGAAAGCCTTTCTCAAACAAGTTATATTATATATTCTTCACTTAATCCCAAATTATACTTTTCTTATATATTTCACCATAAATATAATTTTATCAACAATGAGTTTTTTGACACTACCTCTACATTCTAATTCCAGTTTGCTTTTATACTCTTAAAAGACATAATTTTTTTTCTTTTTTTAATTAATTAATTTATTTTTTAAATTGGTGCATTCTAGTCATATATCAATCACATTGGGGTACAAGACTTGAGAGGATATACAAGTACACATCATCCAATTAGCCCTCCTCCAGCCCCCATCCCATTCCCTCCCGCTCCCTCCATCCCACGCTTCTTTGGTGATTTACTTTGATACATTTGTTTATGTACCTCCTGCATTTTAAAGAGGCTCCGTCCTCCAGTATTATATACCCTCTGATTGGTCACATTAGTTGCTTCACTATAGGGCCCTTTCTATAGCTCAACCTCTTCCTGTTGCCCCTTTCCTCCTAGTTATTGCTGATTAAGAGAAGCGTCTGATTTATATTTTCTGCGATATTTCTCTGTGCATGCTGCGTTGCAAGTACCAATCCCACTCTTGATGGCCCCAGTAGTGGCCTGGCTACTCAGTGGACTGATCCAGACCTCGCTGGCTCAAGCAGTGGCCTTGCCTCATGGGAGGCCCCAGTTCTGGTCTCGCTGGCCCCTGCACCAGTCTAACCCCTAAGCTGGCTTCGGTCCCGGCCTTGGAGGCTGCAGGAGTGGCCTTGCCTCACGCCAGGCTCCGATGCTGGCCATTGGCCCCTGCACCAGCCTAACCCCTTGGCAGGATTCCGATCCTGGCCTCGGAGGCCCCAGCACCGGCCTAGCCTCACAGCAGGCTCCAATGCTGGCCTCGTTGGCCCCAGCAACGGCCTAACCCCTCGGCAGGTTCCGTTCCCGGCCTAGGAGGTCCCAGCACTGGCCATGCCTCACGGCAGGCTCTGATGCTGGCCTCGCTTGCCCCAGCACCAGTCTAACCCTTCGGCAGGCTGTTATCCTGGCCTCGGAGGCCCCAGTACCCGCCTTGCCTCACGGCAGGCTCCGATGCCGGCCTCGCTGGCCCCAGCGCCGGCCTAACCCCTCGGCAGGCTCTTATCCTGGCCTCGGAGGCCCCAGTACCGGCCTTGCCTCAAGGTAGTCTCCGATCCCGGCCTCGGAGGCCTCAGCACCGGCCTTGCCTCACGGCAGGCTCCAATGCCGGCCTCGCTGGCCCCAGCTCCAGCCTAACCCCTCGGCAGGCTCCAATCCCGGCCTCGGAGGCCCCAGAACCGGCCATGCCTCACAGCAGGCTCCAATGCCGGCCTCACTGGCCCCAGCACTGGTCTAACCCCTTGGCAGGCTCTTATCCTGGCCTCGGAGGCCCCAGTACCGGCCTTGCCTCATGGCAGGCTCCGATGCCGGCCTCGCTGGCCCCAGCACCGGCCTAACCACTCGGCACGCTCCGATAATGGCCTCAGAGGCCCCAGCACCAGCCATGCCTCACGGCAGGCTCCGGTGCTGGCCTCACTGGCTCCAGCACCGGCCTAACCCCTCGGCAGGCTTTTATCCTGGCCTTGGAGGCCCCAGTACCGGCCTTACCTCAAGGCAGGCTCCGATGCTGGCCTCGCTGGCCCCAGCACCGGCCTAACCTCTCGGCAGGCTCTTATCCTGGCCTCGGAGGCCCCAGTACTGGCCTTGCCTCAAGGCAGGCTCCGATCCCAGCCTAGGAGGCCTCAGTACCAGCCTTGCCTCACGGCAGGCTCTGATGCCGGCCTCACTGGCCCCAGCTCCGGTCTAACCCTTCTGCAGGCTCTACTCCCGGCTTCGGAGGCCCTAGTACTGTCCTTGCCTCATGGCAGGCTCCGGTGCTGGCCTCGCTGGCCCCAGCACTGGCCTAACCCCTCAGCAGGCTCTTATCCTGGCCTCGGAGGCCCCAGAACCGGCCTTGCCTCATAGCAGGCTCCAATGCCGGCCTCGCTGGCCCCAGCACCGGCCTAACCCCTCAGGAGGCTCCGGTCCCATCCTCGGAGGCCCCAGCACCGGCCTTGCCTCACAGCAGGCTCCGATGCCGGCCTTGCTGGTCCCAGCACCGGCCTAACCCCTCGGCAGGCTCTTATCCTGGCCTCGGAGGCCCCAGTACCGGCCTTGCCTCATGGCAGGCTCCGATGCTGGCCTCGCTGGCCCCAGCACCGGCCTAACCCCTCGGCAGGCTCCAATCCCGGCCACGGAGGCCTCAGTAGTGGCCTTGCCACACAGCAAGCTCCGATGTTGGCCACTGGCCCCAGCGCCCACCTAACCACTCAGCAGGTTCCGACCACTGTCTCTGTGGTTATTATTTCAAAGATTCCAGGTGTAATGTATCAGATCTCTGCCTCCCCTGAGTACTGGCCACTGGCATTGCTACTGCCTCCACCATTTCAAATCCTTCCCAGGCTCTTTTTCCACTCTGAATGTTGTCCAGTGTTCCTAAGTATGCGTGATGGTAGCATTCGACATTTGGTGTAATTTCTCGAGAAAAAATAAAGTTGGTAGGATCCGGTTTCTGCTTCTCCTGAATACAAGTCTCCACCACCATCGTGGAGAAATCTTTCAACACCGCCTTTCTCCTTGGTCTCCGCTAAACTCTCTCCTTACAGGTGATGTCCGAGATTCTTAACAATATAGAGAAATAGCAGTCCTCTTTCACGGGGAATTTTTCCATAAGTTCCAGTGCATTTAGATAAGTTTTGTCTGCATCTCCAGTGTCCTGGCATCCATAACGGCTTTCTTACCTCCTCTCCAATATTTTTCTTTTTCTTTTTCTGTTCCTTTTTTTTTTTTTAATAAGAGAAGACAGTATATGTGGTTTGAGGAGGTAGTGGGATCAGGCACTCAGTAGCACTGTAACCCT